>NC_072407.2:61049285-61380357 GCF_028858775.2 Pan troglodytes | reverse complement strand
GCTTCATACTCAAATGTTCACCATTCCTCAACTTTTTTCTTGATAAATTCAAGGAGAATTTTAGACTCAGGGAAAGATACAATGGTTTGATATGATAACAGAGCCCAATCAGTAGAAAAAGGCCCAACTACATGTCATTAAACTTAACTCCAAGTCTTCACTTCATTCCTGCCTTAAGCAACAACTCACTTTCTCCCTCTTCTCCAATAAACAAATTGAAGATTTGTCAGAATCCTTCCTGACTTCCTAACAAGGTTATGGTAAGAACAAATATATTTAAAAATTGTTTTATAAACTATATTCAAATGTAGGTTATAATTACAATTGAATAGATCAGCCACGTTTGGAATGGTATATGTTTTCATGCTATGAAATGGTATTAATTTTGGTTTATTACATAGTTTACTGTAACATATTGTATTGAAGTTTTTGTTGTTATTCAAGAAATATTACAATAGTTTTTCATTAAAGACTGCTTTGATATAGCCAAGATTTGTATTACAACTCTCTTCCCCATGCCGCCCCCAAAATAGAAAGGATAAAACAAGTAAGGACAATTTTAGTTTATTTAATATGCCCAACACTCAAGGTAATTTCTTGGCAAGAAGAACTATAAAACCCAATGCCAAGGATAGGTAAGTCTAATATTGGTAAACAGGCTTTAGTATCTGTGAGTTCTGTATCTATGGGTTCAACCAACTGCAGATTGAAAATATGTTGGGAAAAAAAAATGAGTGTGCCTGAACTAAACGTGCATGACTTTTTTTTTCTTGTCATTATTCCCTAAGCAATACAGTATATCAACATTTTACAGAGCATTTACCTTGTATTAGGTAATACAAATAATCCAGAGATGATTTAAAGTATACAGGAGGATATGATACATTATATGCCAATACTATGCCATGTTATGTGAAGAATTTGAGCATTCATGGATTTTGGTATCCAAGAGAGGTCCTGGAACAAATCTCACATGGATACCTAGGGATGACTAGATTACATAAGTAGAATTTACAGACATACCGGAGAAAAATACTGCTCGATTTTCGTATTACATTTTTCATTGACTGAGTGCTTCCGTGACCTCTGCTTCTTACAGCTCATGATGGCTTGAAGATGAACGGATGGTTCAGCTGAAACACTAATTTCAAATTTTCAAATTATAGCAGTATCTTCAAAGCTGTCATTAATTGTACAGAGGAAAAGATTAGCTGGTGTCCTGTGTCCCATCTTTCCCCTTAGGCTCCAACCTTGCTCTCCCTGGAGATGGTACCTTAGCAAATAGATAGTTTATTCACCAACTATAATCACCTTAACAATAAAAGCTCTCTTTTCGAGAACACTGCATGTCAGGCACTTCATGAAAATTATACTAAACACTTTATGAAAATTATCTCTAGCTGCAAATTCCCGCGGATACTATGCAAATTAGGTATAGCTACACTTTGCTGATGGGGAAAGTATAGCTTAGAGAAGGTAGACGAACTGCCCAAGGCCAGAGCTATGTGGCAGAGATGGAATTCAAATGCAAGTATAAATAATAGAATAATTTTCAGTTGGAAATTTCAAAAAGCTGTTCTAGTTACATTGATGTTAAAATCTGTTCTTCGTTTAAGATGAAGATGGCAAGGGGAGATAAAATTACAGGGAAGTGGTGAGGATAGAGCTGAGGAATGAAACTTGGAATGAGATTTTAAAAAGGAATCTGGAAAGTTTGCTAGGGATGATAGTCAGAAACCTTAGTTGCTGCTTTAGATTTTTTGTTTAAAGAGGTATTTTTCCTTCTATCTCTCCTCTGATGTCTCCCTAGAAGAGGATGAACAAACTTTAAATAAAATAGTGACATCTTCAATAGTAATAAATACCGCTAGAAAGATAAATACCATTGAGGGCAGCAGCCATGTCTGTCCTTAGTACCTCAATATTTCAAAACAATGTCTGAGACATGTCAGGCCCTTGAAAAAGATACATTTCTAAAGATACATTCAATAAACGAATGGAGTAGGCATATGGTGTACTATGCCCTGTTCTAAGTGCTTTTCATCAACTATCTCATGTAATTCTTACAACCCTATGAGATAGGTACTATTTGTCTCATTTTACTGGCAAAAGAGCTTGAACACACAGGGAGATTAAACTTTTACTCAAGGTCATAAAACTCAGAGAATATACTTTCAGGACTTTTTATAATGAACAATTTATTAGAGAAAAAATGAGAGAATGGTATAATGAACTTCTACATACCTATCACATAGTTAATTGTTCATTTTTTTGCCAATTTATGTAACAGTGAAACAGTAAAAGAACTAACATAAAGAACTCTATTTTTGTTCACGGGGCCTTTATCCATTCATGCATGGAGGGGAGGTTAATTTTAGAGCAGTGAGATAATATGCAAAAAAAAATGTAGTTTTAAAAACTAGCTCTGGGATTAAAGGGAAAGTATGTAAACAACTATGGATTGTTAAAAATTTACAGGAGGGTTGTGACCTGGAGAACAAACATAAATATAATCTTTAGATAACTTCCATTTGACAAGAAATACAGGGGCTAGAACATAAGCTAAACAACAACATGTAGAAGCAGCCCAGGAAATTAACATTCTATAGAGACAACTTATATGTTCTCTTCAGCAAATCAATGCTTGGGCTCACTGGAACATCAGGACAAAGACATTCCCAACCTTCTTGGATACTTGATGGTGATCAGATGTCTCCAGTCAATGGTCACCTCTTGATCGTAAATCCCTTCTCTTCCCCATGCCCTTAACATAAAGAGCCTGAAACTTGTACTCACTTAAGAGGCTACTTTGGGTTGCTAGTCTGCCATCTTCTCAGTTTGCTGGCTCTCTGAAGGAACCTGCTTTTCCTCCCACCAACTCTCATCTCTCATGTTTGGCTTTGAGGTGTGAGTTGCCGAACCCGGGTTTGGCTACCCTTACACCATCCTTTTATTTTACTAGATGATTTATGTTACAGCTAGAAACATCATGACATTTAAACGCTAATGGTCACTTCCCATCTCTAAAAATTACATAATTTTTCTTTTATAATCACAATACTGATTTATTCATACCAAGATCCAACTGAGGTACACAGTTTCCTTTATATGTCTTATAAGGCTCTTTTACTCTAGAAAAAGCACTGATTTGTTGAAGAGAACAGAGAAATTGTCTCTATAGAATGTTCACCTCCTGGGTTGCTTCCTCATGTCATTGTTTAACTTATGTTCTAGCCCCTGTATTTCTTGTCAAATGGAAGTTATCTAAAGGCTATGTTTACTCTCGTAACCATTCCACTATGGAACAAGAGTCCTGGCTTTCTAGTTTACTGTCAGTCATTGACTAGGGAAATTCATTTAGCCTTTCTGAGCCTCAATTTCTTGTTTGTAAAAAGAAGCAATGATTCTAAATGAGATAATGAATATGGAAGTGTTAAAATAATGTTAGAACTTATAAAACTGTCTGAGTTCAAATATCAGGTAGCCACTTACTAGCTGCATGACCTTGGGCATATTAATTAACTATTCTTCCTTCATTTTCCTCACCTTAAGGTGGGAATCAACCTTGTTATAAAGATTAAGAAATACATTGTGGTCTGGGTGCGGTAGCTCATGCCTGTAATCTCAGCACTTTGGGAGGCCAACGCTGATGGATCACTTGAAGTCAGGAGTTCGAGGCCAGCTTGGCCAACCTGGTGAAAACCTGTCTCTACTAAGAATTAAAAATTAGCTGGGCATGGTGGTGGGTGCCTGTAATCCCAGCTACTTGGGAGACTGAGGCAGGAGAGTGGCTTGTACCTGGGAGGCAGAGGTTGCAGTGATCCGAGATCATACCACTGCCCTCCAGCCTGAGCAACAGAGCGAGACTTCATCTCTCTCTCTCTCTGTCACACACACACACAATATATATATACACACATATACACACATATTATATATATTATATATGCAATCTATCTATATATACAGTGTGTGTAAATATATATATATATATAGAGAGAGAGAGAGCATATGCAAAGCCTTTAAAACACTGCCTGTATGTAATAGGTCCCCCAGTAAATAATCAATAAAAAGGTGATGTAAATGTTATCAATATCAATACACTCACCACAGGGATACTTTTTAAACAGCAGAGAACCTAGGAAAAAAAATAGAAAATATACAATTGCGGAACTGGGCTATGTTGCAACATCCCTAAATGCAAGAACTTGTTGCCCAACTATTAAGAAAATCTAGGGATTCACTGTGTCTGTTCATGATGTCTCATCTTATGAAGTTTGAGAGAGGATCCGGGTGCTTTAGGAGTGATTAATAGACACAGACAAAAAAAGGAAAATAAAATGGGCAGAAAGAAACATTAATTTTGCATGTACTTGAGCAATCACAGTGGAAAGGGGCAAGAGGTTAAGAAAACACTCCAATATCCTCCGTCTCCCTACATTGTTTTCAGTATCCAGGATAAATCAGATTATATCAAAATATAAAGTGCTCTTAGCTATCCTATACCAACCCCTGTTTTATACTTGACATCAAGGTTCTACTTACCTAAAGAACTTGCTTGACTTCCTACAGCAAAGGGATAAAGCAGTGCAGCCTGGGGCCCATGTCCAGCCCACCTGACAGCTCCCCTTAGGAATTTCTCTGTCTCTCAATCTCTCCTTCCTTCCCTCTCTCCTTCCCCCTCTCTGCCTCTCTCCCTTTCCTCCCCTCCTTCACTCTCCCTCTCTTCCTCTCTCCCTTTCCTCCCCTCCTTCACTCTCCCTCTCTTCCTGCTTCTCCGCACCCCAACCCCCACTTTCTGCCTTTCCAGGGGCAAGGGCAGGGGTCGAGGCCAACTCTAAGCCTCTTCCAATCCTACCACGCCGCCCCGCTCCCCCCAGCACACAAGGGGACTTGCAGCACTACCAAAATAAAACCTGTGTCCTCCCGGCTCCCCAGATGGGTGGCGCTGTCAGTCCCCGGCTTCCTGACACCCAGCTCCTTCTCCTCCCAGCCGGGACTGGAGCCCGCCGCGGCCGCGCCCGTGACCGCGCTCCGCGGAGCACCCCAGCGCCCTGTGTGCTCACTCACTGCGCGCCTCGCCAGCACTCGGCCTGGAATCCAGCGCTCAACGCAGGTCCCGCTCGTATTTGAGGAAGCAAAGGCTCCAGAGCTCCAGCTGGGCGGGAAACGGAGCAGGTGGGGCTAGGGGTTTGAATCGCCCGCCTTTTGGGAAAAGGTTGTCTGCGAACCAACTGGTTACTTTCTTTCACTTTTAAATCAGCCGTGCCTCTTCCGGCCTAAACCTCAGGTAGCTACAGCGTGCAGTACTTGACGCTGTGTTTATATCAGACAGCACTGCCAGTCTGAAACAAAACTTTCTGAATTTCCTAATCCCCAGAGCCAGCGTGAGAAGTAGACTTGAGCCTGTTCTCTTCCCTTGAACTTTTCTTTTACACGAGTACAACAAAAAACAAGAACAGAGACAAGTCGTAGTGTTGCTAGTGATAAGGCAGATTTTTCACCAAGCCTAAAAAGCTTTTAAAAATCTGGTCCGATAACCAAAGGGGTTCCTAGAAAGATTTCTTTATGCCTAGGGACAAAATAAACTCAGCGCTTGAAAAACTGAGCAAAAAGAAACTGGAGTTCAACCTGATGCAAGATCTACTTTCTCCACCTTTGAGATCAGGGAGAGCCTCAAGAAGGTTGAAGGGACTTCAGGGCACACACTGATTCTGAGTTGAGGGTTGGGAGGTTGATTAGGTCTTGCTGGAGCCTCCAAGAATGTCAAATGTTGGCTCCCAGTAATATCAAAGCAACCTGTTGATAAGACAAAGCTAAGTTTCTTGCTCACTTAGGTAATGGAGAACAATAACTTGACAGAATTTAAGTGGTGTCTCAGAGAGGGAAGAGCAAGTTTGGGCTATATGTATTGAGATTTTGAAGTCCCATTGTAACTCTAATATTTAATGAGGGGAATTGGTTAGAATTGAGTCAGCTACGGGTAACAGTTTAGGATTGGTAGATAAAACAAGGCTAGGATTTTGAGGTAAAGGTTCAAAGTCTTAGAATGTAAACTGTTCTTTGATGTTTTCCATTGAAGAGTGGTTGGATCTTTGAAGAAGATACTGGATTAAGCAATAAAGATATTTGCAACTTTCCGGTCCCTGGCAAAAGTTTCTTGAAATAGTAAATGTTTGTTGATGAAAATAATGGAATAAGAAGTCAGGTTAATGTAGTTGGCAAGCTATGTGAGTGTAGATGGCTTCAGTTCTCACAATAATGAACATACCTGATAATGTACTCAACATTTGTCACTTAGAGTATTTTATCCTGGAAAGAAGCGTAGTTGGGAAAACGCACTTGAGATGATGTTTGCTGCACACAGAATTCGGACACAGAGATGTCACTCTCCTTAGGAACCATTTTCATAAAGTTAACATTGGGTCTTAATAGACATCAGTTTTTAAAAATTAGAACAGGCTTGGGCACTGCAAAAGAAAGACACATCCGTTCACTTGGCTGTTCTTTTTACGTTTCCAGGGAGAGCGTCAGTGCCCCTTTCAACAATAAAAGCCCGCAGGAGTGCAGATTTTATTTACCCTGTCCCCACCAGCATCCTGCTGCGGCCAATGAACCCTGGCAAAACTCCAGGTCAGCCCCAGAACCAAAGAGTAACTCACCTAAGAGGAAGGTCCGTTCCCACCAAGTCTCAGACGCCTGAACTCGTGATTTTTAGGGACTTTCCCTTCCAGTCCCTTGGAATCCAGCACTTTGGTTGGAGAACAGAACTCACTTGGGGAATGGCGCGTCTGGCCAATGGAATGAAAGATACTGGAGTTTGTCTTTTCTCTTCAGGCAGCAACTCACCTACTTCGGAAGCCGATTGGCTGCGCTGGGGACACCTGTTGGCGTGCAAAAAAGAGTGGTTGGAAAGGCAAGGCCGAGGGGGCGCGCCTACCCTACCCACCCGCAGCACTCCTCCTTGACGCCGCGAGCAGGACCCTGTCTCACTGACCCCATGCCCACGGCGGTCCTTGCCTGCTTCTATTCTCCCGGTTTCCCCAGTCCCGAGTATTGGAAAGCGAGAGCGAAAGCGAAAGCATCCTAGTCGCCGGTAGGCTGGCCTGGGCCGGGCTGGAGAGGGAGCAGGAAATAAAAACTCGGGTGTGGGAGGAGCTGGGACGCTGGCGGCAGAGCCACTGTGGCAGCTTGAGTCTCGCGCGCGCGGGAAGCGGAGGTGGAAGTCGGGGCGCAGGAATGTGGCTGTCCCCGCCTGTAAATCATGGTTGGGGAGGAGTCGCGGAGGCACCAGGCTGGGGTCTGCAGCGCGCCATCTGCTGCAGCACACAGGAGGCGCTGAGGCTAGTTGGGTAAGTGGGGAGATTTCAGGCACTTCCGAGGGGGCGGCATCCCCAGCAGGTGGGATAGGCCCGGTGACTAGGACAAAATCACGAAGAAGCCGCGGATGCAGGAAGAGTAAACTCCCTTGTCATAAATCGATTCTCCAAACGTTCATCAATATGTGGAGACGTTTATGATAGTGATGAAGAAGATGATATGGCCTCTAGGAATATGCATCTCAAAGCTGATGATCAAAGAAGATTGGAGAGGGTTTTCAAGGCAGCCTGCTGTTTAAGGACCTGCATTCTGAGTAGATGTGTATTGGAAAAGGCGATTACAGTCACAAAGGGGACAACTTTTATGCAATTGACAGAGGACTATATGATGTATATAAACAGATAGGGTTGAAAGGTGTGTTGGTAACTACAAAACACATGGGAATTTGAAGGAAGGAACTGGCCTTAAATGCATGTACAATACACCAAGAGAAGCTAAAATTACTGCTTCATCTTCTGTGGTTTCTTTGGGGTTTGGATAGAGTAACCTTAAAACATATTTGAATGCTGACTTTTTCTATGCGACTCACTTTTGGAATCTGTGCATTCCTACATTCACAAAGGGTAATCACAGCTAGTACCCAGCATCCAAACAATAGCAGCCAATAATTCTACTCTGGAGAAAATTTTCTTTTCTCTTTCTTTCTTTCTTTCTTTATCTCTCTTTCTTTCTCTCTCTTTCTTTCTTTCTTTCCTTCTCTCTCTCTCTTTCTTTCTTTCTCTCTCTCTTTCCTTTTTCTTTTTCTTTCCTTCTTTCTCTTTTTTCTTTTCTTCTTCATTCCTTCCTTCCTTTCTTCCTCTTTCTTTTTTCTCTTTCTTTCTTCTTTCTTTCTTTCTTCTTTCTTTTTTCTTTTATCTTTCTTTCTTTCTCACTTTTCTCCCTCCCTCCCTCCTTTCTTCCTTCTTTCTCTTTTGCCTGTTTTACATTTTAATGTGTAAGCAAATAGTGATTAAAGGACAATAGGCTTAACATTTTCTAAAACATGGGTGTTCAGAATTGAATATACTGATAAAATTTGTTTCCAAAAGGAAGGGTTATATACTAGGTGGGAGTGTAAATTAGTTCAACCATTGTGGAAAACAGTGTGGCAATTCCTGAAAGACTTAAAAACAGAACTACCATTCAACCCAGCAATCCCATGACTGGGTATGTACCCAAAGGAATATAAATCATTCTTTCATAAAGACACACGAACACGTATGTTCCTTGCAGCACTGTTCACAATAGCAAAGAATCAACCTAAATGCCTATCAGTGGTAGGCTGGATAAAGAAAACTCAGTATACCATTGAATACTACACAGCCATAAAAAATAAGGAGATCATGTCCTATACAGGGACATGGATGGAGCTAGAGGCCATTATTCTTGGCAAACTAATGCAGGAACAGAAATCAAATACTGCATATTATCACTTATACGTGGGAGCTAAATGATGAGAACACATGGACACACAGAGGGGAACAACAGACGCTGGGGCCTATCGGAGGGTGGTGGATGGAAGAAGGGAGAGGATCGGGAAAAACAACTAATGGGTACTAGGCTTAATGCCTTGGTGGTGAAATAATCTGTACATCAAACCCCCATGACATGAGTTTATCTATATAGCAGACCTGCACATGTACCACTAAACTTAAATAAAGTTTTTAAAAAAGTTTTCAATCTACAAAGTTGAGATTTACTAGAAAGGTTATTCAAATGACTTTGATATATGGAAATATTAGTGCACAAGGAGATAATAAAAAGTTATTATTATAGAAGATATAAAACTTGTACCACCTAATATCTGTGCAACTAAATCTACTATGTACCAAGATATTTATCAACATTCTTTCTGAAATTTTTATGTCGTTTTGTATAATTTTAATCATATTTCTTTTAAAAACATTTATGGCATGATAAGTTATGTGTTGGCTTATTGCGGAAAGGGCCTAAAATAACAATTCTTAAACTTTATATATATTTGCAATGAAATATATTTTGGCTTTAGACAATAGGAACATAACCTTTTTTTGGATGAAAGATTACTGTCACATTTTTTCTTCATTATCTGACATCTTTGTCATTTTCTTAACTTATATTACTAATTAAAGTTCCCTACCTTTTCAAAAGAAAAAAAGTCTAATATTGACATTTATTTATCTGTAGCAAACTTTAGCTGTTGTTTTTTCTACTAATTTCAGGCAAAAATGAAGTATTAATTTCAGTTACAAAATATAGCTTAGTAAGATCTAAACCAAATAAAATTCACATTCTAAAGACTACAAACAAGTTTTAAAAAGATATTTTGGCCATTAAACTTATTTATTAAATTTAACTTTTGTCTTCTAAGAACCAGAGTTCTTACAATTACTATGAAGTTCCTATTCTATAATCATAGCCTGGGTTCCTTGTCAATGCTTCATTAAACAGGCTATTTTTTTCTTTTTTCTTTTTTTTTTTTTTTTTTTTAGAGACAGAGTCTCACTGTGTCACCCAGGCTGGAGTGAAGTGGCATGATCTTGGCTTACTGAAACCTCCATCTCCCAGGTTCAAGCGATTCTCATGCCTCAGCCACTTGAGTAGCTGGGACTACAGGATTTTGCCATGTTCCCCAGGCTGGTCTCAAACTCCTGAACTCAGGCAGCCCGCCTACCTTGGCCTCCCAAAGTGCTAGGATTACAGGTATGAACCACCGCGCCCGGCCAGTTTCTTAATTCTTAGACTAAATCTACGGGGGACACACTTTTGCCAACATTAGCTGCAAAGGGTTTTTTCCTCCACACTTAAGTCACAGTCAGTAAGTAGTTTTTTTTTTTTTTTTCCCCTGTGTTTTTGTTTCCTTGTTTGTTTTTATTTGGGAAAATGCCTCTTTTGATAGTAATGAATTATTTTTTACACGCAAGGTCAAAAACAGCATGGAGTGAATTTTCTTCCACACGTATACACACTTTTTTATTCCTGCCTCTGGCTGTAGATAGTTGCACAGTTAAAAGCAGGATGGACTTAACGGAGTATCATTTATATTTATAATTGCTGTATTTGTAATTCTGCTACAGAAATGAATTCTGTTATTATAATCAAAGGTTACACTGTTATCTGAATTCTTGAAAAATATGTAAAAATACTGCTCTTGTGGCTTTTCATAGGTTTATAGTCTATAAACAGTAATTTTAATCAATAATTCATATCATTTATGATTAATTTTATGAGAAACAGATAACAATAATAGACATAGGCATAATTATTTTGTGACAGCTGGTGTGTTTGGAGTATTTACTATCACCCTTAAATATGATACCCTGGCTGGAAAACATTAATTTGATAACATACCTTTAAGAAATTATATAAAATATGCAAAAGCATAACCTTATGCACATTTTTAAAACAAGGCCTTCTTGTAGGAAAAAGATTACACCATGCATGAAGATGTTTTGTTTTCTATCATTATTTGAATTTATTTTAAAAGCCATTACTGCTCTGTGTGTGTATATATATGTGTGTATATATATATACATAAATATATATATATATACACACACGTATGAAACCAAAAATTCCAGGTTCATCATATTATACACAGATTTTCTTTTTTGTTGCCCTAACTTATTCTTAATCATTGAAAGCACTGAAAATCAATACCTGTTTGATAAATCAAGATGTGCAATCAAGTTAAAAATATCACAGTTATTATATATAAAACTTTCTTAAGATTACTTTTGTAGTAACCTTTAAAAGGGGTGGTGGTGGTGTGGGATCCCTTGGCAAAGTCCAACTTGGCTGCTTAACTGCTTTCACTGGCCTGGCTAACACTTATGTCTGCCCACGGAAGCAGCAGGGAGTGTGTAGAGGGAAATGACCTCTGCTGCTGTACTGCTTTGAGTTCCTCTCTGAGCTTGGCATTTACATGTGTCTGTTTCATTTAATACTCTCAATAACCCTGTGGGGAAGGTGAGATTATCTTCGCCATTTCACAAAAAGCTTTAGCAAATAATTGTGCAGAAACATCCTTATGAGGATTTGTACTCCCATCTGAAACTAGAAGCCAAACTTATTCTATTGAATGATGGCTGCCTCTCAGATCTAACTGCAAAAAGGCACGGTGGCTTACTTCTTCCTACTATAATGCTTTTTCATTAATCCAATCATCTATTCAAGGTATAAATTTTGGGTGGCAATTTACAAGATCCGGTGCCACATTCTATGAAGGGTAAAATGTTGACCCCTGCCCTCAAATAGGGAAGACAGAAGAGGTACACAAATAATATCATTTCCACATGGTTTTATTCATTTAAGAGATGTGTTAATTCCTACTTTGTGTCAGGTATTGTACTGGACATTGGGGAACAGAGGTGAATGAATATGATTCTCACATTCATGGACCCAGAGCAGTTTAATGCAATATTGTATCTAAGCCTAGTGCTTTTCCAGGTCACGTCTCATAGCCTATCCAATATATTAAAATGCACACACATTCTATATTAAATACACGTTTGCTGTTTAATCTAGTTTGAAGTACTTGGAGAATTGGAAGAACCAGTCGCCGAGTGTGGAAAATTGTTCTCAGATCTTCCCCCTTCCCTGTACACACACCGGTTGCCAGGTGCCTTTGCAGTTGCTCTCCACCCCATCAATGTTGGGCTTTGGGAAGTAGAATATAGACAGAATTAACACTGTGCTGAGCTCGACCCTGAAAGCCACTGCGTCTTTCTGTTTGCCTCTGTCCTGGTTCTGTCATTGCATGTAAAGAACATGCCCCTGCTAATACTGTCTCATAGAGGGCATGAGCCTAAATGAGGTAGCCTATGGGATGGTCGTGGAGATGTACCTGGCACGAACGCTCCGGAAATGGTATGGCGCCTTTGCCATTGTTACTTCTCTTACTACTACCATGTTACTCTGTTTTGATGTATACTTGTCTAGATGATTGTGCATGATTTTTAGGTTTTGGATAAATATTACCAAATTACTCAACTACTAGCAGGAAAAGGTGATGTTCACTTCAATTTGAGGTCAAAAGTGTTGCGAGATCGGGATTCCTAGGATCCAGATCATAGACTCCAGCTCAGTCAAAGACCTGGAAGGCAAAGAACCTCTACGAGAGTAATGCCTTCATAAGGAGCCTTCGTTTGGACTCTTAAGGGGGTGTCGGCCCCATCAAAACTCCAGAGGCTGCTAGCCTTCCTCCTTCCAGAAAAGGGAATAACCACCGCGCCCATCCTAGCTGTGGCCCGAGGTTCGAGCGCCCAGGGCCGCAGGGACTAGTAGGGGCACGCGGTCTGCAGTGGCCTCCATCTTCCTGGTACCTCAGGAGGAAGAAACCCGCCCCGCTTTCCTCCAGACCTCACCGCCCGAATGACCCTCCAAGACCCTCTCAGGGCGCCCGCGGTGCTCCTTAATTCGGAGGCAGCCTCTCCACACCTGTGGGTAATTCTCATCAGGTGGGAGGAGGGACTGAGAAAAGAAATAAGACACAGAGACAAAGTATAGAGAAAGAAAAGTGGGCCCAGGGGACCGGCCCTCAGCATACAGAGGACCCGCACCTGCACCATTCTCTGAGTTCCCTCATTATTTATTGATTACCATTTTCACTATCTCAGCAAGATGAATGCGGTAGGAGGGGAGGGTCATAGTGAGGAGAAGGTCAACAAGAAAACATGTGAGCAAAGGAATCTGTGTCACAAATAAGTTCAAGGGAAGGTACTATGCCTGGATGTGCACATAGTCCAGATTTATGTTTCTCTCCACCCAAACATCTCAGTGGAGTAAAGAATAATAAAGCAGCATTGCTGCCAACATGTCTTGCCTCCCACGACAGGGCGGTTTTTCTCCTATCTCGGAATTGAACAAATGTACAATCGAGTATTATACCGAGACATTCAGTTCCCGGGGCAGGCAGGAGACAGTGGCCTTCCTCTTATCTCAACTGCAAGAGCCTTTCCTCTTTTACTAATCCTCCTCAGCACAGATACTTCAGGGTGTCGGGCTGGGGGATGGTCAGGTCTTTCCCATCCCATGAGACCATATTTCAGACTATCACATGGGGAGAAACCTTGAACCATACCCAGCTTTCCAGGGCAGAGGTCCCTGTGGCTTTCCACAGTGCATTGTGCCCCTGGTCTATAGAGACTGGCGATGAATTTTACCAAGCATACTGCCTGTAAACATTTTGTTAACAAGGCACATCCTGCACAGCCCTAGAGCCGTTAAACCTTGATTCCATACAACACATGTTTCTGTGAGCTCAAGGTTGGGGCAAAGTTACAGATTAACAGCATCTCAGGGCAAAGCAATTGTTCAGGGTACAGGTCAAAATGGAGTTTCTTATGTCTTCCTTTCTACATAGACACAGTAACAGTCTGATCGCTCTTTCTTTTCCCTACAACCTCACAGCCCAAATGACCCTCCAAGACCCTCTGGAGGCACCCGCAGTGCTCCTTAATTTGCAGCTCTGCAGAATGAGACCAGCGTGGCAGCCCCCTTTCAGGACAGCTCCCGAGACGAGACGCGAGAGCAGCCCCTAAATCTCACCCAGCAAAGCCGTTTCTTCCTAACTGGGCTGGGGAATGCCGCGCGCTGCCAGCAGATGGCGACAGAGGATTAGCCTGCGGAAACCGGGTAAGGGGAGGGCGGAGCTGAGGTTTGAACCCACATCCCTCATGCCCAGTGGCAGCAGGCCACTGGTTTGCCCAGTCCTCACTTCTCTTGGACAGAGCTTGAGCCTTCTGGGAAACTGCTTTTCCCTGGCTGAGTGATTAGCGGGGGTGTTAAGTTGGGAAGCTGGACGTTCACTTCCATGTGCTCCTCTGAGAACCATCTGTTGGTCTGATGGTGCTAGATCTGAAGCTGGTGAGCCTCTTGGGGCGGCCTCAAGGGCTAACAAGATCTCAAATGCTCTTCTCTCCATCATTTGTGGTATCCTGGATTATTGTGAAAATGTATAGGGATTCCTGGGGAAGGGTTAAGGATTAAAATATAAAGGTTTAAATATAAATAACTTTATATATAATTTTTTTTCTTGTAGACCAATAGGAAGTTTAATTCCTTAACTTTGGTTTTTCTCCCTAGCCTTTTTATAGCCAACAAGAGCAAAAGCACACTGCAATGTCCAAACGAATTGCAGGCGTTTTCTGCTCCCTGAAGCCTGGGAATTAATTTATATACTCAGTCCCTTTTCCCTTGGCTGGCCATTGAAGTAGTTGAACCACAGGATTGGACTGTCCAGAATCATTAGCCAGAGTTCACTGTGAGTGGACGTCTTTTAGTTCTGCTTCAACGCTATAACCAACCTTTACCAAAAGCAACAACAAAACAAAAAACTGCAGAAACCAATGAGTTCTGTTCACAAAGGATGGCTCCTCATGTCATCACACAGGCAAGGAATGGACGAGCCTCTGATTTTTCTCTTCTTGGCTGACTTTACAAGGTTGGATGCAGTCCATGAGGATCATGCAGCAAAGACAGAAAGTGCTGGAGAAGCCCAACCTGCAGGGCCTCACCTTTAGCTGGTTTGTGTGGTTCCACTTCATGTAGCTGTTGGAACACCAGTCTCTCTAATGTGCTCTATGGGATAGCTGTTACCTTCCACTAATTTATGTCTAATACCTATAAACCTAAAGTATCTTTTTAAAAATTTTATTCCGTCTTTTTGGAGGAAATTTTTGTGCATGCCAGATATAGTGTCAAGTATTGGGATTGCTAAGATGAACGTAACATTGTCCTCACCACCCATTAAGTCACAATCTAGTAGATGAGTAAAAGTAAAAAAAAAATAAAAAAAGAGTTATAACCATAATACAGAAGTGAACAGGTTGCAGTGGTAGCACAGAGAGGGCTTCAGGGATGCTGTCACAGAGGTGGTAACATTTGAGATATAGATTCCAAATTCAGATGTGTTTGCTGTTGCAAAATTCCAGGGTCTATGTGCCCAGTTCCTGAACATTCCAGTGATAATTTTTACCTAAAATTTAGGTGGCAAATGAATCTTACTATAACCACTTGGAACCACTGTGTTCTGGTCCATCTTGTGAGGCCCATCTTTGGTTCAGAGGGATGGAGGCAGAAGTCATACGGCAGGTAAGCTCAAGCAGTGATACATGACAGGGCTTTCAGAACTGGGGCCATGAAGAGCAGGCTTTATTTGCATGCTGTTTAAAAACAAGATTTTACAACTGATTTACCCTATTAAACACTTCCATGAATAACTCAGTGGAGATTTATTTGCAATAGTAGGATTAGGTGATTTGAAATCTTTAATGTGTGTGGTTGTAGCAGGAGGAGTACTGGGTTCCAGCATTTAATAAGAGGACCCATGGTTTTATGAAAATGTCCAAAGATATAATTTTGGTTAAGGTTATACCTCACCTTTGGTTGTACAGTTGTTTCTTTTAGTTTCAATACAATCTAAAACAGGAAATGTCAATTCACATGGTCTGGTAGAGAAAGAATGACTCTAATGCTCTACTATTCAGGTAGAAATGAAGAAAGAAGGGTGATCACTTCCATGAGCACTGTAAGCCCTTGAATGGGCTTATAGGCAAATACTTATAGTTAAAATATGTAACTCCCATTTTAGTATTGGATAGAATACTGTCACATTTTTTCTTATTAAATCTACATTTTTACCATCTTTCTTGATTGATTTTGCCAATAAAAGTTCCTTACCTTTTTATAAAAGTCAAAGATTGACATTCATTTTTCTGCAGGAAATTTTGTCTTGTAGAAAAAATTAGAAGCCAAAGATAATATAACCTTCCTCCAAAGAGACTTTACCATTAATTTTTGCAAGCGGCTGGGTGGGAGTCACTTGTAGTCCTAGATTACATTAACCTAATCTAGATTGAGGTGATTTCAAATTGACTTGTGTCCCTGTGAAGGCTGAGATATTTCTGGAACATTTTTATTCCTTGGGTGCAACAACTTTTTACCCATCCAAAATCCTGTGGTGTTTATTAGGTTTCCTACTAGCTGACAGGCTTTAAACTCTGACTTTTTCCTCCCTCAGCTTCACGATTCGAACTCAAATGTCTGGTCAGCTACTCAGCCATCTCTTCCAAGCTGTCAGGTTTCCCTAAGGTAAGAGCCATACTGATATGGTTTGGCTCTGTGTCCCCACCCAAATCTCATCTTGAATTTTAATCCCAATAACCCCCAAGTGTCAAGGGGGGAATCTGGTGGGAGGTGATTGGATCATGGGGGCAGTTTTGCCCATGCTGTTCTCATGATAGTGAGTGAGTTCTCATAAGATATGATGGTTTTATAAGGGGCTATTCCCAATACACTTTTATCTCTCCTGCCACCCTGTGAAGAAGGACATATTTTCTTCCCCTAATTCCATGATTGTAAGTTTCCTGAGGCCCCCCAGCCATGTGGAACTGTGAGTGAATTAAACCTCTTTCCTTTATAAATTACCCAGTTTTGGGTATTTCTTTGTAGCAGTGTAAAAACAGATTAATACAGGAAATTGGTACCAGGAGTTTGGGGCACTGCCACAAAGATACTTAAAAATGTGGAAACCACTTCGGAACTGGGTAACAGGAAGAGGTTGGGACAGTTTGGAGGGCTCAGAAGACAGGAAGATGTGGGAAAGTGTGGAACTTCCTAGAGACTTGCTGAATGTTTTTGACCAAGATGCTGAGAGCGATATGGACAACGAAGTACAGGCTGAGGTGTTCTTATATGGAGATGAGGAACTTATTTGAAACTGGAGCAAATGTCACTCTTGCTATGCTTTAGCAAAGAGACTGGAGGCATTTTACCCCTGACCTAGAGATCTGTGGAACTTTGAACTTTTATTAGTCCATTTTCATACTGCTATGAAGAAGTACCTGAGATTGAGTAATTTATAAAGAAAAAGAGGTTTAATGTACTCACAGTTCCACATGGCAGAGGAGGCCTCACAATCATGGTGGAAGGTGAAGGAGGAGGAAAGCCGTGTCTTACATGATGGCAGTCAACAGAGCATGTGCAGGGGAACCGCCCTTTATAAAACCATCAGGTCTTGTGAGACTTATTCACTATCACAAGAACAGCACAGGAAAAACCCACCCCCATGATTCAATTACCTCCCACTGGGTCCCTCCCAGGACATATGGGGATTATGGGAGCTACAATTCAAGATGAGATTTGGGTGGGGACAGAGCCACACCATATAATTCCACCCCTGGTCCCTCCCAAATCTCATGTCCTTACAATTCGAAACACAATCATCCCCTTCCAACAGTCTCCCAAAGTCTTAACTAATTGCAGCATTAATACAAAAGTCCAAATCCAGAGTCTCATCTGAGACAAGGCAAGTCCCTTCCACCTATGAGCCTGTAAAATCAAAAGCAAGTCAGTTACTTCCTAGATATAATGGGGGTAGAGGCTTTGGGTAAATATACCCATTCCAAATGGGATAAATTGCCAAAACAAAAGGGCCACAGCCCCCATGCAAGTCCAAAATCCAGCAGGGCAGTCAAATCTTAAAGCTCCAAAATAAGCTTTGACTATATGTCTCATATCCAGGTCACACTGATGCAAGAGGTGGGTTCCCATGGTCGTGGGCAGCTCTGCCCCTGTGGCTTTGCAGGGTACAGCCCACTCCCCCTCCCCCGGCTGCTTTCATGAGTTGGTGTGAAAATGGACATTGGGCAAACTCACAGTCTGGCATGAAGCTTTTCCAGGAGCATGGTGCAAGCTGTTGGTGGATTTACCATTCTGGCGTTTGGAGGATGGTGGCCCTCTTCTCACAGCTACACTAGGCAGTGTCTCGGGGGGACTCTCTGTGGGGGCTACCACATTTCCCTTCTGCACTGCCCTAGCAGAGGTTCTCCATGAGGGCTCCACCCCTGCAGCAAACTTCTGCCTGGATATCCAGGCGTTTCCATACATCCTGTGAAATCTAGGTGGAGGTTCCCAAACCTCAATTCTTTACTTCTGTTCACCTGCAGGCCCAACACCATGTGTAAGGCACCAAGGCTTGGGGCTTGCACCCTCTGAGTCAATGGCCTGAGCTATATCTTGGCCCCTTTTAGCCACAGCTGGGACACAGGGCACCAAGTTCTAAGACTGCACAAAGCAGCAAGACCTGGGGTTTAGCCCATGAAACCACTTTTTCCTTCTAGGCCTCTGGGCCTGTGATGGGAGGGGCTGTCGTGCAGACCTCTGGCATGCTCTGGAGACATTTTCCCCATTGTCTTGGTGATTAACATTTGGCTCCTTGTTACTTATGCAGATTTCTGCAGCTGGCTTAAATTTACCCTCAGAAAATGAGGTTTTATCTTCTATCACATCGACGGGCTGCAAATTTTCTGAACTTTTATGATCTGCTTCCCTTTTAAACATAAGTTCCAATTCCAAATGATATCTTTGTGAATGACTAAAACTGAATGCTTTTAAGAGTACCCAAGTCACATCTTGAATGCTTTGGTGCTTAGAAATTTCTTCTTCCAGATACCCTAAATCATCTCTCTCAAGTTCAAAGTTCCACAGATCTCTAGGGTGGGGCAAAATGCCACCAGCCTCTTTGCTAAAGCATAGCAAGAATGACCTTTGCCCCAGTGCCCAAGTTCCTCATCTCTGTCTGAGACCATGTCAGCCTGGAATTTATTGTCAGTATCACTATCACATTTTGGGCAAAGGCATTCAACAAGTCTCTATGAAGTTCCAAACTTTCCCACATTTTCCTGTCTTCTTCTGAGCCCCCTAACCTTTTCCAACCTCTGCCTGTTACCCAGTTCCGAAGTTGCTTCCACATTTTCAGGTATGTTTACAGCAGCACCCCACTCTCTGTGATACCAATTTACTGTATTAGTCCATTTTCATACTACTATGAAGAAATACCTGAGACTGGGTAATTTATAAAGAAAAAGGGGTTTAATGGACTCAGAGTTCTACATGGGTGGGGAGGACTCACAATCATGGTGGAAGATGAAAGAGGAGCAAAGGCACATCTTACATGGCAGCAGGCAAGAGGGAGCATGTGTAGGGGAACTCTCCTTCATATAACTATCAGATCTTGTGAGACTTATTCACTATCGCAAGAACAGCATAGAAAAAACTCATCCCCGTGATTCAATTACCACCCACTGGGTCCCTCCCAGGACATGTGGGGATTATGGGAGCTACAGTTCAAGATGAGATTTGGGTGGGGACACAACCAAACCATATCAGAACTTGAGAGAGATGATTTGAAATTGGAACATATGTTTAAAGGGAAGGAGAATGTAAAAGTCTGGAAAATTTGCAGCCTGACCATATGGTAGAAAAGAAAAATCCATTTTCTGGGAAGAAACTCAAGCTAGCTACAGAAATTTGCATAAGTAACGAGAAGCCAAATGTTAATTGCCAAGACAATGGGGAAAATGTCTCTAGGGCATGTCAGAGACCTTAGTGGCAGCCCCTCCCATCACAAGCCTGGTTACACGGTTAGGTGGAAAAGACAAGTTGTATGTAGAGATCATTATCAGAAATTGCTAAACTCTGTCATCAAAAACTCTGTTGGAATGGATTTTAAAATTTCTTAATAAAAGATGAAACATGACTTTGGTTTAGTTTTTGAAGTGGTGCACTCTCCAGAGATTCTGTATTCAACACTCAGTCCTGGGAAGCCAGTAGTATTTATAATAAATTTTATAATGCTCATGCAAATGCGAACCAGATACTGGCCCACAGTAAACGCTAGTAGGAGGATGGACATCTCTTGGCATCACCTAGGAAGTTTTCTTGGGAAAAAGTCAAAACTGAATATTACCAAACCTCTAGATCTAACTACCAGTTTACAAGAAATACTGGGTCTACAGCTACACATTAAATGACATCAGGTGGATGAATGGTAAAGTGCAGAATGTGGAACACTTCATAGAAACATGACTTTCTTCAATAAGCAAATATTAGGAAAAATAAAAAGGGGAAATACACACATTAAATTGTGACTTTAGAGACTCACATAACCAAATATAACGTATAGACTTTTTGGATTCTGACTTGAACAATCCATATGTAAAACAAAAATGAACAAATCTAGAAGTTAGGGAAAGGTAAACACTTAAGTTATTAAAGTTTTATAAGCATGTTGACAGCACTGTAGTTTTATTTCATGAAAAGTACTTTTTTTTACTGTAGTAGTAATTACTCAATTATGTCTGTGTCAGAATTCATAGATCTGTACACCAAAAGAATGAATTTTCCTGCACATAAATACTAGATCAATATAACTAGACTTAAAAAAAAGAAATGGCCACTGTAAACAGACACAAGAGAACACCTTGCAGGACAAAGTCTGGGGGCATGAAGGACAATAGTGAAGGACATTCCAACTCCAAAGAGAAGTAACCAGGACTCGCAGTATGAGCTAATCAAAAATTGTACTCCCCTGCCAGAGCTGGACATCATGTAAATTCCTGCACAACAGAATTTGGTCATTCCATAGGATTGTGGCTGCTATATTTCCCATTTATCCTTTTTTTCTGAATAAAAATGTAATTTATTGGATTATGTTCATACTCCACTATAGTATATTGGGTATGTGGGTGGAGCAGGAGGAATGCAGATAAGTCTCTGCACCATGGGGAGCTGCATTCAGATGTGCTGAAGAGAAATACACATTGCCCAGAAAATCTGGATCATCTTGGCAAGTGGGTAAGTACATTTCACATGTGGAAAGGAGAGGACATACATATACTAGAGGGGTGAGATGGGTAGTGAGTAACTCCTGGTTACTTCTCTTAGGAGACTATGACTTTGCCCAATGTCCATTTTCCCCTTATTCCAGTTATAGAATTTAGGCTGGGCATCTGGAATAAGCATTACATTCCACAGCCTCCTTTCCAGTGAAGTGAACCATGTAACTGAACTGTGAACACTGGGTGTGAGCAGACATGGTATATGCCATTTTCAGATGGTGTTTTTAATAGGAAGAGGTGCTCTGTCCTTCCTGATCACTCCTGGCTGTAGTAGAGGTGTGTTGGCTACTTTAGCAGCCTTTTTGGCCATGTTGCATGTTGAGGACCGTAGTATAGCCTCATTGAAGAAACAATACCTTCACAGGTTGGAATTCCCATGACCACAAAGGACTGTGCATTTGGACTATTATGTGAGAAATAAACTTCTCTCTTAAGTTCCTGTTGCTGGTTTTTTTTTTTTTTTTTTTTTTTGAAATTCAGTATGCTTTTGAATAAAGATTAGCATTTCTGAATGAACAATTTATGTAGGTCAGATTTACAGGTTTCGCACAACTGAGACTATCACATATTTGGAAAGTCCAACCAATTGCAAGTTATCAAGGAGGGTACACCAGTCAGGATTCAGTGCAGGTTAAAGAGATTTAATACAAGGATCAAGTGCTGGAAATCTTTAGGATAACAGCAGTGAGGATCAGGAGGCCAATACTGGAATTATTAGGTTTATGAACACACTCTCTTACCTGCAATCCAGAAATCAGAAAACTCAATTAGGAACTATTACCATCAGAAATACCTCTGCACTCCATCAAAGTGAATGGACACTGCAACAGTTTCTGGTTGTTGCTACTGCTGAAACCACTTGTAGATACCCAAGAAGCTGATGACTAGACACTGACACCGAATGTAGTCAGCAGCACTACTATCTCTAGACACTCACTTTTTGATGACCCAGCTTCCCAAAAGATGGAGTGGAAGAAAGAGGACCCCCACTTTACTTTTGTCTTACAAATAGTATCTATTTGGAGGAATCTCATTTGTATTCAGAATCTTACTTGCAAATTAGTCTGAAATATGTAGCTTCTAGCTTTCTAGACTCTGAACATAAGAGGATGGGGATGGAGACTGAGCAAGCTACTCTTCTCATCTGCCAAAGAGTTAGCTATTGCTGAATTAGAAGAAAGAACTGAAAAATTGGAATTTTCTATGGCCATTTGCAATGGAGGTTGATGTCACAGGTGGCATGGAAGGAAATAAATTATGTTTACCAAATAATTTTGGGTTGTAGAGGAACTATACATATTTTTTCCATATTTAACAGTGTATTTACCACTATCTAGTTAGGCAGAGAACAAAAACCACCTTGCCAGTAATGAAGGTGTACCACCCTAGGCATTTAGAAAAACAAATAACAAATTATGTTTAAGTGTAAAAGTGAGCTAAGCACTTTAAGTGAGGCTTGAAAAAGCCAAGATAAACAAAATCAGTATTTGAGCTCTAATACATGTTTTGCACATCCACATAATTCTCTAAAAGTTTTCTAAGTAGGAAATTTTATTAAAGGAAACAGCCTCCAATACTCTAATTATTGGCATTATATATTTTTTAAACTTTTATTTAGGTTTAAGAGTCCATGTGCAGTTTTGTTATATAGGTAAACTGCATGTCACCAGGGTTTTGTGTTCAGATTATTTCATCACCCAGGTAATAAGCATAGTACCCCATAGGCAGTTTTTCAGTCTTCACCCTCCTCCCACCCTCCACCCTCAAGTAGGCCCCATATCTGTTGTTTTCTTCTTTGTGTCCATGTGTACACAATATTTAGCTTCCACTTATGAGAGAACATGTGGTACTTGGCTTTCTGTTCCTGCATTAGTTTGCTTAGGATAATGACCTTCAGTTCCATCCATGTTGCTGCAAAGCACATGATCTTGTACTTTTTTATGGCTGTGTAGTATGCTATGGTGTATATGTGTCACATTTTCTTTATCCAGTCTACCATTGATGGGCATTTAAGTTGATTTCATGTTTTGCTATTGTAAATAGTGCTGCAGTGAACATATATGTGCATGTCTTTATGGTAGAACAATTTATATTCCTTTGGATATATACCCAGTCATGAGATTGCTGGCTTGAATGGTAGCTGTTTTAAGTTCTTTTAGAAATCACCAAACTGCTTTCCACAATGGCTGAACTAATTTATTTTCCCACTAGCGGTGTGTAAGCATTCCCCTTTCTCTGCAACCTCGCCAGCATCTGTAATTTTTTGACATTTTAATAACAGCCATTCTGATTAGTGTGATGGCATTTTTTTGATTTGCATTTCTCTAATGATTAGTGATATCAGGTATTTTTTCATATCCTTGTTGGCCATGTGTATATCTTCTTTTGAAAAGTGTTTGTTCATGTCCTTTGCCCACTTTTTAATGGGGTTGCTTGTTTTTTTGCTTGTTAATCTGTTTAAGTTCCTAATGGATTCTGAATATTAGATCTTTGCTGTATGCATAGTTTGCAAATATTTTCTCCCATTCCGTAGGTTGTGTGTTTACCCTGTTGATAGTTTCTTTTGCTGTGCAGAAGATTTAATTAGGTCTCATTTGCCGATTTTCACTTTTGTTGCAATTGCTTTAAGTGTCTTTGTCATGAAATCTTTGCCAGGAATTATTGGCATATTTTCTTGAAGACAGCATCTCTTTTCTAACATTCCATGGGTTCAATCTGATGATCTTGAAGTGATGACTCTTGTTTACCTTTCTCTTCATCGTAGGTCTCAAGTTTCTCATCATTTAATGATTTATACAAGCTCTCATTTGTCTTTTTAATATCACAAAGAATAGAATCCATAGAATAACCAAATTCAATAAGGGCATGCACATTAAATCCTCGTTGATAAAAAAGCCCAAAGGTATGCAAAGCAACCAATTTGCCAGATGCATTAAACACTGGGGAGCCTGAGGACCCATCAGAGAAACAAGTATCATAACTAAGCGTGTGTGTGTTCCAAACCTCTGATAGGAAACTTCTTTGGGTAAACATACAGTATACATTACTGGTGGTATCATAGAGATCTACCAACCCATCTTGACAATCGTTTGGATATTTTTTCAATCGTTCATTTAGAGGAATCACAGTACAACCATCTATTTTCTTGATCTGGCCTTCAGGATGACCAATTAAATAAATCAAACCAGTAGATGGTTGAGGAGAAATCTGTCGCCATAGTCCTGGAGGAAATGCATTTCCATTTTCTTTTAGTTTTAAAATGGCATAATCTAGATTTTCATTGGACACTTTAAGCCATGGCTCAATGGAAAACCAATTGTCAGGAGTAGGGCAGAACTCTGTATAAGTGAAGGTTACCTTCGCACATTTGCTAATTGTATCTGGCCACAAACTTGGATGTGTGTTTCTACCCACCATAAGATGTACAACATGTCGACAGGTGAAAATATAACCACCATTGAAGACAAAGCAAGTAGCATTGCCTGTGTTTCCATTATTGTCCCATTGCATGAACCCAACTGACTTGCTATAATATGTAAGCTGTTCGCAGGTTGCAACTGAAACAGAATTTGCAGTCATTTTTCCGAAGTCCTTTTTATATATGTTGAATTGCTTAGCTGGTGAAAGATTCATTCTCTTTTGTTCTTCCCGAAAATATTTTCTTACCCACTGTGCCTCCTCTTTAAAATTCGGATACTGATGCATTATGGCTTCATTCAACGTTTGATAATTCTTTAAGAGACTAATTGCCTCCTTTTGGACATCCAGATTAATAGCATACCGCCTACCCAGATGCGGCCTCCGTCTAACTTGTGAGTTTATTTGCCTATATTTTCGGGGCAAACTACAAAAGTAATAATTTCTAATCCTGGGAATTGTCTGGTGAGTTTTATCTTTACTATAATGGCTTAGATCCTGAGGTGGGAGAATTTGCTCTCTGCTGTGTTCTACATCTTTGGTCTCTCCATCTTTCTTTGGTTTGTGGACTTTTTTCTTAGACTGTAGCAGACTCTGGTGATTAATTTCATCAGTGGCATTTTCATTCTGTTTAATTTTTTTAAGGATATCTTTCCGTTGTAATGCTTTTTTTTTGAAATGTCCATTTCTAAGACTTTTCCAGATACTTCATCCACCATGGACTGTTTTCCATAAATTTTCTTATGACCTTCCTTTAGTTTCCATTCAAATTCACCTATGTCAGACCGAAAACGGCCATCCTTGCATAAGGCTCCTTCAATAGTCTCACCCTTCAAGGCATAAATACAAAGTTTACTTCCTTTTTCATGAAGTTCGTTGATCTTAACAATCTTCTTTCTTGTCCTTCCTATAGCAACAACATGAAAAAGAATGCATTCCATGTTTGGATTTTCACATTGGCGTAATATGTGTCCATCTTTTTTGCTACTCTTTCTTTGACCAAATGTAATTTTAAAATGAGAATCACTAGGCAGGCACTTGAGAGGCATTCCTAAATTTATATGTCCATCTATTGTCTTTTCTTCATAAACAATAATGTTCTTATTAAACTGATTCTTTATCCTTTCACTGAAATAGTCATTAGCACTCAGGGCTGAGTAGATACTCTCGCTGGGTTTACCATATGCTGTAAACACACTACGGTCTAATTTTCTGGAGTTTCCATTCAACGTAAAGGTGAAACAACATTCTTTATTGTTCAAATTTGGATTCTGCATTTCAAGGGCTGTTTCATGCTTGTTGACTTCACTTTTAAGCTTAAAGGTGCTGCTACACTTTCTTATGCCAGATAGACAATGATCAACAGGTGTGTCAGCATGTGTCTGCTTCATGACAGTATCCTTAAAAAGGAAAGATTAAAGAGGTTAACAAGAATCACCTTTAATAATGTTTTATATTTTTCTAATGATAGAACTAATAGATATTATGAATAAAAATTGGATAATATAATGGTTAACGAATAATGGAGAAAAAATCAATCACTATTCTATCAATTTAGATACTCATTCTACACTTTATTTTAATTTTTAATTTTTTTTCTCTGTATACTTTGATTTTGTTTTCTGATTCTTAAAAGTAGTACTTTGATTTTCAACAAGGGTCCTAAGACCATTTAATGGGGGAAATATCATCTTTGTAACAAATGTGGCTAGAATAACTGGATATCCAGATGCAAAGAAATGAGTTGGACTCCTACCTTATACCTAACTTGAAATGGATCAGAAACAGCCCTCTATTATTTCATATGCAGATATAAATCTTATGTTTCTTAAATACTATGATGCATGTGACTTTATTTTTCACTAGGCAATGTGTCACTACTTTGTGCAGTAAGCAAACTTTGAAACCACAAGTTGAGGGGCTACAGAATATTTCACTGTATAATAATTTGTAATCCATCCTTCCATTGCTGAGTATTTAGATTATTTCCAGATTCTTATTCTAAATATGACAAAACTTCCTACAAACATAACATTTTTGTGTGCACATCTGAATATTTCCCTAGGTCATATTCCCAGGAGTGGAAATACCGCAACTGAGGATGTAAACATATTTTGCAACATATATTCTGCCTAACTGCCTTCCAGAGAATTGTATCAACTCACCCCATCTCTTCTCTCCAGCTGCTCAAGGAGACCAACCTCAATCCTATGGTTGATTCCTTAAAAGGATTTGAGTGTTACTATTTTAAATATTTGCCAATTGATAGATAAAATTCTGTCTAATTTGACAGTTTTTAGAATGTACATTTATTCACTTACTAGTAAAGGTGGACTTACTTATCTTTTAGATATTTGAAAGATCACCTTTCAAGGATTCCCATTAAAAATCTGTTTAGTTTCTGTTCTGTCAATGGTTTTGACAGCACTAAGAAAATATATTAAAATGGCAGATAAATAATAGGATGGGATATATAAATAAATATAAATACTCATATACAATCAGTTGGTAGTAGCCCAGGATACAAGATATTGAGAATCTGATGGCAACAGAAATGAAAAACATAAGTAAAAAATATTATATGACAAGAGTCAACATAACTTGGAAGGAAATCATTGTGAAGTCTGAAGTATTGGATCTAGTCTATATAAATAGAGGAATAAGCCTGGAGAGAGTAAAATCAGGAGGTACAGCTCGGCTTGGATCATTTAGTAGGTAGGTGCAATGGAATGAGCTTAGGTCTTAGGAATAGTGATTTCCTTTTCGTCTTGGGGATCTCCTATCACCTCATGTTTTCATATACTTATTGCCCAAATCTATCTCTGCAGCACTGACCTCTCATCTAAGCTCCAGATATTAATATTTTGTTGCCTCTTTGACATCTACTCTTGGATATGTCAGAGGCATTTCACTCTTAGCCCCTTTAAAACCAGAGTCATAAAATTTAATTGTGCCCCTCTTCCTGTGTTCTTGAATCTGATAATGGTGTCATTACACATTTGACTACTCAAGCTAGTATCCTGTGAATAGTACTCAGCTTCTTCCTTTATCTCTCATATACTGTGTTTGTAAAAAACTGTAAAACATATTATGCATGCAAAAACATTTTATGACACCCTATATTTCATATACTAAACATCCATGTATCTCTTCCCAACCTAAGAAATAGCACACTACGAATCATTAGAGGCATACAGTGTGTCCCTCCTTCATCTTATCTTCCTTTCTCATTCTCATGGACAACCACTAAGTCTGAATTTGTTTTAAAATTATCATTGTCTTACACTTATTTAGGGACATATACATATGTAGTAAAAGTATAAATAGTACACTGTTTCATTTTGCTGGTTTTGATTTTATATAAACAGATCCAGCTGAATATGTTCTTCTGTGATTTGCACTACTTATTTATTTTATTTTATTTATTTATTTTTTTGAGATGGAGTCTCGCTCTGTCGCCCAGGCTGGAGTGCAGTGGCACAATCTCGGTTCACTGCAACCTCCACTTCCCAGGTTTAAGCAATTCTCTGCCTCAGCCTCCTGAGTAGCTGGGATTACAGGTGCATGCCACCATGCCCAGCTAATTTTTTGCATTTTTAGTAGAGACGGGGTTTCACCATCTTGGCCAGGCTGGTCTTCAACTCCCGACCTCATGATCCACCTGCCTCGGCCTCCCAAAGTGCTGGGATTACAGGTGTGAGCCACTGCGCCCGGCCTGCACTACTTTTCTGAGGTTCATTCTAGTTGATGAAATTCTGTATCCATTTTTACAGTTAGGGAGAATTCACTGAAGAAACAAACTGTTTGTGAATATTTCTGTTATTTCTGGGGTTTTTCTAATATAAGCAGTGGCTAATTTTGCTATGAATATCCTCAAAATGTTTCGTGGTGCACATCTACAAGGGTGTCTCTCAAGTATAGACTTAGAAGTGGAATTGCTCAACTTCAGAAATAGATTTTATCAATAAATATTTGAAGACATGAGGCAGTAGGAGAGCAATGAGAAAAAGAAAATGAGTAATCATCTTTATTATAATAGATATTGCCATATTATTTAACATAATGGTTGTACCACCTTGCACTTGCACCAATGAGAAATGAGAGTTCTCATTATTCTATGTCTTTATCAAAGCTTGGTGTTATCCATATTTTAATGTTTACCAATCTTGTGGGTGTGAAATAGCATCTTACTGAGGGTTTAAACAGTAGTTTCCTAATTACTAATGAAATTGAACCCTTTTTCACACTTCAGTCTCTAAAATGCTTGTTTATGTCTTTTGTTCATTTTTATACTGGATTATTTTTCTTTTTATTATTGATTCTAGGAGTATTTTAAATATTGTAGACACAAATTGTTTATTCATCATATGTGTTAAACATCTATTCTGAATTTCTTCTTGATTTTTCATTCTCAGGTGTCATAAAGGAGTTAATTTTAATGTTGTCAAGTTTATTAATCTTTTTATACCATTAGAACACCTTTCACAGGATAATTGTTTTTTTTTTTTTTCAAAAAATTGTAAAGGTTGCTTTTACCATTCAAGTTTTTAATCTGGAATTATTTTTTGTATATAGTTTCAAGTAGGTATCACTTTTTATTTTTTGCATGTGGATAACTAATTACTCCAGCGATGCTGACTGAATTGTTCATTCTTTCTCCACTGATCTGTACTGTCAGTTTTGCCACATAAGATTGTTATGGGTTGAACTGTGTCCCCTCAAAATTCACGTTATAGTCCTAATCCCTAGTACCTCAAAATGTGATACTTATTTGGATATGCAGTTCTTGTTGATATACTTAGTTAAAAATGAGGTCACACTGCAGTAGGATGGGCCCCTAATCCAATACCCTTGATATCCTTAGAAAAGGTGGAAATATAGACATAGAGACAGATATACACAGAGGGAAGATGAGGTAAACAGCCATAGGAAAAACATGGCCAACTACAAGCTAAGGAGAGAGTCCTGGAACAGATCTTTCCCTCACAGCCCTAACAGGTCACAAACTCTGCTGACATCTTGACCTTGTACTTTGAACCTCCAGAATCATGAGACAATGCATTTCTGTTGTTTAAGCCAAACAGTCAGTGGTACTTTATTACCCCTAAGAGACTACATAGTCTGGACTTTTCTAAGAAAATACATTATGTAGAGCCCTCATTATCTAATCACCCATCAAAGCCCCATCTCTTAATGCCATCACCTTGGAGATTAGGATTTAAACATATGAATTGTGGGGGATGCAAAGATTCACACCATAGCACAAACTAATACAAAGATATTGTCACATCTTGAAATTTGTGAGTCTGTCTCTACTCTCTCTGTTCTATTCCAATGGTATATTTTTCTGTATATTCATGAAATATTGTCTTAATTTTGAACTTTTCTACTCATTAGTATATCTTGACATTGATTTATGTCTAATTTTCATGCCTTCAGCAAAATAATTTTCTCCATAAATGGTTAACAAATAATTTTTACATTTATTCCCAGGTAAATAATATTTTTCTAGGCATTATAAAATAATTTTTGATGATTACATTTTCTGATATTGCTGACTAAGCTAAATCCCTTGTTTTGTAAATATCAACCTTACCCCTAGCCAATATGCTACTTTACAATCATTCTAATATTTTATCTATAAATATTTTTTGTTTCAAAAATAGATATGATACCATCTGTGGATATTTCATGAATATGCTTTGTTCCCTTCTTTTCAATCCTCAAATATTATATTTTACTATTTTTTCTTATCACACTGCATTGGCTAAATTAAATTTTATTTACCAGCTAAATAAAGGCAGTAATAGTGAGCACTCCTCTATTCTCCCTCATTATAAGGGAAATACTTATAATGATTCATTATTTAACATGATGTTCCCTGTGAGATTTTTGAAGATGCTCTTAATCTGGCTAAGAAAACTTCTGGTATGTTTATATTTATGTATTTGATAGTAATAGGGGCAGCCAAGATAAAGTAAGCCCATTATAGCCCATTATTTCCACTAATTAAAACTAAAGCCTTTGGAAAAATAAAAAAAAGCAGCATCCTGAGCTTCTACTTTGGCCACCATGGAATAACATAGAACTAATTTACACTCCTGCCTGAAAATCCTGGAGAAATGGACAAAATATACAAAATGGTTTCTAAGACATTGAGCATTAGTCAAAGAAGGACAGTGACACCTGAGAAACAGAAAAACAATGATGCAAACTCTATGACTGCCCCAGCTTACTGCCTGAAAAGAGGTTCTAGGCCATGGTGCAGGGAAAATAATCCAGGCAAAGCTCAGTAGCAACTGAGTTGAGGAAAAGGAACCAAGTTCTGGGAAGCCAATGGGTTTAGCTTTCAAAGGGCATGAGAGGACTGTACAGAGAGGGTCCCCATTAAGTCTTCAGATGACTAGTGATCCGCACATGCATGTGAGGAAATCACCTAAGTCAGGGAAATCAGCTACCCAAAAAGATTAGAAGGAACAATCCCTGGAGATCTTACAGGGCTGGGAATAGTTGCTGTTCCCACCAGACATAGGGAAAACATCATAATTCGTGAGGCATTGAGTACAATACTAAAAAGAACATTGCCTCAGCAATAGGGATATATTAGCTCTGTAATATACAGGCAAAACATTACAATAAAAGAAAACTACAGACCAATATAAACATAAATGCAAGAACTAATAGGTAAATACCAGGAATGCAAGGTTGGTTTAATTTTGAAAAATATATCACTGTAATAAGCCAATTAGAATAATTAAAATTTCTATATATACACAGAATCATCTCAACAGACATAGAGAAAGCATTTGGTAAGCCTGACATCTATTTCTAATAATATCAGCAACCTAGGAATAAAAGGAAACTTCTTCAATCTCATGAAGAACAGTTATGAAAAACTTACAGGTAACATCATACTTAATTGTGTAGGATTGAATGCATTCCCAAGACTAGAAAAAACACAAGAATGTTTGCTCTGGCAGAATCTCTTCACCATTGTGATGGAAGTTTTAGCCAGTGCAATAAAAAACAGAAAGAAATAAAAGGCATCTGGATCAGAAAGAAATTAGTAAAATTATCTTAATTCACAGATGACAGGTAATCTATGAAGAAAACTCTGACAAGATATGCAAGACTTTTGTCCTAAAATATATTGTAGGAAATTAAACAAGACCTGGCTGCCTTCCCCACTTCAGGTTCTGCTGAGTGATCAAATGCAGCCTTCAGGAGCCCCCTTGGAACCAAGGGGAGGAGCAGGCTGGCAAGAAGAGGGATGCCCCAGGTCTGAAGGAGTGAGGCAGAAGAACAGGACCTGGAGGCAGGGAACCTAAGGATGATTCACACTCACTTCCTGGAACTGAATCAAAAGGAAAATTCCACCTCTCCACAGTCAAGTAACAAAAGGATCAGAGGCTCCTACTTTTGCAAATTATGCCCCCAACTCCCGCTTTCCACTGCATTGCAGATGAAACATGGAACGTACCTCTAGTTGGTCCTCTCCCACAACCAGTGAAACTGGTTGTGGGCCACTACTTCATTTACATAGGGTGTAAACAAATTAACCAATGAGAAACCTCTAGAGGGTATTTAAATCCCAGAAAATTCTGCAACCAGTGCTCTTGAGCCCCTTGCTCAAGCCTGCTCCCACTCTGTGGAGTGTACTTTCACTTCAATAAATCTATGCTTTCGTTGCTTCTTTCTTTTGCTGCTTTGTTTGTATGTTTTTACTAAGTTTTTCTTTAAAATGCCAGGAACCAGGACAACTTTTAGTCAAGACCCTCCACTGGTAACAGGAGGAAGATTGGGGAGTCACTCTCTCACTCCCAAACCTCAGAAGAAGGCTTTGCCTGGGGTGCGGATTCCTTGAGGGCCATGACAGGGTACTAAGTGGCCTGAGGATTCAGTGCCAGTCCCAGCTTGCCCTGTGAAACCTCTGAGGGAGGTGGTAGGGTCCAGAGGGAGGAAGCACACATCCAGGCTCTGCTACATGTACCACCCACTGTGTGACCTTGGGCTACTTGTTTAACATCTCTGAGCTGTGCTTGGTAAGTGAGATAATATATGTGAAAGGCCAGGCTCTTATGGGGACCCTTGATAAGTGTGAAGGGGGTGGAACCTTTTGGGGTAATCATACTTGCATCCCTAAAGGAGGCTTGAAAAACCTGCCCTCCTCCTACTCTCCTCAGAAACTATCAAAAAAGCAAATGTGTGAAACAAATGTAATTGTTCTTTCCACATTTTGATGGGACCTGAGTTCCTAAGGAGGCAGTACAGAAAAGTCCCCATGCCAAAAAAGAGTGGAAGTGGAAGGAGGGTCTAGGGATAGCAAATTCCAACTCAAACATGTCTCTTCCTTTCCAAGGTTGTGGGAAAGTATGTGGTAGTGATGGTGGGTTTTCTGCTTAAGGTATAGCAAGATCTCTAACTAAATAGGGTAAATGAAATATCTGGCTCATTCAGAGGGCAGGCAGCTCCCCTGTGACTTTACCCAAAGACATTCAAAGCAACTGCACGTAGTTTGTTTTCCCTCTAAGTGAGAAAGGGGTAAGGTTACAATTGTGTGTGCATCTCCCATTGAGATGTTCACCTGATTCTATCACTGCCTCAGAGACCTGGTAAAAATCCTGGGGCTTGTCAAATGGAGAAAGGGATGCCCAGGTCCAGAAGGGCTTTGCCCATGACCTCTCACGTTCAGAGTCTACTGGAGAGCCAGGACTCCACCTGCCTGACAGTCCCAGTCTGGGTCTGAGTTCTTGCCACCATTCTGCATCAGAATCACCTGGGGGTTTCTTGAAACACAGATTGCTGAGCCCTAACCCAGAGGATCTGACTTAATATATCTGGGTTGAGGCTGCAGTTTGTGTTGATTCTGCCATCCTAGGGTCCAGGCTTTGAGAACCCCTGACTTAAGGCAAAGGACAGCTGACCAGGCCTAGCTACCTTAGCTCCTGTCTACTCTGAGGCCTTTCCTTGATGGCCCTCAACTGCCTTCTCCTCAGTTAAGAGTCCTAGAAGCCAGTCACTCTTCCCTCTATAGCTCTGGGCTCCAGAAAAGGGGCTCACATGGAAAAGGAGGACCTGGCTCTTTTGAATGTCCCTTCACTGAGCCCTAGAATGCTCTGTGGAAAGGGCCTTTGGGACACAGCATTTCACCTTACCAGGAGGGGAGTGTCTAGAATTAAAATTAGAATAAATTATTGGATTGGGTAATCTGCACTCACTGTATGCCTTGTAAGAGTTCATGTGTGGTCAGGCATATTTGGAGATGCCTGTTACTCTTTGTTGGTAAGAATGAAAGAGTTTTGAATCAGCAGAGTTTAGAGCAACATGTTCTGTCAGCAAGTTAGCTAGAGAAGCAGAAATGACTGAGGAATAATAAGGAGGAAGTGACTAAGGCCCAGGACACAAGCAAGAGTCTAGGTGGAATCTGAGTAGAGATTCTAAGATTCTGGAGTCTTCTATGTACCTTCTCAGTCTCGAGGCCTTGGGGCAGAGCAGGAATTGACCACATTCACAGCATTCCCAAAGTGAGATTATGCCCAACCCCTGTCAAGATAGCCAAAGAGGCAGATAATGCACCGGGAGGTAAATATCCAAGTGAAACAGAGTAGGGACGGGACTCTGCCTCCACCACCAATAATGCATTTTTCCACACCCGCTGACTACCAGAACTTGCACCTCCACTGGTGCCATCCTCACTGGCTGTAAGACCTTAAAGAAACTAAGATAAGAAGCATTCTACCATAAATCTCATTCAAGGGAGTTAACTATCGCTTGCATGCACACAGGACTTTACCTCATTGCTTGCCTCATTATAATGTGAAAATCCCCACCCAGGGAGGGGCTTATCCACCATTTTTTGATCATGTGATGTAAGTACTAACATGATATCTCACTGGGCCTGCACACTCTACACTCCACCCAACACATGCAATGATATTAGCACACATCATGCTTTTCATGTCACCATGTTTAAAACAGCAAAAAGACCTCTCCTTGGGGAGCCATCTGGAGAACTCTCACTCCAGTGCTGTCTCCCTTGTATTCAAGAATAAGCCCCTAATAAAGCCTTGTCTGGGAAACTCACTTGGCCTTGTGTCAATTTCTATTGCATGGGAGACTAAAAACTTGTGGCTGGTAACACAAGAAGCTGGGTGTTTTAGTGTGATGGATGCCACAACAGTGGCAAAGATGGGGAACTGGATGACAGGGTGGGACCTGCAGGTGTTAAAAGCAGAAACAGCATGGATATGAGTAGTGGGTTCTGGAATAGTACAGAACCTTCCTATTCCTTGACTTTCTGTAACTTTTCTCCAGATTGTAACAGACTCAACCCTTGTCTTTCCCTGGCCCCTACTTCTAAGCCTGGCCAGGATTGGGGAAAGAATAGCATAAAGAAAGAGAGAAAGTGGCCCCCATCCCACCTCTCTGACCCCTCTTGTCTGATGAGGAAAACCCAGGCATGTTCCTTAGAGAATTCCAAGTCTAATGGAAGGGACACAGGTACTGATTAGTGAGTCAACAAGCACTAGACCTATTGGTCAGTCAACAAGCACCCTCCCATCTCTGAACCTTTGTACTTGCTGCTTTCTCTATCTTCAATGTTGTTCCTCTAGATATTTCCATCTAGGACTCACCTCCTCACTCCTTTCAGGTCTCTGATATCACCTTATCAGAGAAGCCAATTATCATCACTTCCAAAACAGCCTCCGCCATTCTCTTTTCCCTTCTGCCCATATCAAAACACACACACACACGTGCATGCACACACACAAACACACACAATTTATTTTTCCTTTCTCCCTCTACAGTGTCAGCTCCAAGAGAACAAGGATATCACTGTATTCACTGGTATATCCTTGGTACCTGTGACGTACCAGGCACGTAGGTTTGCAAGAAATGTTCATTGAATAAATGATCAAAGTGATTGAATGAATATCTACTATGTACTCACCACTGTCCTGGCCAATTAGAGACAAGGAAGAAAAAGGTGAAGTTCCTGTCAGTGCTAAGGTGCTTGGGTTTTAGGGTCAAAACCTACTTGTCATTTCTGCTCCCTCTCTGGCCTCCACAGTTTAAGCCCTACATTCTCCATCTCTTTTCCTTCACACCTCTCATCCACTCCATCCCCTCCTTTCTGCCCCTTCAGCTCCCAGTCTCAGGCCACTGCAGGCCCCCTCCTCTTTAGCCTGGATGTTTTTGGAATAGCCTCCACTCTCAACTCTTCTATCCCTTCAAGCATCTTCCCATCCCCTCTTTTCCAAGGCCCATGGGGCTAGAGTGTTCTGGCCCCTGTCCACCCCTCCCTCTGCCCCACCTTCTGCTGCTCAGCTCCTCTCCCCTTGGTCCCAGCTACAGTGATCACTCAGGCCCTGGACAGGAAGCCCTAGCCATTCTCAGGGCTTGTGCATTCACCATTCTGTCTGGCCTTCCCTTGGGTGTCTTCAGGGCCACTTCAGAGGCCTCTTGACTTCCCTAGCCAGAGCAGCACTCCAAGGCACACACTTGCCACTTTCTGTTACCTTTGTATGTTCTTGATCCACTAGCGGAAACTTTCTATTTGTCTGTTTCCTGGATAATCTCTTTCACTCTTTAAAATGTAAGGTTCACAAGAGCTGGGACTCTGTCCTTCTTTCACATGCCTAGTCCCTAAAGTAGAAGCTGGTCAGTAAAGTTTGCCGAGGGGCCAGGCTTCAAATGCATTCTGAACAAATGCCTCCCCTCTGTTTTCTGTCAAATTGGAAAACATTTCCCTCTAGGTGTGGTGAGACTCCCATAAGATGTGTCTAATGTGCCCGGCAGACTGTTGCATCTGGCATACATAAGTCCCAATAACTTATGATCTTGACCATCCAGTTTCCAGGGGACTCTAAGTCTGGGGGACGCTGATAGAGACATGACTCCATCTGTGCAGAGCTTTTGTCTGGGGAGGGAGATTCCAGTGCTAGAGGTTTCTCTTTTGAGGAGTTTATGTAGGGTGGAGGAAGCAAGGGTTTCTCGTCAAAGGGGCAAGACATACTCCAGAGACCCAGAGGTAATAGCAGCCACTCACAGTTCTCTGGACAATCTTAAAGCTGCATGATGTCAGGATGACTAACCTCTGTCACTTGTGCCTTGTACTTCTGATCTTTCTAGTTCTCACCTTGTCTGGTGGCCTTGGAGAGAATAATGCACCAGTCACATTGCCCCTTCAATCACCCACTCCCTGCTCTGCCTTCATCCACCAGGTTTGCCTATTCTCCCAGGTACCCCACAGCAAAAGAAATTAAACAAGACCAAAATAAATGGAGAATATATCTTGTTCAAGATTGGAAGACTCAACATGGTTAAGATGCTAATCATCCACAATTGTGTTAATTTTTTTACACAATTAACACACAATTTACACAAACACAAACTTTGATCCAGATATTGCACCATACAAAAAAATTAATAAAACTTAAAATCAATTGCAGACTAAACCTAAAACTACAAAACTCTGGAAGAAAACTAGAAATGTTTTGTGATCTTAGATTTAGCACAGTTCTCTGATGTAAAAGCAAAAGCATGATCCACAAAGAGAAATATAGAGAAAGTGGACTTCATCAAAGTTGAAAACTTTTCCCTCCCCAAACAGGACTAAGAGGTTGAAAAGACAAGCCACACAGAGATAAAATATCAGGAATTATCACAAATATTATGAGAAAAGCAATATGACAAAGGACTTGTTTCCAAAATATGTAAAGCCCTCTCAAAACTCAGCAATAACTAACAAGTATAAAATGGGAAAAATATTTTAATAGACACTTCACCAAAGATATGTGGATGATATAAACACAGGAAAAGATGCTCAAATCATGAGTCATTAGTGAAATACAAATTAATACCACAAAACGATGCCATTACATACCTATGAGAATGAATAAATCAGAAAAACTTTGTGTTGACAAGAATATGAAACAACTGGAACTCTCACACATTGGTAACGAGGATGAGAAATCATACAGCCATTTTGTAAACATTTTGATAATTTCTTATAAAATTAAAGTTATGTCATACACTTTCCATGACAGCAATTCCACTGCTAGGTGAACCCAAGAGAAATGAAAACTAATCTTCATACAAAAACCTGCAGGCAAATGTTCACAACAGCTTTATATACAAAGTCCCCAAACTGGAAACAATTCAAATGTTCTTAAGGGAGTGAATGGATAAACAGATTTTGATACATTCACACAGTGGAATGCTACTCATCAATAAAAAGAAAAAACCTATCAATGCATGCAACACTCATAAATCTTAAATGGAATGTTCTAAGTCAAAGAAGCCAGACTCAAAGGGTATGATTCAGTGTATGTTCCATTTATATGATGTTCTGGAAAAGTTAACACTAGAGTAATGAACAGATTAGTGGTTGCCAGGGACTGGGATGAATAGGGGACAAGTGGGGAGAACAGGAAATTATACAGAGTGATGGAACCACACAAGAAATTATTTAGGGTGATGGAACTGCTTTGCTTCTGGATTTTGGTCATGGTTACATTACTGCAGGCATTTGTTATAAGCCATTCAACTGTATACCAAAAAGACTGAATTTTACTGTATATGAAATACATAAATTTAAAGGAAACAATAAAAGTTAAAGCCTTTCAAATAATCTGTAAGACAATTAATTGGGTGTGGGGGTTTTTGTGTTCATTTCTATCATCTTTTTTTGTATCTTCTACTTTTGCCACTTTTTCTGAATTTATATTCCCTTGCTTTGTTGCCTCCTTTACTTTGATTTTTCCCTCTCATTCTATTTTCTAGACGAACAGTTTGGCAGTTTTATACTCTAGTTCTGTTCTATAATTGGATGCCCTAGACTAGTACTGCCCAATAGAATGTCTGCAGTGACGGAAATGTTCTACATCTGCACTGTCTAATTCCACAGCCACATGTGGTTCTAAAGTACTTGACACGTGATATAACTGAGAATTTGTACTATTGACCTTTTTCATTATTTGATTTTAGTTAAGTTGAATTTAAGTTTAAATTTACATAATCACATGTGATTAGTGGCAATTGTCTTGAACGAAATAGCCCTAATCATTTTAACATTAATATTTAACTTAACAAAGTCTTAAGTGAATTGAATAACTCCTCCTAAGCAATACAAAGATAAAGTCTGTAAACACATCTCCTTTATTTACAGAAGGAAATCCAAAAACCTACACATGGAATTCAAAGAAAAAAAAGATACTGCAGCTATTTTCCAGAAAGCTATTCTACCTCTCTCACACTTTTTAGGAGCCATACACGTATGGAAATGAATTCATGACAGCTTAAGAATATCTATATGTGCCCTCTCAGTCACAAGGTTTTGTGTTGAAATGGGTGAGCTACTTAAGTTGGGACAATTAGATGGCAAAGAGAAGTTTCCTCAGGAAACCAGGATAGACTCATTATAGGGAGAGTAAAGCATCTGATATTACTGCAGCTCTATTTGTCACTATGCAGAAAGCCAGCCAGGGGATAACATGAAAAGCAGAACACAGAGACTGAACACACAAACAAGTCCTTAAAGAAACTGTATACCACTGAATTAAGAGCTCAGCTGAATTCTGGAATGTCCACTCATGTGAACCAGTGAATCCATTTTATTGTTTCACAATTAGAAAATATTTTTACTGGAAATGTGGAAAGCTCTTATTGATATAAAGCCTACTGTGATCTTGGCACCATACTACCTTACCAGTATAGAAAACAGTATTTGCCTACCATATTCTTGAATTCTCCTTATAAAGCATCAAATGCAGCTATCCTGTTCCCCAAATATGTTTTCCTGTGTACATGACTTTACTTAGGCCATTCCTTCATCCTTGATACACTAGTGAAATGTTATTCATTCTTTTTAAAAAATAACTTAGTTTTAGACATACAAAATGCATAATTAATGTACATAATTAATGTATACAACTTGATGAGTATGGAGATACATTATAACCACAATCTATGCCATCAACCTATCTATCACCTCCCAAAGTCTCTTCCTGCCCTCTTATTATTTTTGTAATTAGAACACTTAACATAAGATCTATCATTTTAGCAACAACTTGAGTATACAACAGTGTTATTAACTATAGGCACCCATGCTGTACAGATCCCTAGAACTTATTCACCTTGTATAAGGAAACTTTGTACCCCTTGACTAATACATCCATTTTTCTCTATTCCCAGCCCAACAACCACTTCGACACCTATGAGTTTGACAATTTTAGATTTATTATTCATTAATAAATCATTTCTCATATGACGCTGCTGTAGTTTCCTAAGTCTGAATTAAGCATTCTTCTCTCTGTACTCTAAAATCACTTGTTTATGTCTCAATTTTGTATTATCATTTTGCATATTTTGAGCAAAATAGTGTGGGTCAAAAACCATTCTCTGCAGTCTGATGGACTAGGTTTAAATCCTTGCTCTGAAGTCCATTACTTCTGCAACTATAAGCAAGTTGAGATTCAGTTTCTTCTTTTATAAAATAAGTATGATAATAATACCTACTGCATAGTTCTATTAAGTGTTAAATGAGATAATACATATGATGGGACACAATTCTAGGCACACAGTGTTTCCTCAGAAAACATTAGCTAATTATTTTTGCCTGTCTACACTTTCCAAGACTTTAAGTGTCTATATTGTTTGTTAGTCATCTTGTTGTCTTAACATACGTTTAGCATTGTTAACTCATAACCTATCATTTTGCTTTCCACAAGCACTTATGTGTATGAGCTCCCCAAATATATTTTAAACTACCTAAGAGAAGGGCTTATAACGACCATTGTTTAAGAACTTATCTCCAAGAACCTCATATGGCACTATAGTTAGACTATCACTCCTCTGAGGAGTTGTAAAAAAGTAGATATACCTTTGAAACTTCAGGTCTAGTCCTCTGGTCATCTTCCATAGCGCTAAATGACTTGTTTTCTTCAGTCTTCATGGAATTCATGATGAGTTCAAAGAGAATGTAACTAACTTCTACTACTCGATAAGATGGAGAAACAAGGATTGAATTTATTCTGCCACCTGAAATGTCTAAAAAAACCAAAAAAACAAGATCTATGAAATAACCACTTTCAAACACTGGAGATCAGGTGGTGTGGGACCTCATCTCTGATATCTGAGAAGAAAATCATATGAGGTAAGCCCTATGGCTATTTAGCTTACTGTATGGAGTTTCCAAGGCATATCTTAGGAAGGAGAAACAGGCAGAGTCTAGCAGTTTCCCTGAGTTGAGAAGACAAGCAGGGAGTTTTGGGAGGCCAAGATGACTGGAGCTTGTACGACAGAGTACTAGGGAGAAGACAGCCACAGGAGCACACAGTATCAGAGATCTGCAGTGGGTATCCCTTGAGATTTCAGCTTGGTCAATGCATGAGTGGAACGAAACTGTTGAAAAGGAACAGGAAAAGAAGTACCCCAAAGAAGCAGATGTAACAATTTCTGAGGCTCATACAGGACTGTGTATAATTTCAATTCCCAAAAATCCGACTAGAAAACTTCAGAATTCATGAAGTATCAGGGAGACTACTCTGAAAGGTATTTCTTCCGCAGTAGGACAAAATTAGCCCTAGTTCTGCTCCCACCTAATAAATAAAAGCAAGCTTTGAAAGTATAAAATGGTTTCCATGTAAAATATCAACATACTAGAACAAAGCTCAAGAATATTGATAGGAATGTAAAAATTTCTGGCACCCAAAGTTGTGAAATTAACAAAGCTTGATATCTAATAAAAAAATCAGCAGGCACTTAAAAAGTGGATAAATATGACCCATAATGACTAGAAATATCAGTGAATAGAGAGAGGTCCAGAAGTGAGAGAGAAGATAGAACTAGTAGTCAGAAACATTAAAAGTCATTACCTTGAATTTCTGGCCAAAATGGAGTAACAGGGACTGGATTTCCCCCTAGTATGAAAACAGAACAAAACAAAAAAGAGCAAAACATATGAAACAATGGTTTGCAAGGAACTGGACATTATGCAATTAAGGACAGTGACAATTGAAATCTATCCTATAATCCACTTTAGCAGACTACCTTGAGGAATTCCAGGCCAGTGTGGCAAGGAAGGGCAGCAAGACAAAACCAGTAGGAATTCCAGATTTAAGGAGACAAAGCTGAGAGACCAAGGTGACAAGAGGTCACAGGCCAAAGACATGGTGGGAGACCTGCACAGAGAGGGAACTCTGGATATATGAAGAGGGTTCCCCTAAAGCATTCAGCTGTGTACTGATCAGAGCAGCAGCTGAGAAAACTTCCCAAGGCCAGGAAAGAACCACCCTAAAACTGTCATAGTCTAACTTTCCACCAACCCTCTCCCTGTAACCCTTTTAGGGATCCCCATTTCCTCATTTCTAGATTAAGGACTTTGGCTCAGATGAAACTTTTATTGTTAGTGTGAATTGGTTCCTCTGAGCTTTTTAAAAAGGATTCCAGATCCCACCCTCACAGACTCTGATTCAGTATGTCGGGGTGTGGCTATGGAATCTGCATTTTTACCTGCCTCATTCCACAACCCCCGCCTCAAAGGCGCACCAAGTTCTTTGAACAGCTGCCTCTGTCACCGCAGGATGACCTCAATGCTTTCCTAAAGCCCCAGAACCTGTGAAGGTAACCTGTGCTTGAAGCTGTGCTTGCTTACAGAAACAGAGACTGGATGTCAGTAACCACCGTACTACAAGATGGGAAACGAACTTAGAAGCGCTACCCTAACCCGAATCCTTGCTAATTACCATACCTCAATCTGTGCCTCGGGGAGAAACGCAGCTTGCTAGGCACATGTAGTGTTGGGTGGCAACAGAAAATAGAAGACTGCCACATTCAGCTGTTTCTGGAAAGCCCCATCTCTTTCCAGAAATCCTTGCTTTCCAACTACGTGCCCTAAAAGACCTTAAGAAGCACCCTCACACTACACTCCAGGCACTTTGAGCAGGAGCTCTCCTACTCCATTCCTTGATCAGTGAATAGTTTCTGCTCTGCTTAACCGAACCTGGTCTCCTTCTATGGGCGCGAACGGCACCGGGCAGGGAAAGGACCCACCAGGGTCAAACGACCCTCTCGAGATTCAGGAACACCCAGATGATCTCTAAGTATCTCTTCAGGAGTACAACTCTTGGCCTTTGAAGCTGAGACAGGGGGAAGGGAATTACAACGGGCGGCTGCCCAGCTCCCCATCCAAAACCCCCTTGACTTTGGGCTGAGGTCCTTCTGCCTACTGCCCTTGTCAGCCATCCCCCTAAGAACTCCAGGTCCGACCCGGGAAAAGAAAAACCACTCACAGAACCGGAGAGTCTGTCCACACGGTGCAAGTGCCCGTCAGTGCCCGCCGCTCTGGATTCGCAGGTGCTGGAAAGACTGCTCTTTTATATCTCTCAGCTGAACTTTTCCCGCCTAGAAGGGCTCGCCCGTGCGCGGCAGGAGCCTGGGAACTGACACTCTCGCTGGCCAATGGACGAAGAGTCTCTGGAGGCTGTTTTTCTCTCATTGGATGTAAATGACTCATCTCTCATCCACTTTGGAAGCCAATTATCATCACTCCAGACAGTGATTGAAGGGAAGGACCGGATGAGCGCGCACGCCTGTGCGCGCGCAGGTGGGTCTGAAGGCCGGGCCGAGGGGACTGCGCGCCAACCCGCCCACCCTCCCTATTTGTCTGGATGACCCTTCCCGGTCTCAGTGATCCCCTCCCCGGCACCACTCAGTCCACGGCCAGTTCCCGCGTCCCAGGATAAACTAAGCAATCACTGTCCTGCTCTTTCCCGCTCATGGGCGTCCCCTGTCTCCCAGTGGAGGCTAGGGAGGAGCTGCACGGTAGCTGGGCGGAGTGGGAGGTGCCTGGAGGTTTCGCGCTTTCTCCGACTTTTGATTGCCAGCGCGCTGGCGGGAGCAGTGCGCTGGCGGAAGCTGCAGGGCGAATAGCCCGCCAAGTTGCTTAGGTGTGTGGCAGTTGCTGCCTTTCTGCAGCGGCGGGGTGGGCGACGGTGGCGGAATGAGCATCCAGGCGGGATCCTTTGGCGGCAGCAGCAGAGAGAGCTCCACCCGGATAATGCAGAGGCCCAGGCTCCAGCGGACTTCAAGTCCCAGAGCAGGCTGCACCCGCGTCTGCGTGAAGTCTAAAGGGACTTGGCCTGATCACAAATGAGCTAACTTCGCGGCGGGGCTGGCGAACACAGACAATGCCAGCCTGGAGGAGGAAGTGGCCAGCACTGCTTGGGCCTCGTTCCCAGGACGCGCATTACTGAGTGCGGTACTTTACCCTTTGGATGAAGACTCCAGAGTTCGACCTCCCCAAACTGATATCAAAGAAGTGCTTTGCATGGGGCTTGAGAAAACATCTTACTGTTTAAGAAAAGAACGTCTTACTGTCTGAGAAGCTGAATAGAATGAGATGCCATCAGTATTGGGTATTATTTTTCAGAAGTTGCTCAAAGAAGGAGAGAAGATGGTTGATTAAGTGGGGATGGTGACAATTATTTTGTAACTCATAGAAGGACAGATGTTTATGTAACAGTTGATAGTTTTGGTGGAATAATCATGAGCATGTTTCTGAAATTAATGTAAAATATACAGAGACCCCTAAAATCACTGCTTAAATTACACAGGTCTTGAGGTGTTCGGAAAGAGCAAACTTTGGAAGTATAATTGTAAAAATAATGTCATACAGACAAAGAGAAGAGAAAACTTAACGACAGCTTTCTTAAATCGCTGTTATTCTTGAATCATCTGAAAGCAGTACACGTGCCTGGCACCAATATACATCAGAGAGTAAATCATTGCACAAGGAGACTTGATCTTCTTTTTTTGTAGAATCTGGAGGAAACAAATCTATGAAAAGCAAGAGATGGTAGAGAATGGTGTTGTCGAAATTGCCTGGCATCATTGGAGATAGAGAATTTGCCCTGGTAAAAGGCGCTCCTCAGGGAGGAGCATCTGCACATTCCATTAGCATAAAGCCCCTGGTGGGCCATATGAAGAAGTCTGGATTTTGCTATAAATGTGAAATTTATTTTAAATAGAGGATTTGAAGCAGGGGGGTAATACACCCTGACATATTTTTAAAAATCACCCTAGCAGCGTTTGTGCGGGGTACAGACTCTGGCAGGACAAGAAGAGATGTGGAAGGTAGAAGGCAGCTAAGAGTCTGTCCCAGGATTGCAAAGATGTTGGAGCCCGACCTCAGATGGTAATGGTGGAAGTGTTAGAAATGGCTGGATTCCACATTTATTTTACAGGGCCAGCCCTTGGAATTTGCTTATGGATGTTCCATAAATAAGAGAAACAGAGGGCTCAATGATGATTCCTGGGCTTTTGACTTGAGCAACTAGAAGGATGGGGAAGTCTGAGGACAGAGATGCTGTGTGTGTCAGGAGTGGGGTGTGTGTGTGTGTGTGTGTGTGTAAAATTCTACTTTTGACATGTCGAATTGGAGATGCTAATCCACTCCAACTGAAAAATAAGGAGGGAAGTGGACATTCAACACATGATGACAGGAAGACAGGGAAGCTGGGACTTATGATGGTAACAATGTTGGCCATTAACTGAGAAGTTTTTTTTGTTTTTTTTTTTTGACACAGAGTCTTGCTCTATTGGTCAGGCTGGAGTGCAGTGGCATAATGTCGGTTCACTGCAACCTCCACCTCCTGTGTTCAAGCGATTCTCATACCTCAGCCTCCTGAGCAGCTGGGATTACAGGAGCCTGCCACCATGCCCAGCTAAGTTTTGTTTTTCTAGTAGAGATGGGGTTTCATCATGTTGGCCAGGCTGGGGTCGAACTCCTGGCCTCAGGTGCTCTGCCTGCCTCAGCCTCCCAAAGTACTGGGATTACAGATGTAAGCCACCACCTCAGGCCTAAGAAATATAATTAAAGTACAGGGAAAATTAAAAGAAAGTTCACAGAGAGATATCACGGCAAATGATAAATACAAAAGCCTGCCTTGTTTCCCATAGCCCCTGTGTCTTAGATTCCCTGAATTTTACCTCCCAGTGGACCACCCTTGTCCCTTTGTAATGGCGCTCCAAGCAGCACTGCTGCACACCAATTCCTGAGCTTCCCTGCTTCTTGAGCTTAGGAATAGTTATGCTTCTATTTCCTGTTTATTTGCTCATCACTGGAGTAGCAACTGAACCACACAATTGGGATAAGTAACCTGAGGCCATTTTGGGAGTAATCTTCCATTTCTTCCTTACGTATAAAACTGCCCCTCACAGAGAAACTAACTGTCTAGAGTGATAGGTCCAGAGTAGAGTGATAGGTCCAGAGTAGAGCTCTAGCTTTGCTTTTCCCTTTGCAGCTGTGCTCTGAGAGCTTTGATGCAATCCCACTGCAATTGGAATCAGTGACAGAGTAGGGATGCTCAGGGAATCTTTTGGGCCACCAAAGAAAACTCACTTCTAGCTAATGCTTATCTGGGGCTATGGAAGTTGTCTAACATCCCTGGGGACAGAGTGTTTGCCCTGAAAAGGAACATTCCCTTGGCACAAAGTATCCTGTTGGCTGGATTTTATTATAAATGTGACAAGAATGCTTTTGGCCAGTAACTGGTGGTTGGGTCAGTTTGTGTTTTGTAAACCCATAAAGAGGAAAAGGCCTCTCATGTGGTTGGGAGAGGTGGGAATGGATCATGCACTAAGGTCAGGTCTGGTGAAGTTAGGGAATAAGGCCAGTGTTGACGAAGAGTGATTCCTTCATGAACCCCTAAAAGATGCTCTTGAACCCTACCAGTAGGATGATGTCTGTATTTAGAGGTGCAGATGACATGTTCTCGGAATACAGAGGAAGGCACCACTGCCTCTACCTTGAGAGTATATCACAGAGAAAGATTTATATTTGGACTAGATGGCTGAGAGATGAGTAGGAGTTTGATAGAAGAGAGCAGGGAAACTGGCTGTACAACGGCAGAAGTGGGAGGAAAGGCTGAGGAGAATTGGCCTCTGGGGGTGGGTTATAGATATGGGCCTGGGCACCACATTCTGGAGCTTGCAATGGGGTATGTAAAAGCTTAGATGGGATGGTCTTTTCCTCTCCTCCCATGGGTTCATAGTTGGCCCACCTCACTCACTGCTGCAAACAAGCTGCCCCCATTTGAGAGAGAGGTGGAGTGGGGTCTCTAAGCCTCCAGCAACCACTTCGGAGCCAGCCTTGATGCCCCAGCAGCTAACCTCATGGAGACCCTGTAGTCCATCCTATCTTGGGAAGACAACGCAGGCATGGGGAAGGTAACATTCCCCTCCAGACTCCAGAGGCTCCAAGGAGCCTCTCTCTCTCTCTCTTCAAGAAAAGAAATAGTCACTGAGCCGCGGGTGGAGGTGAACATGGTTTGGGACCAACAGGCGGCTGGATGGTTTCACCTCCACGGTCATACAATGGTACTAGGAGATGAATGGGGGTAGGGCGATCTAGAATTAGTACAACCTCAACTTCCAGTGGGGTGGAGCTTGGAGTTGACTCATTGTGGCCCCATTTAATATTCGCAGTCACCAGTTGGGGTAGGTGGGACTGTTGCTCCCATTTCACAGATCAGGACAGGATAGTTTGCTAGAGGTCACAGGACTAGTTGGGGAAAGGAAAGGGTGTCAGGTAGGATTTTAACCTTAGAGCCTCACGTTTTCTTAGGCTCTTTCAGGGGGACCTTGGGCAAATTCCGTTCTCTCTTGGTGGGGGGGTCTCCATTCCTTATTTGTAAATTAAGGAGTTCTTCCAGTTTGTGATTCTCTGTACTTTAACTTGGATAGGTTTTGTAAAATGGGGATTATGGGAACCCCACTATATTTAAGTAGAGTAGGTCTGGGGTGAGGCCCAGTAATCTGCAGCTTTGAACAAACCCTGGCATCCACAAAACTGGCTGAGATACTCAGGGAAAGTTTATGGTGCATGAAAATCTTATTGGGAGCTGTCCAAAACACATAACACTGAGCTCCATCTGCAGAGATCCTGTTTTGATACCCTTGGTTGGACTGTGACTGGGTAATTTGCATTTGTCAGAAGTGAGGCCAGTCAGCTGGTCAACAACCCCTCGTGTCGCTCTGTGGGGCGTCCGCGGTGCTTCTTTACTTGCATCTTGTGGGAATGACATCTGCGCAGGCAGCCCCTTTTTAGCACCGCTCCTCGCACGCGAGCCCAGCCCTTAAAAACACAGCCCAGCCCTGGGTTTGCAGATACTCAGGGCAGGGGAAGGCGCCTTTCCGCATTTGGTGTAGTCCCGCATGCTGCCATTTGATGTCGCGGGAGAACGCGCCTACAGGGATTGGGCGGGGCAAGGAGGCGAGGAAGGAAAAAAAGCGACAAGTGAAGATTGACATCCATTAAGGTCAATGGTAGCTCAATTTTCGGTTCTCTGACTCCCAAGCTTCCCATTCTCTTAGAAGGCTGCATTTGTGGCGCTAAGAAAAGGGATGGGCGTGGGAGATTCCAGGACATGTGCTCGCTGAAGATACAACTGTTAGTCCAAGGTAACTCCCGCTCGTAGTGGCTCAACCCTCTTTGTCAATTCACCTTCCTCTAAGTTAACTATGGCTGCTCCACCTGTCTTTAGGGAAACCTACTCCCCATCGCGCTGGGTATTTTGGATTTTTTAAAAGCGTCGCGGGGTAAAGTCAGTGTTGTGCTTTTCCTTTTCTCAGCAGGTAAGTATTTCTGGCGCTGACAGCGGGGAGCTGCCGGGCGGGAATAGGGGTGAAGAGAGAATAGGGAGAGAGATAACAGGTGTGAAGCGTCCCTCAATGCCAGGCATCCTGCTTTGGCACCTTCAGTAAGTTTGTCTCAATCATCTTTCTATTGAATTCATTTTCTGTTTCACAGATTAGGAAACCTCAACTAAGTGGCCCAAGGACAGTCCTTGGATAATTTTAACTTCTGTCAGACACCAAAGCCTAAGGTCTTTTATTTTGCAGAGGCTGCTTTGGCAGGATTTCAATGCATGCAGGTCCTGCGAATCACTGCTCCTCACTCACTGATCTATCCCGCTGTCCACACATTCATTCACCCATTCATTTCTTAGGGGCTCATCTGCAAGGCGTGGGGCTGGATGATACTAAAAATACAAAAGGGACTCTGATGTAAAGTAGAAGAGATTTTTAAAAAAGATTTACCCAGAATTCCGGTGCTCAGCATGGTTTCGATTTTTCCCCCCAACATACTATTGATACCTATTATGTTCCACATAATATGATGGATTCTGAAGATACAGAGATGGGTGAGACCTATCCTTGCCTTTCAGAAGCTCGTTGTCGTAGGCAAGAGTAATCTCTGAGGTTAAATTTTAGATATCTATTTTTTAACAAATTGAGCATCAACTCTACATATTCTACTGTAATTAATGTACTAAATAATTAAATATTAAACACACTTAATTTCTTATTTTTTAGAGGAAGATGAATCTAAATGGTGGTTCAAGTATGTCCTTTGTTGATCCTAGTGGACCATCTTGGGTGCTTCAGACTGCAACTCTACCCTCCTGTTATGTGCTTGGCTCTATTCCTTCTTTCTGCAGCTCTCTGTCAAATGACAGGCTTTGAGGGAGACCAGTCCTGACCCCTTCCTGTTTTCTCTCCTTTTTACCTGCTCCTATCTGAGGCCTCTTTTCCTATTTATTTGTTGTTCTTTCTCCCTCCATCATCTTCTGTCATCAAATCATGTGTTTTTTTTTCATATACTACATCTGAGTTTATAGGGAATATGTTCAGAGTTGTTTTAATTTTTGGTTTAGTTTCTGCCTCCCTGCTCCAGAATGTAAGCTTCAAGAAGGGCAGTGAGGAGTTCTTAACACCCGTCACTGCCTGAGAAACGGTTGGGGATGGAGGAAGACAGCTTTGCCGGGTACATCCTGAAATCCCCTGAGGTGGGGGTGGGAGTGGAGGGAAGATCAGGGAATGTCCATTCATTTTATGAAGTTGAAGTTGGGTTAAATCCTATTATATCCTGTGTTGTTGTTTGTTAATCTCAATCTGAAGCCCTCATCGCTAGTCATCCACTTTTTGCTAGCTTTGTGACCTTGAATGAAGGTTCAAGGTTACCTTGTTTCTTTGTACCTTTGTATCTTATGTATAAAGTGGAAAAAATTAAATTTGGTCATCCTAAAATGTGATGTCATAGGGAATCAGTCACTTGAGGGTAAAAGACAAATCAATTTATAAGGCTGCAGAAATTACATTCTTGTGAGGGTCAAAGAAAGATATTTGTGGATTTGAGAGTCTTCAGATATTATATTGGTAGCATATTTACATGCAGAAAATACTGAAGAAGCAATTTTAACTAATCAAATAGGAACAGAGATTTCAGATAGGCGCAGAAAATAAGGAGAGGAAACAGTGGTGAGTAAAAAAAAATTGACAAATTTTATGTAGAGAGTTAACTCTAAATGGACAATGATAGGCTCTCTGGGAATATGTAAGAAAAGTTTTAAAGAAGGATTCTTTAAATGGATGCGACACACTGCAAGGGAAATTCTGTGACACCTGGAACTAAAACACGTGGAACTAAAACATCGGGCTCAGGGGGTTGAACGGTAGAGGAATAAAAGCATTTCGTATCACTTAGCACCCTCATCTGGATCAGAGGAGGGAGCAAAACAGGGAAATGAATCTATTGGAAGATATCAACTTATTAAGGTAAAGGAGGAAACGGTGAATAGCTGTTACTTTATTTTATATAATAGTAAAAAAATTTGTGTTCAATTATGAGCACTAGAAACAAATACCAGTGATTGAATAAAAAGTTAATAAGGGAATATGATGGATAAGTGAGTTAATAAGAGAACTTGAGGGATAAGTGAATTAATAAGAGTCCACAGTGGAGGCAATTTCCCCTTTTGAAAAACATTATCTTTTGAATATATGCAGGATATACTTTTCAAAAGAAAAAAAGTGTATATTGGGGAAAGAATTTTCACTCATTCTCAAGACACTCAATACTTTTCCCTAGATAATCTATGGCTATAAAAGCATAATAATGCCTTTTTAATATATTTTCCCAGCAACTAAGAAGTTCGGTGTTTATAATTGTAATAAGAAGCGTGCTGATCTGGCCTGAAATATAGTTTTACTTTAGATATATGTCTCATAAATAGTATTTGAGAAGTCAGGGAATATGCTTAGAAAGGGATTACCAAGGCCCTATAACACATGAGTTTGGGGGCACAGGGAGATTAAGATTTAGAACAAAGTTAGGTGAAATCTAGGGCCAAAGGATAGCAGGGTGTGTGTGTGTGTGTGTGAGTGTGTGTGTGTGTGTGTGTGTGTGTTGGGTGGGGCAGGTGGGAACCTTTGGAGAATGCCTGTAGGCTGCTAGTGAGGTGCTATGATCTCTAGACCTTGGTAGGTCCTTGCAAAGAGACATGGTTCTGAAAGGTTGGCACCCTTATAGGTTTTTAAAGTATTTTCGTTATCCATAGGGGTGAACCTGGAGATCATTACCAAAGTTTAAAAATTTCACCACTGGGCACACAGGTTACCCTTCTCGTGGTGGCATGGCAAAGCTTGATTTGCAAGAGTTTCTTTTGGATTGTCCCCAATGATTCCCTTTAAAAATAGGAGCTCCTTCAGGGTAAGGAAGGAAGGAGAAAATATCCCTTCTAACCTATTTTCTCTTTTTCATTCCAAGGACTCTGGAAAGGCACAGCAGGTTTGGTTTTGAAATCTGTAGAATTTTAGTGCTGTCCATTTTCCCAAGTAGATGCCTTTATGAAGGTAAAAGGAAAGACTGTTTGCTGTGTCAAGGGAAGATTCATGTGCAAATCCCAAGACTGAGATGTTATTTCAGAAGAGTTGGTGTCCATAGTAAAGTAGAACTGGCCCGGGTTCATCTGCCTACAAGGGCAATTGTCTGAGGCAAATATGAGGAAACTGGCAGAACAGGAGGGGTGGAATCTTCCTGGGAGAAAGAGTAAAGAGAGTTCTAGGTGGAGAGGGGATCAATATGTTGAGCAAACACCTGGCTGTCTTCTTAGTTCCTATATGAAATCATGGAAAAGACTTTAGAACAAAGAATAAATATGTCATAGCAGGAAAACAAAGAGCAGTCTTCTGGCCAGAAATAGAAACTGTTAAAATAAAAAGAAAAACAAACCAACAACAACAAAAAAACACCTTTAAGTTCGAAAATGACAGAAGTTAAGAAGTGGAAAGTTGCCTGGGATATGCTTTTATTGCAGCCTCTCTAGTAAACCCGTCCCCACTTCATCTTTGTGTCTTTGCTTATCCTAAGCAGCATGGTGGCAGCCATGGCATTCTTCAGGCTGAAGTGGTCATTTTTGGCACTTGGGCTTGAGATGGCAGTGAAGCGCCATCGTTTGTCTGGGGAAATGCCAGAGGTTTGCTGTCTCACAGTATGGAAATTGTAGATGTGGACACCAAAGGAGTGGGTTTAAGAGCAAAAGTTTAATAGGCAAAAGAACAAAGAGAGAGTTTCCTCATGCATTGGAAGGGTGCCTGAGCAGGTTTCCGGGTTTGGGGCGAGTTGTGGTTGGTTTTATAGAGGAGCTTGAGGAGGCAGTGTCTGATTTACATAGGGCTCAGAGGGTTGGTTGGAGCAGGTGTGCTATTTATGTGATGCATGAAGAGCCTGGCCATCCCACATGAATCTTTATTATGCAAACGGGGCCTCTACCTGGCCTGTGCCGTGTCGCCTGCACACGTGAAGACAAAGAAAAGGAAATATGTGGCCAGGCGTGGTAGCTCATGACTGTAATCCTAGCACATTTGGAGGCCAAGGACGGTGGATCACGAGAGGTCAGGAGTTCAAGACCACCCTGGCCAAGATGGTGAAACCCTGCTTCTACTAAAAAAACACGAAAAAAAAAAATTAGCCATGCGTGATGGTGGGCACCTGTAATCTCAGCTACTCAGGAGGCTGAGGGAGAGAATTGCTTGAACCCAGGAGGCAGAGGTTGTAGTGAGCTGAGAATGCACCACTGCACTCCAGACTGAGTGACAGAGCAGGATTCCACCTGAAAAAAAAAATAGGAAGAGGAAACCTCTATGTTGAGTATGCCTGGCCTCCAGGTATCCCTTTTCTATTTGCATAGGTGCCGGCATTTACCTATGCAAGCTTTTAGCATGCTTGCGGCTTGATTTTTTAGGCTGATTTTCGCTAGAAAAGCGATTATATGGGGGCTGCTTTTTATTAAAAGAAAAACCTTACTGAGGACTCTCTTACCTACACTAACTGCTTAATAATTTCTTTTTAGCTCCTGTATCAGCAGTGCTTGTGCCTGATAGGTGATGATCATGAGGGGGACCAGGAGCCTCTAGACTTAAGAGACAAGTTGCCAGCATTCTCCAGATGGAGTGTTTCCCTCCCCAGCACCACCTGCTGGTCAGTTTGACAAGCAGATGAAGGGAAGTTCTCAAATACACAATAAGCAGATAACCCCAACATCACCAGAAATATCAAGTTGTGATGGCAGTTTGTCAAATTGTCTTTATTTTTTGTCAGCATCATCTGTTGCTTTCTGAGGGAAGTTTTTTGAGTTCTCCCACTGAGACTGTGGATTTGCATTTTTCTTTTGTATGTCTGTCAGCTTTTGCCATGTATAGTTTGTAGTTGTGTTGTGTTGTGAGGCAGATTCATGACCTATGTTGTGGGAGAATTTCTGTATTTAGCAGATGTTCAACTTACGTTCTATTTTGCCAAGTGTTGATGGTATTACTTTGCTTTTCAGTTTCACGTTCATTTAGTATATCTTTTTCCTTTCCGTGAACCCTTGTGTGTTGTTTATTTCAGATATGCTTCCTTATGTACTGACGGTGACTCCCAAATTCATATGTTGAAGACCCAACTCCCAATGGACTTGGAGGTGGGCCTTTGAGAAGTAATTGGGTTTAGATTAAGTCATAAGGGTGGAGCCCCCTTGATGGTTTTAAGTCCTTCTAAGAAAAGGAAGAGAGTCTGAACTCTCCTCTGTCTCCACCATGTGAGGGCACAGAGATGTATGCTTCTTGGACTTTGTTTTTAACTCAGTATGAAAAACATATATTTTAATAAGAAAATTACCCCATTCATTGTTAGTGTGTTTATTGATAATGTTGGACTTACTTGTGCCATATTTAAGAAATCCTCTTTCATCCTTTCCATGCTTTCTTGTTGTTTTTTTAATGCAAGTGCATGATAAGGTTTAGGGATCACTTTTTTAACAGGTCCACGAAGGGCTAGATAAGGGAAGCTGGCTTGCATTCAGGGAAGTGGCAGAGGAGGGAAGCTGGCAGCTGGGCTGTGCTAAGATGACCTTAGCCCCAGACCCTGGATGAACATCCTCTTCTGGATACAGGACCTGCCCGAGGCATCAGTTTGAAATAGGCAAATTTTATTTGCTTTGTGTTCTTTCATCACCTGTATTAGCTTTTGCCTCTTGAGTGCCAAAATATAGCTGTTTTTATATTACCCCAAGTTCCTGAGTTTATTTTTTAGGTAAGAATTTTCCACCCTTTGAAATCCCAAATGACATGTTTACTCTCTTTCTCAGACCATGCTTTCATTTCAGTCAATGTAACAAATCAGCCAGGTCTCAGGAGTTTAGAAATCTGATTAGATTGATTTATACTAAGCGGTAATAGATCTACCACAGCCTTCTAAGATGAATTGGAGTTTCTTAAAAACTCCATGACCTACACTATTCTTTAGGTGCTGGAATTGCACACTTTCAAATTGCATCAAGTATAAACATTCAATTTTGTGGGGGGTTATTTTTTATGGAGAGATGAGGTGTTGATTAATACTGGTAGGCTTTACTCCAAAAGACAATTCTATTAAGATTTCTTTTGTTTTTTAAAATCTAGACTATCAGAAGGAGTAAAAATGCCAATTTTTTTTTTCTTTTTGCTGTGGCTACAATGTTCACAGTAATCCAAGCTCCAATGACAGGGTGGGAGAGCGGAGCCAAATGAGGCCCCATTTTTTTCATGAAGTGTATTTTTCTTTTTTTTTTTTGAGATCAGGGATTCAGAAATTGTAATATAAGTGTTCAATTATAAAGTTATTATGATAGTGCATGGCACGTGTCCTTTCCATCATGTGGATTTTTCCACTTTTACTGTATGGCTCACTCTTACTCACTCTCCAGTCTTCACCTTAGTGGTCACTTCCCCCTGGAATGCCCTTGACCCCTTAAGATAGCAGTGCTGCAAACATCGAAAGCTGAATTTATAGCCAGACTCACAGGCAACACCTTGTCTTGTGCCATGCTTCACTAATGATGAGGAAGTGAGAAAGAGTAGGGGAAAGGAGGCACAACAAATGTCATTTCCATAACAGAGGCCTCAAGGCCAGCCCACTTGATTCTCTGGAGATCCTTTTCTGCATAGCAATGATGAAAGGTAGCCTAAGAAAGCCATTTGTCTGAGGCTTCACCTTTAATACCTTGCTAGACACTAAACTAAGAGACTGATTCCATTCTTTAGTATAGCCATTGCCTCATAAATCCATACATAGCAGGGGTATTTCTTTCCAATAAAGTATCCATATAGATTAGGTATATTCTATTGACAATTTTATTAAAGTTCTTCATTTATCTTCCAGATAGTAGATTCTATCAACCAAGTTTCCTAAAGAGTTCTGATTCCCAGAGGTAAGAACTGAGCCTGGCTTTCTAGTTACATGTTTATTGGTAACTCTGTCCTTCCCTACAACACTTAAGCATATTTAAAGACTATACCCTCCCCTGCCTCCAGCTTGGATTGTAAGCTCCTCAAGAGCATGGCTGTGTCCTTTAACATCAAGTCTCCATGTGAGGAAGAGTTCCTGCCATATCACAAATGCCCAATCAACATTTGTAAGTGAAGAAAGCTATTCTGTGGTGTCTGCTTTAATATTAAGAGATGGCTTGCCCAAGATTGCTAAGCAGCTTCATTGTCTACAATGGAACAAGATTCTGTGGGTAGCAGGTCCATTGGTGCCACTGACAGGAGGCCTCAAGGAAACCTAGTGCACTAGTCTTTCTGATGACGCCTTGATTTTCTTCCAGCACAGAGCCGTAAAATGGAATATTCTTTTGACACAGATACTTCATGTATCGCACCATCATCCGTGTCGCGTTGCCTCTCCTTCGGTATTTTTCCACGCTGTAGCCCATTCCTATTTCACAAGAAGGGTCCATGGTTACCCATGAGACCGGGACCCCCTCTGGGCCCAGCATACAGGCTGCTGGCAGGGCTCCTAGGCAGCGCTTGATGTAACGCAGGCTCCTCTTATTCATCCCTAGCTTCCAGTTGTCATTTACCAGCCCAGAATAAGACACATTCAGCTGGGCATACTTAAAGTTCGGAGTCTCGCTGTAGAAAACAAAAAGAAAGACAACAACTTTCTTCCCCACTCCTGTAATTTCTAGGTGCCCTTCCATTCTAGAGATCCCAGGCCCTCTTCTTGTTAAAAGACCCACCATTGCAAAGTGGCGTATTTTGACCATTGACAACCTTTATTCATCCCAAGGAATGAATTCATCCTCTCTTCATTCCAAAACTGATTTATGTGAATTACAAAAATATACAAGGAATAGCAATTATAAATGATCAGCACATGTTTTTTGTACCTCTCCAGTTCGTCATCTGGGTGGCCTGTCTCAGCCCAGCTTCCAAGCTTGCTTTTATTGGTGGCATGGAGCTTCAGGACATCTTCTGTAATAAGGAGGAGTGCTCTCGAATGCTCTACCTTCACTGAATTTGAAAATGCAGCCGCTCTTATCCCCTCACCTAAACTTTCTTGAAAACCTGAGAGAAAGCCAAGAAAGCAATATTGTCAGACATGCAGTTCTCTACTTACATTGCTCCCACCTGATTAATACCTCAGTGCTTAGTAGTTTTCAAAGTTGAGTTTACACCACAATCAGCTATAGTCCATGGCACACCACAGATTGCTCCACCTCTCCCAGCTCAGAGAGTTTCTATGAATTTACATTTCTAATGAGCTCTCAGGTGATGCTAATGCTGTTAGTTGAAGACACAATTTGAGAAGCACAGCTGCTTGCCCATTTCTTCAGACTTGTTACCTTGGATTTGGAGTTTCTGTTTCCAGTTTATGATCTCAGAATTTTTCAAAACTTCTTGTGATTTTTGAGGGTCTTTGGAGAATATACGATATACATTAGTGTATGAATCCATGTCATCAGTCATCTCCTGTATAGGATGGTGAAAGATCAGGTCATTCCCTTGAACTTTTTATTCTCCTCTCACTGATTGCAATTATCAGAAAAATGACAATTGAAAGGAAAATTTTAACACTAGCCCACGATGGCTGCATTTGGGCACATGGATAATAGAACCAAGGCCTATAAGCTACTGCTGACCTCTTACCTGTGTAACTGGAGTTTGTTAAATATTGAACACTGACAGGTACTGGTTATAAACCTGCTTATCAGATGCATAACAGACAGGATGAAATCAGTCACCTTCCACCAGGCCTTAAGATGCCTCACCTTTCTCCCTACCCACTCAACCGCACACTTACCTTATTTTATATATAGCATCACAGAGCGCCCAGCAGAAGCAAAGGAATGCAACAATTGCTTCTCTCCCTGCTTCTCTCACCTCCTGGGCCACACATATCTCCCTGTTATATATACTGTGCCCCACATAACCCCCTGTGGGACATATTCTGCGTTGTACTGAGTCTGTGTTGATAGGGTTAAGTTCTTAAACTTGGCACAAGATGAATTTAACTGTGATTTCTCTAAGTTTTAGTGCCTACTGTTTCACCAGACACCTACAATCTATACCGTTTTAGAATCTGCAGTGTCCAGGGTTTGAGCAAGATACTTTAGTGAATAGAAACATTAAGGAGACATTGCCTTTTCCCAAGGCTACAGGATATCAGCCTCTTTGAAGAGTGACATGGCCTTTACAGCCAGAAGCCCACAAAATAGAATGAAGTAACTGAATTTTCGGTAGCACTCTGCCCAATTTATGTGGTGTTAGACTCATGGGTTTTAAAGAAAGAGACTTGTGATCCCATTCTGACAAGCCACAAACTTCATGGGACGATGAGTATCTGTTTATCAGGGGAAATATAAACAATAAGTGTGAGAGTTTTAGCAGTGAATGTATTAATATTATGTTGAAAATTTTATCATTAAGGAGTAAAAGAGAAAATAGTGTAACTAATTTTAAGGAAACCTTCAAAAACTTGGGGGTGCTTTTATAAATGCAAGTTCCTGAATATGGCCAAAACACAACACCTCAGTGAATTTAAAAGAGTAGAAGTTTTAAAAGACCCGATTTTAAAAGAATGACTTAAAATAGCCAAGTAAATATTCAAGGAATTATAAAGAGAATATCAAAGTAAACCAGAAAATAACTAATGGAACAATTTGTAAAAATAAAAGCCATAAATACTGAAATGTAGAAAGTTCATTATTAAATGGGAAAAAGAGAAAGAGCAGGAGAGAGAGAGATAAACGTCTGGTAAGGCATTTAAAGGAAATACAAGAGAAAGAGAAAAAAGAAAAAAAGGCATAGAGTATGAGCCATGAGAACGGAAACAGAAAAGAAAAAAGACTTATAATAGAAGATTATATACTCCAAGGCAACATATTCACTGATAAAGAAATGGATGTTATCCCTCAAGAATAAACTATCAAAATTGACTTTCAAAAAATAGAAAACTTCAATGAACTAATAGAAATATCAGAAATGAAATTAAACATCTACCATTTGAAAAGTGGACAAGAATTATGGCCTCCAGCTCCATCCGTGTTGCTACAAAGGACAATATTTTATTCTTTTCTACTGCTGTGTAGTATTCCATAGGAATGTATGTAGCAAGTTTTTTTTTTATCCAATGCACCTTTGATGGGGATCTGGGTTGATTCCATGTCTTTGCTATTGTGAACAGTGCAGCAATGAACATCCTAGTGCATGTGTCATTTTGGTAGAATGATTCATTTTCTTCTGGGTATTTACCTAGTAATGGCATTGCTGGGTCTAATGGCAACTCTGTTTTAAGTTCTCTAAGAAATTTCCAGACTACTTTCCACAGTGTAATAATCCTAAGCAAATTAATGCTGTAACAGAAAATCAAATATCACGTTTTCACTCATAACTGGGAGCTAAGCATTGACCATACATGGACATAAATGTGGGAACAATAGACACTATGGACTCTAGAGGGTGGAGGGAAAGGGTCTGGGTTAGAAAACTACCTATTGGGTATACTCTCACTACCAGGGTGATGGGATCTGTCCGTACTCCAAGACTCAGCATCATGCAATATTTGCATGTAACAAATATGCACATGTACCCCCTTTATCTAAAAGGAAAGTTGAAATTACAAACTAAAAAGTAGCCAAAATTAGATTATTTTACATTTCAATTCTACATAAGACAAAACCAAACACATAATTTTAATTGTAGAGTTTGGTAAAAGATGAAAAGATCCTAATGCCAAATCTGGTAAAGAAATAACAAAAAGAGAGTTACTGACCATATTGGCTTATGAATACAGATGCAAAAATTCTCAATAAAATATTCAGTAGCATATGAAAAGAATGTGAACATGAACAGTTTGTTTTAGAAAGGCCAGAATGACTTTGATCAGATCTTTTAGGGTAATAAATTAAAGGAGGAAAAAATTACATGAGTATATAAATTTCCATAAAAAGACAAAAATGAAATAACATAAAATTTACCGTTCATTCTAAATATAATTTCTATGAAAGTGGGAAAACAGGAAAGTGCTCTAAGCCTGTAAAGACAGAATTAAATGTAATTTTAAAGGTAAGTGTTTATAGCTATTTCATTAGAATCAGGAATGAGACAAGAATAGAACTATTATTATGGTTATTTGATATTGTTTTCTTAGGTTGTACATTATACAATAAGGCAAGAAACTAAAAACCCATACAAATATTGGCAAAGAAGCAGCAAATTACTTTGTTTATAGATTACAGTATTACACATTTAGAAAATCTAAGAGACTTCGACAGAAAACAAAAACAAATAACACCCCAGACAAACAAACAGGATTTTAAAGCATAGTGTGACATATTTGGAAATCAAGAATATAAATAGAAAGCAATAACAAAATAATAATGCTCAGAAATAGAAAAGGAAAAATAATTTAATAATCTTAAAAAATAATATAAAATACCTAAGGATAAACTTAATGGAAAAATCATGTAGTTTACCTCAGGAAAACACTAATATTTTACCAGATGGCATAGAACACAAACTGAAAAAAGTGAGAGAAAGACCATATTTCTTGATAAAAATATTTAGTATCACAAAAATATTAATGCTTCCACAATTGTCTAAAAAACTCCTCCAATACAAATCACAATTGCAATACTTAGTTGGGGAAATTGGGGAACTGAAAAATTAGTTTTTGTTCATATAGCTCTTAAGTTTATAAGAAATAGGAAAGCAAGAAAAACATTAGTGAATGGTGATTTGCTTTATTAGATATTAATATTTACCACAAAACATTGAAATAGCATGAGAAAAGACTAAAACAAATACAGAAATAGCTAAAAAAATATATAAAAATGTTACATGACAAAATAGACATTTATGTTTCAGTAGCAGAGTGACTTATTTAATAAATAGCACTAATGTAATTAGCCAGCCATAAGGTGAATAAATATAAAAGAATATTAATGCATGCTATTCAAAAATATATTGCAAATAGAATGAAGTTTGAAATGTTAAAAGTAAAAACTCACTGTAAGACAAAATGAAAAAAACAACTTGTATGATCTTGGATTAGGAAAAATCTTCCTAATTATTAACAAAAAAACGCCCAAAGCCTCAGGAATCATAGTGAAAAAGATAATATATTTGATTACATGAAAATTAAAAATTGCTTCATGTGAAAATCTATCAATAAAATAGAAAATAATTCTCAATTGGGCAACAAATTTGTAGCATACACCTTGTGTTAGTATCCCTCATATCCAAAACACATAGAGAATTTTAAGAATGACACAAAATCTCATTATAAAAATGGTCAAACAATATAAACAGTTCAGAAGTAAACCCAAAATGGCTGATAATCATATGAAAATATATGTTGAATATCACTAGTCAGGGAAATGCAAATTAAATCTACAATAAGATGCCACTTTTCACCCACCAGTTTGGCATAAATTAGAAGAAGGATAACATTCAGTGCTGGTGAGAATGTGGGAAACAATTCTTCCACAGATTGCTAATGGAAATAATACTGTGGAATCCTTTGGGAAGGTAGTCTGGCAGTGCCTACTTAGGATAAGAGAAGCTCTGACTTGGACGTATCCCTTTTGGAAACCAATTGCATTGAGAAAAGTTTCCAGGATGTAAAGACTTGTATACAAGGATGTTTACTGAAGCATTATTTGTAATGGCAAAGAAGTATGAACAATCTGAACCCAACAGGAGAAGAATGACTGACTAGCATTGCATTGACTCTATGGAACACCACAGTTACTAAAACGAATACGTTAGTGCTGTATTGATTCACTCAAAGCAATGTCCATATGTCAAAGGCAAATTAAAAAGTGATGACAGTTTGTGTGTTAATATGGGAAAGGACACTGATTACCCCAAAGGGTAGGAATGGAGGAGAGGAGGGCAAAGAGGTGAGAGGTTATTAACTTCTTAAAATCATGTTGGATTTTTCCACTTGTATAATCAGCATATATTATCTTTCTGATTAAAAACCAAGAAAGAAAAAATTAATTTTTTTCTAGAGAAATTCTCCTGCATCTCACCTTAAAAAGGTCTTCTTCAAAATTGCATCGATTTTCAATACTGAAAGAAACGTGGTATACTATGGAATCAGACTAGGTGAATGTATTTCCAAGTAAATTGCAGCATATTTCATTCTTTCCATTTTTTTGGCCATGTATGTGTGGCATGGAACTTTTATATTTTAATATTTTTGTTTACTGACTCACTTTATAAAAACTAGCCTTGTTCAAAGCAATGCATATATGAAGTTACAGCTTGATGGTGCAGTTACATTGTTAAAATACACATAGTAACTACAAAGTTACTGAAGTAAAAAGAACTATTTGACCTCATACAGTTATTTAGCATATCACACTTTGAAGAAACTGGACCATGGATCAAATAAACTAAGCATTAATCTTCCATCTGAAATTGTCAGGAAACCTTGAGATCAAAAGAACATCCCTGGGAAGGTGTTAGGCTCAGCTTATTATTATGTGGGGGCTCAGCGTCTATACCCACCTGAAGCTGGGCTGGCCATGAGGCTTCAGTTCACTAACCAGATGTGCATGAAACAGATACAAAAAGGGGAAGCCTTTAGGGCCAAAAAATAGACCTAGGTTTGTATTACTATTTCAGCTTAATCGTGTATACCTTGTGTTTCCTCGGCCAACAATGGCTAATTATGGTAAATACTATTTAGAATTATGTGCTATGTACTAAGTGTTTGACATATGGTATCTCATTTAAATCTTCTGTGATCCTCTGAGGAGTGTCCTCCAATTTTTCCCATTTTAACAGATGATAAAACTCACAGAAGGGCCTATGGTTATATAGCTAGTAAAAGTGGCAGAGTCCATTGAACTTGAATTCAGATTGGGAAATTCTTTAACAGTTGGTATCCAGCAGCTACAGGACTTAATATTTCTCAGTGTTGTTTCCTCATCTCTAAATTGAAGATATTAAAGCTCACTTTGTAAAATTGTTCTGATGATGACAGTCACTAATGAGTGAGGTGCTTCCAAACAGTTGACACACAGTAATTGTGTGTCCCTTCCCTGGTTCCTGAGAAGCAACTTTTATTTTTTTATGAGAGGGTCTCACTCTGTTGGCCAGGCTAGAGTAGAGTGGTGTGATCTTGGCTCACTGCAGCCTCAACCTTCTGGGGCTCAAGCCATCCTCCCATCTCCATCTCCTGAGCATCTAGGAGTATAGGCATGTACCACCATGCCCTGCTAATTTTGTTTATTTTTTTGTAGAGATGAGGTCTCACTATGTTGCACAGGCTGGTCCCAAACTCCTGGCCTCAAGCGATCCTCCTGCCTTGGCCTCCCAAAATGCTGGGATTACAGGTAAAAGACACCATGCCTGGCCATGAGAGGTAATTTTGCTGGTAGACTACTGCCTTGGTTTTTGTTTCTAAATCACTGTTCTGATATCTCAGACACACAACTTTCCCTGTAAATTGGCCTCCATTCAGCCCCTGCAGGTGACCCCTGCCACCTCAAAGGGCCCTTAATCTGTGAGTGTCAGCCTTGTCCTTTTCCTCCCCTTCCCCCTTGAACCCCTTTCCCAAATGAATCTTATGCTTTACAGGAAGAGTGGTAACATGTGGCATTCATGCAAGCTGCTCATTAACGAAGGAGTGTTTTAAAATACTCACATTTCCTTTCACCCTATGAAAGCAGCCATGGTGTCTGAATTGGACATTTCCTCAGGCCCTTTGGACCTGCCTGGCTCCACCATTCCCTGTCTGTGTGCCTACCTGTTTTTGAGGTCAGGTAACAACCATCTGATACTTGGGCCAGGAGTCCACCAACACCTCCATGTTGAAGGGGTTCCCGTGATTGATGTGAAACAGAGAGCCATACACCTGAAGGAGGGATGAAAGGGAATAGGAGAGGCTGAGATCCCCAGAGACGGGGGTCTGTATGTGAAGAGGAAGAGAAAAATGGAAGTCAGGAGACAGCACTGGGACCAAGTTGGTGACAGTGTGATGAACAGCATCTCCAGGACCATACTGATGGACGTGAAGTCACCAGCAAACAGGCAGAACTCCCAGGGAGGTGTCCTTGTGATACCACAGAGCTACTGTGCACTAGCTGGGCACTTGACAGTGCACTTAGCACTTATATTGTATGGATTCATTCAGTGTCCACAACAACTTTAATAGGTGGGTACTAATATTATTCCCATTTTATTAATAAAAAGACCAAAGGTAAAGGCATAGAAAGCTAAAGACACAGGCACAATGATATCTGACTAAAAAATGGCAGCCTTGCAATGCATATTTATTGAATCTGGCCCCAAACCGATGTTTGTAGCCACCATTCTTCACCACCTCTCCAAATGAGTGATAAAATCTGCAGAGTCAGCCTAGCTGCCTGTTGCCGAGGAGAAGCAGCATCTCTTAACATGCCTCCTTTGTCCCCAACCCCATCCTGTTTCCCAGCTCCAACCCTCTGCACAAAGTCAGGAAGAACGAGATTCTTGAGCCTGTTATTTTCTCATCCTCAACACCCCTACTCCCATACCCCAACCTCCCACTGTTCCTTCACCTTCAGGGACTCAGGAATGCTCCTTGCTAAAGATTTGAGTAGGGCCAGCAGCTGCTCAGAATTATTCAATAGAATCATTTTGTGGGATGCTTCAGTCCTCGAGCCCTTCAAGAAAAAACTCTGAAGAGAAGTGAAGGGAAAATGTTAAAGGACCAGATGAAATTAAAATGCACTTTACACATCTCCATTCAAGTAACACTCATGATGTAGGTACTGTTAGTATCGTCTTCATTTTGAATACACCAAAGCTTAGAGAGACTAAATAAATTTCTCAAGTTCTTACAGGGATAAATGACAGAGTCCTATCCAAAACCCATGCATTTCCTCTCTGGTGGAATGAATTAAAAGGGAATATTAAGAGTTCTGTGAGCTTCCCACATGCCTGTAGCAGAACACTCCACCACCACCCTCATAACGTTTCTTTTATTTTGGTCATCAGATGCCTGAAGAGTCTTCTTTCTTCCGGAATAGGAAATATCTAGGAACAGTTCTGACTGGAAACCTCAGAGCAGGAGTTGGCAAAGATTTTCTTTAGTTTCTTAGGGCCAAATATTTCAGATCTATAACCATTTAGAAGTTTTTCCCAGTTTCATTACAAAAATAAGAAAAAAACATAGAAAATTTGGAAACGTATCTGTAAATTTCCTTTGAAATAACACTTGGAATTCTTACAAATGTGCCAAAGAGTATAACAGTTGACATTCTATAGTGCCAAACCGGTTCTTAGCCAAAAGGGACTTTACTGAGAGCCTTCATTTTTAAATGTAGTTCAATGCATTGTTTTTCATTTGAAATGTTCCATTCTAAGTTAGCTTTAGTAAGATTTTGCCATTCGTGTAAGACTTCTCTGCCTCCCAGTCCTAATGTATAAGCCAGAAAGAACTCAGTTTTTCAGAAATTAAGGATTCCAGTTTTATGTAAAATACTGGCTTTACTCTCAGGTTCTTTTGATTAACTTAACCAATGAATTTTCCTACTTAGGTGCACAAGAAAAATGAAACAAATGGGTAGAACACAAAAATCCCTGTGAATTTCCCAAAGCCGAATTTTATGACTGCTGCGACATTACTGCTTACTACCACTTCCTTTCTGACCCAGTCAGCTGTTAGTGGCCTCTACTGTTAGTGGCCTCTAAGTGGATCCAAGCCAGTTAATTCCCAGATCAAATTCATTTCTAAACCCAGTCCATTTTCTGTTGCAACTCCAAAACCAGTTTGGATCACAAATTTGCACAAGGAAACTCAGAGAGCTCAAAACACAAATGTGTGAAGCTCCAAAATGCAAGAGGGAGCTTACCTTTGATCCTCAGCTGCTCTGAAAGATCAATGGACACGAGTGGATCCTGCAGGTACCTTCTGTGTTTACTCTGTGCTCCTGGGGATACTAGAAGCTCCACTTCAGATTCTGCTTCTGACACAATCTGATAAAATAAAAACTTCAGCTGACTTAAATTTAAAGGAGTTTAGTTGAGCAATGAACAATTCATCGATCCAGCAGCCTTCAGAATCACAGCAGATTCACAGAGGCTCCGGGGTGCCTTGTGGTCAAAACAAATTTATATGGAAAAAAAGTTAAAGTGACGTCCAGGAACCGGAAATGAGTTACAGAAACAGTGAGATTTCTGTCACCTGGGCGTTTGCCTTATTTAAACACGGTTTGAACATTCATCAGTCTATGAGTGGTGATGTAAGGCTGCTGGGACTGGCCAGCATTCAAATATTGTTACAGGTGCAGACTCCTAAATTAGGTTTTCAATTTTGTCTATTAAGCTAGGTTACTCTTCACCCACAAGGGCTCAAATGAAGCACAGAGTCCTTCTCAGACCATATTTAATTTGCTTTAACACTTTGTAGCAAAATTCATTGAAAGGATTGTCTACAAATGCTATTTCCAATCCTCCCCCTAATCTTATCTAACTGGGTTTTTGCTGCTACCATTTTACTGAAACATTTTTTAAAGCCATCAGTGATCTCTATGTTATTAAATCCAGTGGTCAATTATTGCTTCTGTTCTTAATAGATCGAATGATCTATTTAAGAGTTTCTTCACTTGGTTTCCGAGAAAATACACTCTCTTCCTTTTCCTTTAACTTCACTGGTTATTTCTCAGTCTCCTCTGTGGACCCTTCTTTTCTCCCCAACTTCTTAATTTTGCATCACTTTAGAGTTCAATCGTTGGCCTTCATTTGTATCCACACTTACTCCCTAGTAATCACATCTGTTCCCATGGCTTTAAAATCAATCTGCTTGCCCATGACTAATACATTTATATTACTATTAAAACTCTTTTCCAAACTCAAGACATATGTATCCAATAGCCTGTTTGATATCTCTTGGATTCCACCCAATAGCCATCTCAAACTCATTATGTCTCAGATCAAACTCCTTATCCATCCTCTCCACCCAGCCTACTTCACCTGTAGTCTTTCTCAATTAAGTTGATGGCAACTCCACCTTTTCACCTATTCAAATAAAAACTCTTGGAATTATTCTTAAGTATCTTTTCCCCTCCCACTTTACATCCAATCCATTATGACATTCTGCTCATTCTGGTTGGGAGAAAAGTCTTCATGGCCTCTCACATTTCTGCATGTCTTAGGAGCAGAGACATTGACAGTCTTTGCTCCTATCCTTTCAAGGATGTTTGTAAAGAGTACAGCTTGGAAGCTGGAGATACTGCTTTCTTCTGAAGCAGAAGGCAGTTTTGCTGCAACACACATCTATTGAATTTGCGACATTAATCTGCCTTCCTGTATTTCCTCGGTAGGACTTGTGGAGCAAAGATGACTGACACAAACATATAAATCATTCTGCCTGTTGAAGGCGTATAAAATCCTGCCTTTACCTGGAAGCTTGTGTCATCTGCCAGCATTTCTGAATCTGTGCCCCTGTAAACTTTTAGATGCTTCAGAGTTCTTGGCAGTCTTTTCTGGATGGAGAATGTCTTTAGTCTTTTCTCTATGTAAAACCAGAACGCTCCTTTTAAAACAAAAGCCACATTTTGTTATTCGTTGTGCAAGTCCTGCTGTCACTCCCAATCTCATTCAGAGAAAGATATATAAAAGTCTTATAACAGCCCTCTAAGTTCTCCATGACTTAGAATCTAGTCACCTCCCTGACATCCCTCCAGTCATGTCCCTGACTTCAATCTCTTTGCCTTCTCTGCTTCAGGCACTTTGCTGTCCTTTTTCTTCTGCTTGCATTCTGTTTTCTCATTATACCTATAGAAAACCTTATTACCCTCTTTAAATCTTCACCTTAAAGCCACTTGCTCAATGAGGCCTCCTCTGACCATCCTATTAACAATTACAACTCTTCCCCTAGTTTCTCTGCAATGCTCCTGTGCCCCATTGTCATTCTCTGCCTCTTATCTTTTTCTTTTTTGACAGGGTCTCACTCTGTCACCCAGGCTGGAGTGCAGTGGCTGGATCATGAGTCACTGTAACCTTGACCTTTCAGGCTCAAGCATCCTCTCACCTCAGTCTCCTGACTAGCTACAGGCATGAATCAATGTGCCTGGCTAATTGTCTTATTTTTATGTTATAGAGATGGTGGGGGGGGGTGTCTTCGTTTTGCAGGCTGGTCTCAAACTACTGGTTATAGTTTTATAACTTTCTGTGCCACACTCTGATACCCCAAAATATCTAGCAGAGGCAAACATAAAACCCAGAAAAAATGTATGCTGACAATTCTGAAGACATTTCTATTTTTATCTTACAATAATTTTAATGCTAGCTTCTTAAAAATTTACTTAAGTAACGTGAATGTAAAAAATACTTTGGACTTATTTACTTAATCTAGGAGTGTTCTTTTATGTATAAGCCAATTTGGTTCACAACATATAATGTAATACATGTGCATACACATAAACATATCTAGATGTATATACACACGAAGATCCAAAAGCTTTTACCTTGGAACTCTAGCCATGAGATAGTAATACAGTCTCAACTGTCTGCAAACATGTCCACATGGCTGAACTTTGTTAGCCTTGATAGGTAATCCAGGGAAGGCTGTGAAACAAATTTTAAATAAAAGGAGTTTCTGTGGCAGTTTGATTTTTAAAGGCCAAAACTCCCTATACTCCCAAAACACTGGGGTCAAAAACGGCACCACATGAGATCATCACATATTAACCTGGCCCGGCCCTGCTTAAAACAGCAGCACAAAAGCCAACTTTCCCATTCAACAGCAAACTCCAGATTTCAAACTATACTGGAGCCAAACAGTGTCACAAAAGAGTACCAGTTTATCAAATTCTAATTTCCCATGACTGTATCAGACACATGCAAACAATTACTAAAACACAATCCAACTGCTGCAGCATCAAACAAGCCCCAAAAGTCTACAATGTGAAAGAGTTGTGGTGCTTCCTCTCTCCATTGGTTGGGCTCAATCGACCTGAAATAAAAATTCCTTCAGAATTTCTCAGATGGAGAGGAGCTGATCCCACTCTCTGGTTCCCCCAAATGACACTCACTTGCCTGGATACACACACAATGACAAACAAGCTCCTAAGAGTGTCCATACTGAAATAGTCAGGGTACTTCCCTCTCTTCATCAGTTGGGCTTGTTCAACCTGCAAGTGGAAATTCCTTTAAAAATTTCCCAAACTGTGAGGAGGAGATCTTTCTATCTGGGCCCACAGAGGAGAGTCACCTATCTGGATGCAAATATCAAATTTCAAAGGCAGTTCTCCCAAGGCAATCAGGAACATGGTTGGGGCCAGCTGTGGCTGGCCCTAGAGAGAGGGTACTCATCTCTAGCCAAAATTGGGTAAGCAGCTGCTTAGGAGGACTTTGAGATTCCCCGCCCATGGCAGCTGAGCCAAAGTGTTCCTGGTTGGGGAAGCAAAATCTGTTACTGAAACACCAGGGGTGTGGTCTAGCTCCAGCTGCTCACTGCACAGAAAACCAGTTCATATCAACAATTATTGCCAAGGAAGAAGGCTGAATCAGATGCTGTAGGAGAGGAGATGGTAGTTCAGTGTCAAATCCATCTCCCTGACCAGCTAAAATTATGAGTTTACATAGCAGGGAGGAAATGTAACCATGTGTAGGAAAACAGGACCTCAGGAGACCTAAGGAAGCAATCATAATGTATGAGTGGCCTGGTGTGCCATCATCTGGATGGGACCATCTGGTGAGTTTCAGTTCTTTTATACTTTTTGAGGGACCTAGGGGTCCTTTACCAAGGATGAAACTCATAGAAAACAAATAAAAGTTTCAAGCTTTAAGACCAGAATGGTCAATTTCTATGTTTATACAAAAAACTATCCATGGGACTACAGAGAAGGTTTCATTTCGAGTGCCAGTGCTAGCTGCAGTCGGCCTCAAGTCTGCCTAGGCTTCTGTCAAACTGTCTCAGGACCTTGGCCAGGAGAATAGCTTCCTCTCCCATCTGTGGGCTCCTCTCCCATCTGTAGGGCTGCTGAGATAGCCAAGTTCTTAGAATACCTCAGTTCCAGAGCAGACTCCTTTGTATCAGCCTTTCAGACCAGCTCTGGATTCTCTCTAGATCTCAGCCCATGCTTATGGTGTGCAGGGGTATAAGGCAGAACTAGACCCCTATGACTTCCTCCCAGAAACACATGCTATCTGACAGAGTGGTTACTCTGCAGGACTCTAGCAGGGGATTCTCCAAGTCCACTTCTCTGATGTAGCTAATCTATGGATCAAAACTGAAAGGTTTAGCCTTCTGTGTCACTGCTTCTGGGCTCTCTGGGCCTAGCTCAGCTCTGATATCAGTCCCATCATACTCAGTATTAGTCATAAGTGACTTCCTGAAACACTCATGGCAGCTTGGATTCTGGCACAAACATGGGGTCTCTGAATGGAAGCAATGAATTCTGGTTTTACTGGTGCTGAGGTTATGCTAATCAGTTTTGGGGTTTTCAGTCTGTGTGAGAGATCTCTGATTCTAGGTCTCTCCAACTGCGTAGCCCTGAATCTTCTTCCAACCTTTGGGAAACTTCAGGTCCTTCAGGGGGTCATGGTGGAGTAGACACCTAGGATACAATTTAGGCATGGCCCCACTTTCAAAAAGGGTCCCAAATATGAGATTCCAGCTGTATCACCAATGATATCACCCATTGAGACTCAGACAGAATGAAGAGAACACATTCACCATCAGTTACATGCTGGCAGAAGTCCACCCTGAATCAATGCTTTATAATTCCTGTACTGATCGTGTGAGTAGAACAACAGTATTGCATGGCATTTTTGTGGTTGTAAGTATACATTTATAAAATACACAGATTTTAAAGCCATTATATTATCGATGTTTTGATCTATCTTTATTTTTAGGTATACTTCATACTACAAAGAGTGGCAATAAGCTGGCCATCTTTGAACCCCTGTGAAGCCTTAAAACTGTTGCTCATGGCAGGGAATGGGGACTGCATGGCTGAGTGCCTGTGGGAGCCTGGTGGAGATGCTCCCTCTGTGTATTCTCACAATGTGTCAAGGATCTCTGGGATGCTTCGTTCATATTAATGTCCTTAATTAGGCCCATTCCACAACCTAGCCAGCCCTTGTAGACACAGGTTCAATGCCCACATCAGAGCCATGTCAGCCCCTGTAGACATGGGCTTCATTCCAGCCCTTACTGGTACAGGCTGTATGCCTGCCCTTATAGACATAGGCTTTATGTTCATCCCCACATACCCAATGAAAATATCCAGTCAGTGGATATAGGATTCAGGCCCAACTCTACAGACCCAGGAACCAAGCCTACCACCTGCTGACACAGGCACCAGGCCAGCCTGCCTGAAGACTTCAGCAACAAGTTCATCTGCACACCACAACAGACACCCTACCAAGAATTGCTGGATGACTGGGGAAAGGTTTTTCCAGACAAAGCCAGTATGCAAAGACTGGAATAACTTTCTTGTTTTTCAAATGTGCAGACACAAATGCACAGCCTAAAAATCAAGAAATATAAGAGAAAAATGATACCACCAGAGGAAAAAAAAAGAATACCCAATACCTGACCCCAAAAAATAAAGATTTATGAACTTTCTGACAGTGAATTTAAAATAATGGTCTTTAAAATGCTCAGTGAGCTTCAAGAGAACACAGATAGATGACTAAAAAGAATCAGAGAAACAATACATGAACAAAATGGAAAGTTCAACAAACAGAAAGAAATCATAAAAAAAGAGACATTCTGGACATAAAGGACACAATGTTTCAACTGAAAATTTCATAGAGTTCTTTGAAAGCAGATTTGATCAAGTAGAATAAAGAATCAATAAACTCAAAGACACATCATTTGAATTTACTGAGTCAGAGACACAAAAGGAAAAAAATGAGAAAAAATAAATACATCCTACGGCAATTATAGAACATCAGTATGAGAACCAATGCACACATCATGTGTGTCCCAGAAAGAGAAGAGAAACACATAGGGAAAGAAATGTTATATGATGAAATAATAACAGAATACTTTCCAAGTCTGGGGAAAGAGAAATATACAGGTATAGGAATATTGAAGATGTTTGATAAGATTCAGTCCCATCAAGAGTACAAGAAATATTTTAATTAAACTGTCAAAAATCAAAGAAAAGGAAGATTCGGGAAACAAATGAGAAAACAAGCAAATAATATATAAGGGAGTTCCAAGAAGGCTAATAGCAGATTTTTGAGGAGAAACTTATAGGCTGAGAGCATGGAATGATATATTCAATGTTCTATAGAAAAAAAAAGTGTCAACCAAAAATACGATTCTCGGGAAAATCTGTTTTTTGCAAATAATGGAGAGATTAAAATCTTTGCCAGAAAAACAAAAATTAAGGGAGTTTATTACCATCAGAGCTGTCTTACAGGAAATGCTAGAGAACAAATATTAGGACACAAAGCATGTCATAATAAATTTAAGAAGACTGAAATCATATCATTTTTTATTCCAGATCACAATGACATGAAACTAGAAATTAATAACAGGAAAATTTTTTAGAAAACTCACAAATACATGAAAATTAAACAGCATGCTTCTGAACAACAGATGGATTAAAGAGGAAATTAAAATGGAAATTTAAAAATATGTTGAGAACAGCAAAAATGGAAACTCAAAATACCAAAACTTGTTAGATGCTTCAAAACTTTTACAGTGAAAAAGAAGAAAGATCTTAAACAACTTAATGTTACACTTCAAGGAGGTATAAAAAGAATAAACTAAGTCCAAAGTTAATAGAATGAAGGAATAAATAAAGATCGGGGCAGGTAAATTAAATAGAAACTATGAAAACAATGAAAAAAAAAAAACCCTGAAATTTGATCTTTCCAAAAGTTAAATAAAATTCACAAACCTTTATCCAGACTAAGGGGGAAAAAAAAGTTAATCATAAACAAAAAGGAGACATCACAACTTACATCACAAAAAAATCAGAAGAGACTATTATGACCAATTATATGCCAACAAATTGGATAATCTACAATAAATGGGTAAATTCCTAGATACATAAACCCCACCAAGATGAAGAAATTGAAAATCTAAACAGACCAATAATGAGTAAGGAGGTTAAATTAGTAATAAAAAATATTCCATTAAAGGAAAGCCCAGGACCTTATGGCTTCACTGCTGAATTTCACCAAATATTTAAAGAAGAACTCATGTCAATCCATCTAAAAGCCTTCAAAAAAATTGAAGAAGAGGGAATACTTCCAAAGTTATTTTACAAGGCAAGCATAATCCTGATACCAAAGATAGGGACACTTCAACAAATGAAAATATTAGGCAATAGCACTAATGAACATAGGTGCATCAATAAATATTAATAGTAACAAACTAATCCCAACAGCATGTCAAAAAGTTCGTTCATCATGATACAGTGGGCGTTAACGTAGGGTTGCAAAGATAATTCAACATACAGATCTATAAATGTGAAATACCACATCAACAGAATAAACAACAAAATCCATATGACACTTGATAGAAGCAGAAAAAGCATTTGATAGAGTTCACCATGATTTCCTGATTATGAACTCTCAACAAATGAGGTATAGAAGGAATGTAGCTCATACAATAAAGACCATTTATGATAAATCCACCGCTAACATTACACTTAATGGTGAAATGTGAAAAACATATTTCTAAGATTAAGAACAAGACAAGGAAGCTCACTCTCACTACTTCTATTCAGTGCATTAATGGAAGTTCTACTCAGAGCAATTAGGCAAGAGAAAAAAATAAAAAGCATCCAAATTGGAAAGGAAGTAGCTAAATATGTCCCTGTTTGCATATAGCATGGTCTTATATGTAAAAAATCCTAAAGACTGCAGCAAACTAGGTTAAAACTACTAAACAAATTCAGTAATGTGGCAAGATACAAAATGAACATACACAAATCAGTAGTGTTTCCATACACTAGCAATGAAAGACCTGACAAAGAAAAAAATCCTGTTTGCATAAGCTACAAAAAATAAATACTTAAGAGTAAATGTAAATAACATGGTAAAAGACTTATATAGTGAAAATTATGAAACATATATGAAAAAAGTGAAGAAAACAAATAAATAGAAAGCTATTTATTATTTATAGATTGCAAAAATTAATACTGTCAAAATGACAACAATGCCCCAAGTGATTTACAGACTCAATGCAATTCCTATGTAAATACCAATGACATTCTTCAGAGAAATATAACACACCAAAAAATGTATATGTTATCACAAAAGATCCTTAAGAGCAAAATCGATCATGAGCAACAAGAATAAAGCTGGAGATATCACACTACCTAATTTCAAAATGTACTATGAAGCAATAGTAATGAAAACAGGATTGTACTACCATCAAAACAGAAACATGAAACAATGGAACAGAATAGAACGTCCAGAAATAAATCCGTGCATTTAAGATGATTGATTTTGACAAAGTTGTCAAGAACACGTGAATGGGGAATAGACAGTCTCTTTAATAAATGCTGTTGAAAAAAACTGCATATCCACATGCAGAAAATTGAAATTAGACTTTATCTCACACCACATACAAAAATCAACCCCAGATGGTTTAAAGACCTAAATGTAAGACCTGAGACTGCAAAACCACTAGGACAAAACATGGGAGAAAAGCTTTGTGATATTAGTTGTGGCAATGATTTTTGGATAGAATCCCTAAAGCACAGATAACGAAGGGCAAAATAGACAAATGGGATTACATCAAACTAAAACAGTTTTATACAGCAAAGAAACAATCAACAGGACGAAGAGGCAACCTATGGAATGGAAGAAAATATTTGCAAACCATACATCTGATAAGCGGTTAATTTTTAAAATATTAAGAAACTTAATAGCAAGAAAACAAATAATCCAAATTAAAAATGGGCAAAGACCCCGAACAGATCTTTCTTTCTTTCTCTCTTTCTCTCTCTTTGAGTTGCTTTTCCTTTTTACTAGTTTGTAGTAATCTTAAAAACTCTATCACATCCATAAACCACCACAGGTGAGAGGATGATAGAGACAGAGAATGAATGCTACAGTATGTGGACAGAGTGGGGCAATCCAGGTATTCCCTAGGGTAGTGTGGAAAGGAGGCAGGGAGTGTGAATAGGAGGCTGTCGCTTGGTTCCTTATTGCTGGATGGGTGTTGGCTAGCAGAGGAGAGAGGGACTCAAACTAAACTAGGAAATAGGGAACATCTCACACCAAAGGCAATGACAGTAGGGGGCCAGGGGAATTAAGTACATTTTCTACACAGACTACAGGGGTGAGTGAGAGCTTCAGAGACTTGCACCCTTTCATAGGAAGAAATGGGTTTGAGGCTGTTTGACTGAAAGCTCCCAAATTGGTATCTGGTCCAATTTCCTAAAATGGCAGCTCATCATTCAGGGAGAGGTCCTGAGAAGAAAAGTACAGCACGAGTATGTGGTTTGGAGATGAAGTAAGGGATAAGGGGAGACAGTGGTACTCTCTAAATCTGACTCAGATAAGCAAGAATTGGAAGAGGGCCTTGGGTGAAATGGTGGCCAACACTTTGGGAGAAGACATTGCACCATAAGCTGTAGGTACTCCTGAGGGCTCAGGGACACGGAAGTTCACATTAGGCAGGAAAACAACTGAGAACAATAAATTAGGACTTCATGTTACTGACATCTGGCATAATATAAGCCAGCTAATTTTTTTTCCTTTTTAAATATAAGGTAACATGTCAACACATAATTTAAAAACTGGTCTTCAGTCGCATTGCTTCTGATCACTAGAGAATTCCTGGCTAAAGAGCAGTGAATAGTAAACAAAACTCAACATCTTAAGAACCATCAGCTCACATTCCCGAGAGACAGGTGGAAGGGGAAGGGCTTATTTGATCCAATAATTTTTTTTAAAGCCCAATTCTGCATCTTTAAGAGAAGAAGGGTGTAAAAATTCATAACAAAGCATAATCTAAGTGTAAAGTTACAGAAAATTTTTAAATTTCTAGTTAACTCATTGCCACTTGAGAATGAGACATAATGGGCATGGAGTGGATAAAGGGGTGCCCTAAGAATAAATATGGGGTAAGAGGGGCTGTTCCCAAAGTAGGCTCTTCTCCAGTTGTTAAAACCATGCTCATTAGGTAAAGGAATCACTCAAGAATATTAAAGCTTTCTGGAGTTTCTTTTTCCCCCCACTTTCTTCTTTAAACTGAGGGGCTGCACTAGAAGGTACTTGTGGAGCCACTCACACACAATGCTACTCCAATGCACACTACATTCAGACACATGACATTAAAATTTATACTGTAGAGCAATATTCTTAGCCAGTGTAGAGAAAACAAGTGCATTTTAACTTTTTTCTTTTTGTGTGTGTTTTTAATCCCAGACTCCAATGTGATCCATCATTCCCTACCTACCTAATTCCTTGAGTAAGCTATTTTTTGTTTGTAGTTTTGTTTTGCTTGTTTTATTTTATTTTTTATTTATTTATTTTCTTGAGGAGGAGGAAGAGTAGGGAATACGGCAGCAGGTAAGTTAGGAGAGAGGCAATAGTGAGAAAGGGATCTTGGTTATGGGGAATGGTCACTATGCTTATCTAGATTTGGAAAGGCAAGTCTGGAGTCAGGATGTCAATACAAAAACAGATTTCAGTGCAATGAAAAAATTTTGAAGGAAATTAAAAGTGCTAGTCCAATGTAAACAGGAATGATAAGTAGAAAAATGGTCTTATTACAGTTTTGGAGAAACAGCAATAAGACATCAACACAACCTAGGGTAGTGGCTCACATGTGAGCCCTGGAAAGGAGGTGAAGTTCACTCTGCAGCACTTGTCCTGCAGGTTCGGGCTCTGGGCTGTGCAAGCATGGGGCAGCTCAGCCCACTCGCCCTGCCACAAGGGGATGGGTGAGAAGGATGAGAAGGGGCTCCTCCAGGTCTAGGCAGTGGGAGGAGGAGGAGGCTATTCCAGGTGCCAGAATCATCCAGCACACTACTCTCTGGTGTGCAGACACCCCCTCCCCAGCCGGCTGCAGCTAGCTTCCCACCGCCATCCTGAATAGACATTTCGCAAAAGAAGACATATAAATAACTAAGGGTTTTTTTCCCTAATGCTCAACAGTACTCATTATCAAGAAAAGGCAAATTAAAACCAAAATACCACCTCGTACTCGATAGAATTGCTATTATCAAGAAGATGAAAGATCACAACTGTTGGGGAGAATGTGAGGAAATGAGAACCCTTGTGTACTGTTGGTGGGAACGTAAGCTATTGCAGCCTTATGCAAAACAGTACAGAGGTTCCTTAAAAAGCTAAAAATAGAGCTAACATATGATCCAGCAATCCCTACTGCATATATGTTTAAAGGAAATGAAATCAGTACAGGCACACCTCATTTTATTGCACTTCACTTTATCATACTTCAGAGGTACTATAAAGGTTCTATTTACAAATAGAAGTTTTGTGTCAACCTTGCATGAGGCAAGTCTACTGGCACCATTTTTCCAACAAATGTGCTCCCTTCCTGTCTGTGTTACATTTTGGTCATTCCCAGAATATTCACACTTTTTCCTTGTTATTGTGTCTGTTAAGGTGATCTGTGATCAGTGAGTTTTGATGGTGCTATTTTAGCTGTTCTGGAGCACCACCAATTGCACCCATATAAGACAGCAAACTTAAATGATAACTGTTGTGAGTGTTCTCACTGCGTCACCGACTGACCGTTCCCAGACTCTCTCCCTCTCTTCCAGCCTCCCTATTCCCTGAGACACAAGAACATTTAAATCACATCAATTATTAACCATACAATGATCTATAAGTATTCAAGTGAATGGAAGAGTCACGAGTCTTTTATTTTAAACAAACAGCTAAAAATGATTAAGCATAGTGAGGAAGGCAGGTCAAAATCTCAGACAGTCCAATAACTAGATCTTTTGCACCAAACAGTTAGCCAAGTTGTGAGTGCAAGGAAAAATCTTTGAAGGAAATTAATAGTGCTAAACCAGTGTACACATAAATGATAAGAAAGCAAAATAGCCTTATTGCTGTTTTGGAGCAAGTTTTAGTGCTCTGGATAGAAAATTAAACTAGCCACAACATTCATAAACCAAAGCTTAATCCCGAGCAAGACTCTAACTCTTTTCAGTTATTTGATGGCTAAGAGATGTGAGGAAGCTGCAGAAAAAAAGTTGGAAGCTAGCAGAGGTTAGTTCATGAGGTTTAAGGAAAGAAGTCATTTTCTCTTTCTTTCTTTTCTTTTTCTTTCTTTCTTTCTTTCTTTCTTTCTTTCTTTCTTTCTTTCTTTTCTTTTCTTTTCGACAGAGTTTCACTCTGTTGCTCAGGCTGGAATGCAGTGGTGAGGCGATCAGGACTCACTGCAACCTCTGCTCCTGGGCTCAAGTGATTCTCCTCCCTCAGCCTCCAAAGTAGCTGGAATTACAGGCTCCCACTACCACAGCTGGCTGACTTTTTTTTGTATTTATAGTAGAGACAGGGTTTCACCACATTGTTCAGGCTGGTTTCAAGCTCATGACCTCAGGTGATCCACCAACCTCAGTCTCCTAAGATGCTGGGATTGCAGGCATGAGCCACCGTGCCTGGCCCATTTTCGTAACATAAAAGTGCAAAAGGGAAGCAGCAAGTGCTGATGTAGAAACAGTAGCAGGTTATCCGGAATATCTAGCTAAGATAATTGATGAAGGTGGCTACACCAAACAACAAATTTCCCATTTAGATGACACAGGTTTCTATCGGAAGGAGATGCCATCAAGGACTGTCACAGCTAGAAAGGGGAAGTCAATTCCAACCGTCAAAGCTGCAAAGGACAGGCTGGCTTTCTTATTAGCAGTTTATGCAGCTGCTGACTTTAAGTTGATGCCAATGCTCTCTTACCATTCCGAAAATCCTGGGGCCCTTAAGGATTATGGTAAATAGACTTCACCTATGCTCTATAAATGGAAGAACGAAGCCTAGATTACAGCACCATCTATTTACAGCACGGTTTACTGAATATTTTAAGGCTACTATTGAGACCTCTACTCAGGAAAAGAATATTCTTATGAAAATATTACTGCTCATTGACAATGCACCTATTCATTCAAGAGCTCTGATGGAGATATAAAAGGATATTTTTTTCATGCCTGCTAACATACATTCATTCTGCAGCTCATAGATCAAGGAGTAATTTCAACTTTCCAATTCTTATTATTTAAGAAATACATTCTGTAAGGCTATAGCTGCAATACATTGTGATTTTTCTGATGGATTAGGGCAAAGTAAATTGGAAACCTCTTAGAAGGATTTTCGATTCCATATGCCATTAAAAACATTCATGATTCATGGGAGGAGATCAAGCTATCAACATCAACAGGAATTTGGAAGAAGGTGATTCCAATCCTTGCAGATAACTTTGAAGCACTCAAGATTTAAATGGAGGAAGTAACTGCAGATGTAGTGGAAATAACAAGAGAACTAAAATTAGAGGTAGAGTGTGAAGATCTGACTGAATTGCTTCAATCTCAAGATAAAACCTGAATGGATAAGGAATTGCTTCTTATGGATGAGCAAAGAAAGTGACCTCTTGAGATAGAAGCTACTCCTGGTGAAGATTCTGTGAACATTGCTGAAATGGTAACAAAGGATTTCTAATGTTACATCAACCTAGTTGATAAAGCAGTAGCAGGGGTTGAAATGATTGATTCCAACTTTCAGTGAAATTTTATTGTGGGTAAAATGCTACCAAACAGCATTACATACTACAGACTAATCTTTTGTGAAAAGAAGTGTTAATCAATGCAGCAAACTTGTTTGTTGTCTTATTTTAAGAAATTACCTTAGCTACCTTAACCTTCAGCAAGTCCCACCCTGGTCAGCAGCCATCAACATTGAAACAAGACCTTGCACCAGCAAAAAGATTACAACTCTTTGAAAGCTCAGATTATCCTAGGCATTATTTAACAATAAAGTATTTGAAATTAAGATAGGTACTTTTTAAAGACATAATGCAATTGGAAACCTAATAGACTACAGTACAGTGTGAACATGACTTTTATATGCACGGGGAAACCATAAACTTTGTGTGACTTGCTTTAATGAAATATTCACTTTATTGCAGTCGTCTGGAACTGAATCCTCAAAATCACTGAGATAGGCCTGTATGTTAAACAGATATCTGCACTTCTATGTACATTGTAGAATTATTCACAATATCCAAGTCATATAATCAACCTAAGTTTCTATCAACAGATTTATGAACATTAAAAATGTGGTGTATACACATAATAGAATACGATTCAGCTTTTAAAAAGAAGGAAACTTGGTCATATGAAACCACATAGATGAACTTGGAGTACATTGTGTTAAGTAAAATAAACCAGGCACAGAAAGAGGAATACCACACTATGTAACTTACGTGTGAAATTGGAAAAAGTTAAATTCATGGAAGCAGAGAGTATAATAGTGGTTAACAGAGGCTGCAGGAGGTGTTAGGGATTGGGGAGATGGTCACAGGATACAAAATTTCAGTTAGATGGTAGGAGCAGTCCAATAAATCTATTGTATCACATGGTGACTATGTTTAAAAATACTTTTATGAAAATTGTTATGAGAATACATTTTAAGTGTTCTCACCCAAACATTAAAAGTTTATAAGATATTGCATATATTAATTAGCTCTACTGTGTCATTTAACAATGTACACATATTTTAAAACATCATGTTGTACTCAATAAATATATACAATTTTCATTTGTAAACAAATAGTTAATGATTAAAAAACATATTCACTATGAAAAAAAGAAGGAATTAGCTTTGTTTCACAGTCCCAGTTTTGAAAACCAAAAATTAAATATTCATTTTTTTTTCTCCTGGCCATCTTTTTTTAAAAAGGTGTCAGAGCCCACCCAAACATATGATACTGCCAGTTAATACTACGATCATCCCACCGTATCCTGGAGGAATTGGTTCCAGGATCCCCAATGATACTAAAATCCACTCATACTCAGGTCCTGCAGTTGGCTCTGTGGAACCTGCCATTAGGAAAATCATCTTTCTGTGTACACAGGTTTTGAATCCTGCAAATACTGTATTTTCAATCTGCATGGGGGTGCAGATGTGGAACCTACCAATATGGACTATTGACTGTATTTATTGCAAAAAATCCAACCACAAGTGGACCCATGCAGTTCACACCTGTGTTGTTCAGGGGTCAACTGTATTTGTCAGGATATTTAATAATTATATAGATTCATATAACCCCAAATCCTTCAAACAATCTTGGGGTCAGTATAATTGTCTATACTTTATAGTTAAGGGAACTGTTACTTAGATGAATTCCTCTAAAGTCACACAGGTGGTTAAATGGCAGCGGTAAAACTATGTTTGAATAAATGACTAAATGATTCTTGATTACATGTACAAATGAAAGGAACATCAAATAAATGATTTCATCAAATATATGATACCAAATATATTGCTATCATATATAGATACTTTACTCATTAGCATTATTGGTTAAAAGCACTTCTCTGGCTGACTTAGGCAAAAAAAGAATTCATTATTGAGGAAAGATCTTAGCACTCAGCTTGGGAACAGAGAGCAACTTTTAAGGACTATACTGTGTTCCCTCAGAACTCACAGGTTGAAGGCTTAACCCTCAATGTGACCGTATTTGGAGACAGAGCCTTTGGGGAAGTAGTTAATGATTAAAGAGGGTTCTAGATCAACAAGGAAACTGGCAGATAATATGGTCTCAAATAGCTGATGGCAATTAGAAAAAGAATCTTTGTTTGTATATCTCACGTGAGAGCTCTTGGCACAAGTTCTGTGGCCTTAAACCTGAGTCGGCTATTTTCATCTTGTGTAATTTTGAGCAATCTATTTGTGCTATCTCTATGTCAATTTCCTGCTCTATAAAATGTGGATAATAGTAATGATTACCGCATAGAATTGTTGTGAGGACCAAATGTAACAGTATACTTAGATGTTAGAAGGTACCTGGCGTATTGTTAATCTCTCAATAAGTGTAGGTCATTGTTATTCAAAACCTATAGTCAGGCAACTTGAAGACATCACTGAATTTCTTAGTTACATTCTCAGTGTCCTTTAGCTGAATGTCCATAGCAGCTTTAAAAGACTTCCCTGGTAAATAGCAAACTGTTCTTCCTGAAGCATGAGTGAAAAGTGGAGATGGGGTTGGGCACCTAATAGCCCCTACTGCAGAATTTGTTATTGAGAAACATATGATCTCATGCGAAGAGAGTTAAGGGAACTGAGTTTAGAAGGAGTGAGCCTATGAAAATTCTGTCAAAAGTAAGCACATTCATAAATATAGAGAGTCATTTGGTTTTACAGTCATGAAAATATTATATTAAAGACTTCAAGCAAAATGTCAACTACCAATTTGCATATGACTTCCTTTGAAAGAATTAAGATTATTGTTGCTTCTAGAGGATCAATCCAGAAACTTAGATGTCAACCTTCTCACTCTTTCTCAATCAATGATCAAATTCTGTCAACTCTACCTTTGAATTATCTCAAATCTATGGATCTCTTCTCATCTCAATAGGCTATTATGCTAGCTCAGGTGTCCATCATCCCTTTTGTGCATCCCAATAACAGACATCCTCCTCTCGACTATGTTTTTCCAGTTCTAACTTTCCAGTGGCTTGATATCTCCCCTGTGATGATTTACAAACTCTTTAACATAACTTACAAATCTTTTCCCACCTGTCACCCACTTATTTCTATAGTTCTACAGAAGTGAAGATGGTACGTCCAGGAACCATACAATAGTAGTTGTGTCCTTCACATGTATGGAGTTTGTGGCAGTGTCCAAATATTATGTCATACAATTCTTTGGAAGATGGCCAACTCAATTGTCTATCTTTTTTTGGTCCTTTAAAAATTCTTTTAAATAATTTTTGTGGGTGCCGAGTAGGTGTATATATTGATGCAAAAATCCTCAACAAAACACTAGCAAACCAAATTCAACAATACATTAGAAAGATCATTCATCATGACTGAGTGGGATGTATCCCTGGGATGCAAGCATAGTTCAAAATATGCAAAACAATCAATGTGATACACTATATCAACAGAATGAAAGAGAAAAACCGTATAATCATCACAATGGATGGCAAAAAAGCATTTGATAAGATTCAACTTTCCTTCATAATAAAACCTCTGAACAAACTGGGAATAAAAGAAACATACCTCAACAGAATAAAAGACATATATGAGAGACCCACAGCTACTATCACACTGAATGGGGAAAAGCTGAAAGCCTTTTTTCCAAGATCTGGAACACAACAAGGGTGTCCACTTTCACCAGGGTTTGCTAATATTTTTATGAGGATTTTTGCATCAATATTCATCAGAGATATTGGACTATAGTTTTCTGTGTTTTGATGTGTCTTTGGTTTTAGTACCAGGATAACACTTGCCTCATAGAATGAGTTTGGAAGTATTCCCTTCTCTATTTTTTTTTTTTTACATTTTCCCATTTTTCTATTGGAATTGTTTATCTTTTTTTATATACTTTAAGTTCTGCGATACATGTGCTCAATGCGCAGGTTTGTTACATAGGTATAAATGAGCCATAGTGGTTTGCTGCACCCATCAACCTGTCATCTACATTAGGTATTTCTCCTAATACTGTCCCTCCCCTAGGCCTTCACCTGCTGACAGGCCCCGGTGTATGAATTTCCCCTCACTGTATCCATGTGTTCTCATTATTCAACTCCCATTTATGAGTGAGAACATGCGGTGTTTGGTTTTCTGTTCCTGTGTTAGCTTGCTGCCTTCTCCTCTATTTTTCAGAAGAGTTTGAGTAGGATTGATATTCTTTTTTAAATGTTTGGTAGAATTCAGCAGTGAAGCTATCAGGTCCTGGGTTTTTGTTTACTGAGAGACTTTGGTATAGCTTCGATCTCGTTACTTGCTCTTGGTCGGTTAGGGTTTTAGATTTCTTCCTGGTTCAATCCTAGTAGGTTATATGTGTCTAGGAATTTGTCCATTTGTTTTAGATTTTCCATTTTATTGGTACGTAGGCTGGGCACGGTGGCTCATGCCTGTTATCTTAGCACTTTGGGAGGCCAAGGCAGGTGGATTGACTGAGCTCAGGAATTCGAGACCAGCCTGGGCAACACGGTGAAACCTCGTCTTTACTAAAATACGGAAAGAAAAAAAAATTATCCAGATGTGGCAGCGTGTGCCGGTAGTCCCAGCTACATGGGAGGCTGAGGCAGGAGAATTCCTGTACCCCGAGAGGTGGAGGTTGCAGTGATCCGAGATCATGTCACTGCACTCCAACTTGGGTGACAGAGTGAGACTCTGTCTCAAAAAAAAAAATCCACTTTATTGGTATATAATTGCTCATGGTAGCCAATAATGATCCTTTGAATTTCTGCAGTATCAGTTGTAATGTCTCCTTTTTTATTTCTAATTTTTTTTTTTTTGGATCTTCTCTCTTTTTCTTAGTCTGGCTCAAAGTTTGTCAGTTTTATTTAATTTTTCAAAAGACCCTGTTTTTATTTCATTAGTCTTTTATACTTTTTTTCCATTTCAATTTCATTTATTTCTGCTCTGATCTTTATTATGTCTTTTGCTCTACAAATTTTCGGTTTGGTTTTTGTCTTCCTTTTCTAATTCTTTATGATGCACTGTTAGATTGTTTATTTGAAGTTTTTCTTCTTTCTTGATGTAGGCACTTATAGCTATAAACTTTCCTCTTTGTACTACTTTTGCTGTGTCTCATAGGTTTTCATATGTTGTATTTCAATTATCATTTGTTTCAAGAAATTTTTCAATTTACTTCTTAATTCCTGCATTAACCCACTGGTCCTTCAGGAACATATTGTTTAATTTTTATTTATTCATACAGTATATAGTTTACAAAATTTCTCATTATTAATTTCTTTTATTTATTTATTTACTTTTTTGAGATGGAGTCTTGTTGTGTCACTCAGGCTAGAGTGCAGCGGTATGATCTCATCTTTACTGCAACCTCCGCCTCCCAGATTCAAGCGATTCTCATGCCTCAGCTTCCCAAGTAGCTGCGATTACAGGTGCGTGACACCAGCGTGGCTATTTTCTTTTTCGTATTTTTAGTAGAGACAGGGTCTCACCATGTTGGCAAGGCTGCTCTCTAACTCCTGACCTCAAGTGGTCTGCCTACCTCAGCCTCCCAAAGTGCTGGGAATACAGGTGTGAGGACAGTGCCCAACCCTTATTAATTTCTAGTATGTTTCCATTGTGATCAGAGAAGATTCTCAATATTATTTCAATTTCTTGAATATCTTAAGACTTGTTCTGTGACCTAACATATAGTCTATCATTGAGAATGATCTATGTTCTGATGATACAAATGTGTATTCTGAAGCTCTTGGATAAAATGTTCTGTAGATATCTATTAGATTTATTTGGTCTATAGCGCAGATTAAGTCTGATGTTTCTTCATTGATTTTCTGTCTGGAAGGTCTGTCCGATGCTGAAAGTGGGGTCTTGAAATCTCCAGCTATTATTGTATTTGGGTCTATCTTTCTCTTTCTCTTTAACAATATTTCCTTTATATATCTGGGTGCTCCAGTTGGGGGTGCATATACATTTAAAATTGTTATATTCTCTTGCTGAATTGACCCCATTACCATTATATAGTAAGCTTATTTGTGTCTTTTTACAGTTTTTCTCATGAAATCTATTTTTCTTTTTTTTATTATTATACTTTAAGTTTTAGGGTACATGTGCACAATGTGAAGGTTAGTTACATATGTATACATGTGCCATGCTGTTGTGCTGCACCCATTAACTCGTCATTTAGCATTAAGTATATCTCCTAATGCTATCCCTCCCCCCTACCCCACCCCACAACAGTCCCCAGAGTGTGATGTTCCCCTTCCAGTGTCCATGTGTTCTCACTATTCAATTCCCACCTATGAGTGAGAACATGCACTGTTTGGTTTTTTGTCCTTGCGATAGTTTACTGAGAATGATGATTTCCAATTTCATCCATGTCCCTACAAAGGACATGAGCTCATCATTTTTTATGGCTGCATAGTATTCCGTGGTGTATATGTGCCACATTTTCTTAATCCAGTCTATCATTGTTGGACATTTGTGTTGGTTCCAAGTCTTTGCTATTGTGAATAGTGCCACAATAAACATACGTTTGTATGTGTCTTTATAGCAGCATGATTTACAGTCCTTTGGGTATATACCCAGTAATGGGATGGCTGGGTCAAATGGTATTTCTAGTTCTAGATCCCTCAGGAATTGCCACACTGACTTCCACAATGGTTGAACTAGTTTACAGTCCCACCAACAGTGTAAAAGTGTTCCTATTTCTCCACATCCTCTCCTGCACCTGTTGTTTCCTGACTTTTTAATGATTGCCATTCTAACTGGTGTGAGATGCTATCTCATTGTGGTTTTGATTTGCATTTCTCCGATGGCCAGTGATGTTGAGCATTTTTTCATGTGTCTTTTGGCTGCATAAATGTCTTCTTTTGAGAAGTGTCTGTTCATATCCTTTGCCCACTTTTTGATGGGGTTGTTTGTTTTTTTCTTGTAAATTTGTTTGAGTTCATTGTAGATTCTGGATATTAGCCCTTTGTCAGATGAGTAGGTTGCGAAAATTTTCTCCCATTTTGTAGGTTGCCTGTTCACTCTGATGGTAGTTTCTTTTGCTGTGCAGAAGCTCTTCAGTTTAATTAGATCCCATTTGTCAATTTTGGCTTTAGTTGCCATTGCTTTTGGTGTTTTAGACATGAAGTCCTTGCCCATGCCTATGTCATGAATGGTAATGCTTAGGTTTTCTTCTAGGGTTTTTATGGTTTTAGGTCTAATGTTTAAATCTTTAATTCATCTTGAATTAATTTTTGTATAAGGTGTAAGGAAGGGATCCAGTTTCAGCTTTCTACATATGGCTAGCCAGTTTTCCCAGCACCATTTATTAAATAGGGAATCCTTTCCCCATTGCTTGTTTTTCTCAGGTTTGTCAAAGATCAGATAGTTGTAGATATGTGGAGTTATTTCTGAGGGCTCTGTTCTGTTCCATTGCTCTATATATCTGTTTTGGTACCAGTACCATGCTCTTTTGGTTACTGTAGCCTTGTAGTATAGTTTGAAGTCAGCTAGTGTGATGCCTCCAGTTTTGTTCTTGTGGCTTAGGATTGACTTGGCGTTGCGGGCTCTTTTTTGGTTCCATATGAACTTTCAAGTAGTTTTTTCCAATTCTGTGAAGAAAGACATTAGTAGATTGATGGGGATAGCATTGAATCTATAAATTACCTTGGGCAGTATGGCCATTTTCACAATATTGATTCTTCCTACCCATTAGCATGGAATGTTCTTCCATTTCTTTGTATTCTCTTTTATTTTCTGGAGCAGTGGTTTGTAGTTCTCCTTGAAGAGGTCCTTCACGTCCCTTGTAAGTTGGATTCCTAGGTATTTTATTCTCTTTGAAGCAATTGTGAATGCGAGTTCACTCATGATTTGGCTCTCTGTTTGTCTGTTATTGGTGTATAAGAATGCTTGTGATTTTTGTACATAGATTTTGTATCCCGAGACTTTGCAGAAGTTGCTTATCAGCTTAAGGAGATTTTGGGCTGAGACAATGGGGTTTTCTAGATATACAATCATGTCATCTGCAAACAGGGACAACTTGACTTCTTTTTTTCCTAATTGAATACCCTTCTCCTGCCTAATTGCCCTGGCCACAACTTCCAACACTATGTTGAATAGGAGTAATGGCCTTCTTTGTCTCTTTTGATCTTTGTTGGTTTAAAGTCTGTTTTATCTGAGACTAGGATTGCAACCCCTGCCTTTTTTGTATTCCGTTTGCTTGGTAGATCTTCCTCCATCCTTTTATTTTGAGCCTATGTGTGTCTCTGCACGTGATATGGGTTTCCTGAATACAGCACACTGATGGGTCTTGACTCTTTATCCAATTTGCCAGTCTGTGTCTTTTAATTGGAGCATTTAGTCCATTTACATTTAAAATTAATATTGTTATGTGTGAATTTGGTTCTGTCATTATGATGTTAGCTGGTGATTTTACTCGTTACTTGATGCAGTTTCTTCCTAGCCTCAATGGTCTTTACAATTTTGTATGATTCTGCAGTGACTGGTACTGGTTGTTACTTTCCATGTTTAGTGCTTCCTTCGGAAGCTTTTTAAGGGCAGGCCTGGTGGTGAGAAAATATCTCAGCATTTGCTTGTCTGTAAAGTATTTTATTTCTCCTTCACTTATGAAGCTTAGTTCGGCTGGATATGAAATTCTGGGTTGAATATTCTTTTCTTTAACAATGTTGAATATTGACCCCCACTCTCTTCTGGCTTGTAGAGTTTCTGCCGAGAGATCCGCTGTTAGTCTGATGGACTTCCTTTTGTGGGTAACCCGACCTTTCTCTCTGGCTGCCCTTAACATTTTTTCCTTCATTTCAACTTTGGTGAATCTGACAATTATGTGCCTTGGAATTGCTCTTCTCGAGCAGTATCTTTGTGGAATTCTCTGCATTTCCTGTATCTGAATGTTGGCTTGCCTTTCTAGATTGGGGAAGTTCTCCTGCATAATATCCTGCAGAGTGTTTTCCAACTTGGTTCCATTCTTCCCGTCACTTTCAGGTACACCAGTCAGATATAGATTTGGTCTTTTTACAAAGTCCCATATTTATTGGAGGCTTTGTTCATTTCTTTTTATTCTTTTTTCTCTAAACTTCCCTTCTCACTTCATTTCATTCATTTCATCTTCCATCACTGATACCCTTTCTTCCAGTTGATCACATCAGCTCCTGAGTCTTCTGCATTCTTCACGTAGTTCTCAAGCCTTGCCTTTCATCTCCATCAGCTCCTTTAAGCACTTCTCTGTATTGGTTATTCTAGTTATACATTCGTCTAAATTTTTTTCAAAGTTTTTAACTGCTTTGCCTTTGGTTTGAATTTCCTACTGTATCTTGGAGTAGTTTGATCATCTGAAGCCTTCTTATCTCAACTTGTCAAAGTCATTCTCCATCCAGCTTTGTTCTCTTGCTTTGAGGAACTGTGTTCCTTTGGAGGAGGAGAGGTGCTCTGCTTTTTCGAGTTTCCAGTTTTTCTGCTCTGTTTTATCCTCATCTTTGTGGTTTTATCGACTTTTGGTCTTTGATGATGGTGATGTACAGATGGGTTTTTGGTGTGGATGTCCTTTCTGTTTGTTAGTTTTCCTTCTAACAGACAGGACCCTCAGCTGCAGGTCTGTTGGAGTTTGCTAGAGGTCCACTCCAGACCCTGTTTGCCTGGGTATCAGCAGCGGTGGCTGCAGAACAGTGGATTTTCGTGAACCGTGAATGCTGCTGTCTGATCGTTCCTCTGGAAGTTTTGTCTCAGAGGAGTACCCAGCCGTGTGAGATGTCAGGCTGCCCTTACTGGGGGGTGCCTTCCAGTTAGGCTGCTCAGGGGTCAGGGGTCAGGGACCCACTTGAGGAGGCAGTCTGCCTATTCTCAGATCTCCAGCTGCATGCTGGGAGAACCACTGCTCTCTTCAAAGCTGTCAGACAGGGACATTTAAGTCTGCAGAGGTTACTGCTGTCTTTTTGTTTGTCTGTGCCCTGCCCCCAGAGGTGGAGCCTACAGAGGCAGGCAAGCCTCCTTGAGCTGTGGTGGGCTCCACCCAGTTCGAGATTCCCAGCTGCTTTGTTTACCTAAGCGAGCCTGGGCAATGGTGGGTGCCCCTCCCCCAGCCTTGCTGCCGCCTTGCAGTTTGATCTCAGACTGCTGTGCTAGCAATCAGTGAGACTCCATGGGCGTAGGACCCTGTGAGCCAGGTGCGGGATATAATCTCCTGGTGCACCGTTTTTTTAGCCTGTCGGAAAAGTGCCGTATTAGGGTGGGAGTGACCCAATTTTCCAGGTGCCATCTGTCACCCCTTTCTTTGACTGGGAAAGGGAACTCCCTGATCCCTTGCTCTTCCTGAGTGAGGCAATGCCTCGCCCTGCTTCGGCTCGTGCGTGGTGCGCTGCAACCACTGTCCTGCACCCACCGTCTGGCACTCCCCAGTGAGATGAACACTGTACCTCAGATGGAAATGCAGAAATCACCTGTCTTCTGCATCGCTCACACTGGAAGCTGTAGACTGGAGCTGTTCCTATTTGGCCATCTTGGCTGCCAGACCCGTGAAATCAATTTTTCTTACAAAAGTATAGTGACTCCTACTCTTCTTAGTTTCTATTGTCGCAAAATAACTTTCTCCTTCCCTTTATTTTCAGTCTATGTGGATCTGTATAGGTGAAGTGTGTTTCTTATAGGCAATAGAGCAATGGGTCTTGTTTTTAAATCCATTCAGCCACTCTATATCTTTTGATTGGAGAGTTTAGTCCATTTACCTTCAATGTTATTATTAATAAGTAAGGACTTAGTCCTGCCATTTTGGTATTTGTTTGCTGGTTGTGAACTCCTCTACCTTGTTTTTCTCCTTCCTGCCTTCCTTTAACGAAAGTGATTTTCTCTGGTGATAAAATTTGTTTCTTTCTTTTAATTTTTTGTCTGTCCATTGTATGTTTTTGGGTTTAAGGTTACCATGACGTTTGCAAATACCATCTTATAACCCATTATTTAAATCTGATAAGAAAACTATTTGCATAAACAAACAAGCACAAAGTATACTGATAAAAACCCAATGCTTTAATTTTGTCTTCCCACTTTTAAACTTTTTGTTATTTCTATTTATATCTTACTGTACTGACTATTTCTTGAAAAGTTGTTGTAGTTATTATTTTTGATTGGTTCATCATTTGGTGTTACTACTTAGGGTAAAAGTAGTTTATACACCAGAGCTACAGTGTTATAATATTCTGTCTTTTTCTGCGTACTGATTATTATCAGTGTGTTTTAAAACATCTGATGATTATTTATTGCTCACTAATGTTCTTTTCTTACTGAATGTTCTGTTCTTTCTAATGTTCTTCTCTTTATATACAATTTCTTGTGAGACAGGTGTAATATTAATGAAATCCCTCAGCTCTTGTCAGGGAAAGTTTTCTTCCTTCGTGTTTGAAGAATATTTTTGCCAGATATAATATTCTATGGTAAAAGGTTTTTCTCCTTCAGTACTTTAAATATGTCATGCCACTGTCTCCTAGGTTTTCACTGAAAAAATCTGCTGTCAGATGTATTGGATCTTCATTGTATGTTATTTATTTCTTTTCTCTTGCTGCTTTTACATTTCTTTCTCCTTGACCTTTGCTGGTTTGATTTTAAATGCCTTGAGATACTCTTTGGGTTAAATCTGCTTGGTGTTCTACAACTTTCCTGTACTCAGATACTGACATCATTCTCTGGTATGGGGAAGTTCTCTCTTACTATTCCTTTAAATAAATTTTCTACCCCTGTCTCTTTCCCTACCTTCTCTTTAAGGCCAACAATTCTTAGATTTGCCCTTTCAAGGCTATTTTCTATATTCGATAGATGCGCTTTGTTGTTTTTATTATTTTTCTTTTGTATCTTTTGACAGTGTCTTTTTAAATAGCCTGTCTTCAAGCTGACTAATTCTTTTTTCTACTTGGTCAATTCTGCTATTAAAGGACTCTGATGCATTCTTCATTATGACAATTGCATTTTTCAGCTGCAGAATTTCTGATTCTTTTTAACTGTTTCAATCTCTTTGTTAAATTTATCTGATATAATTCTGAATTCCTTCTCTGTGTTATCTCTGTGTTATCAAAGTTTCTTTAAGTTTCCTCAATGCAGCTATTTTGAACTCTCTTTCTGAAAGGTCACATATCCCCATTTCTTCAGGATTGGTCCCTGGTGACTTATTTAGTTCATTCGCTGAGGTCATGTTTTTCTCAATGGTGTTGATGCTAGTAGATGTTCTTCGGTGTCTGAGCACTGAAGAGTTAGGTGTTTGTTGTAGTCTTCACTGTCTGGGCTTATTTGTAGCCATCCTTTTTGGGAAGGCTCTGCAGATATTTGAAAGGACATAGGTATCGTGATTTAAACTGTCTCTACTTTAGGGAGCATCCCAAGCCCAGTAATACTGTGGTTTTTGAAGACTCATAAAAGTACTGCCTCAATGGTCTTGGGCATGATACAGGAGAATTCTCTGGATTGCCAGGCAGAGACTGCTCTGTTTTCTTCCCTTAATTTCTTGAAAAAAAAAAATTCTCTCTCTTGTCTGTGCCACCTAAAACTGGGGGTGGAGTGACATAAGCACTCCTGTGGCCACCACCATTATGACTGCACTAGATCAGGCCTGAGGCCCACAGAGCACTGCATCTTGCCCAATGCCTGCTGTCATCACTTCTTGGCTACTGCCTATGTTTGCTCAAGGCCCTGGAGATCTGCAATCAGCAGGTAGCAAAGCCGGCCAGGCCTGTGTCCTTCCCATCAGGGCAGTGAGATCCCCCAGGCCCTGGGTGGATACAGAGGTGCTGTCCAGAAGTCAGGGACTAGAGTCAAAAACATTAGATGAGTACCTGGTGTTCTATTATATTGCAGTCGAGCTGACGTTCAAACCACAAGATGAAGTCCTTCCCACTTTTCTCTTCTCTTTCCAAAGGCAGAGGAGCCACACCCCATAGTGACCACTACCCACTGGTTGCTAGACTACCAACCAGTGTTCTCTTAAAGCCGAAGGGCTCTTAAATCAGCTTGTAGTAAAGGCTGCCTTGCCTGGGACTCACCCTTCAGGGCAGTGGGCTCCCTTGTGGCCCATGGTAGGTCCAGAAATGCTGTTCAAGAGCTAAGTCCTGCAATTGGGTATGCCAAGAGCCCACTTGCTGCTCTACCATGCTGTGGCTGTGCTGGCACCTAAGGTGCAAAACAAAGTCTCTTTACTCTCCTTCCATTTTTCTGAAGAAGAAAGAATCTTGCCTCATAGCTGCCTCAGCTGAAATGTGCTGAGTCTCACCTGAAACCTGCTAGTCTCAGATGCTCATCCAAAGCCCTCAATGTATTAATAGTACCTGGGTATTGCTTAGGTTATTCAGGGCTCAAGGTATCTTCAATTAACAGGTGATGAATGCTCTGAGGAATGAATTCTTTCCTTCAATGCAGAGGTTTCCCTTCTGGCCCAGCCTATGTCTAGAAATGTTGTCTAGGAGCAGTGGCCCGGAACGGGGTCCTCACAACTCTGTTTGGTGCCTTATCCTCTTGTGGCTCAGCTGATATGCAAAGACAAAGTCTTCCTTAATGTTTCTTTCCACTCCTCCAGCAGAAGGAAGGAGTCTCTTTGGGAGCTGCGAGATATGCAACCTGGAGTTGGGGGAGGGGTGATAACAGCACTCCTTTGGCTGACCCAGCTGGTGTCTCAGTATGTCAAATATCCCCCTAGTCCACAATTTCTGGGACTTATTCAGCACTGGACTCACCTAAGAGTTGCAGTCCTTATGGCTTAGACTGCCTTTCAAGTTTACTTGGAAACACAGAGAACTGTAGGGCCCCTGTGGTGAGGTTTTCAGGCACTGAAGTTCTTACTGCTGGGAATGCTGTTTCCTCTCAGGTTAGGACTGGCTTAAATGCTCCCTCTGCCTCCATGGGCAGGTGTCAGCTGAGTTTGATCTAGTTTTCCTTTGTGTCTAACATAACAGCAATGAGTTCAATGCCTCATAATTGCTGTGTTCTTCCTCCCCCCGTGCCCAGAGATACACTGTGCACCACACGACTGGTACTGAGGTTGGGAGGGAGGGGGGGTTGGTGATTCAGGACTGTTTTTTTCCATCTCTTCAGTGCCTCTTTTAGGGATATGAAGTCCAAACCGGGTACTATGAGTGCTCACTTGATTTTTGGTTCTCATGAAGGTATTTATTCTGTGTAGTTGTTAACTTGGGGCCTTGTGGGGTATGGGGAAATGATTAGTGGAGCCTTCTATTCTGCCATTTGCTTTGCTTCTCTGCCCCATTATAAACTATTTAAAAAATATTTAATAGCTCAAGAAATTACTTAAGTAATACTCAGTATAGAAATAAAATATGTGTTCTCTCAACTATCCACAGTGTGCTGTCAATTATGGAATAAAAAATATGTATTGAGTAGTTTGAATGGACCATTTTTAAAAAAGGATGATTAATTAGTTTACTGTAAACTCTATAAACTTTGATATAGATTTAACAAATTAATCATTTACAATTATAAATATGTAAAAATTCTTTGATAGATTATGTGAACAACTTTTGGTTCAAAAAGTAGAGTAACTAAAAGTATAAAATTCAATGCCTTACACAGCAAGCATGTGCAGATAGTAGAAAATCCTAATTGATAATTTTTCATATGTCATCTGGAGTAGATGGTTTAGGTTTGTAAGAAGTTATAAACTGCCTAAGGGTAGGGAATCACTGTCTACGGAATCATGGTGTCATTAAAAGAATTCGATATTCGCCCTCATATTCCAGACATTGCCAATGGTTAGTTTTGTGACCTGAGGGAAGACATTTACTTTTTTGTCAGCAACAGCTTCCTTATTTGTGTAAAAATAACTCTTGTTTTTCTCATGTCATAAATGATTACAATTTGAAGTTGCTTTCACTTCCAGAAAGTGGGTAAAGACTTTTTTTTCTTTTTAATTAGAGAGAGTATCTCACCCTGTTGCCCAGGCTGAAGTGCAGTGGTGAAATACCTCACTGCGATCTCAAATTTCTGGGCTCAAGCAATCTTTTCATCTCAGTCTCCTGAGTAGTGGGTACTATAGACACCTGCCCCTATATGTGGCTAATTAAAAACCAAAAATTTAAAGATGGGTTTTATTAGGTTGCCCAGGATCATATCAAATTTCTGCCCTCAAGCAATCCTTCTGCCTCAGACTCCCAAGTAGCTGGTATTACCGGTGTAAGCCACTGCACCCAGGATAAAAATTTTATAACACATTTTCCCATTTTTTAATCTCAATGTTTTCAAAATATAATATAGATCAGACTCTTTTAGATAGCTTTTTATAAGATACAGATTGCCAGGCACTTTGGGAGCCTCTGATTTACCTGATCTGGAAAAGTTCTTGTATTGTTAACAAGCAAGCCCAATTGATCTTGAAGTAGATGGTGTGAGGAACACACATTGAAAACAATGTTTGTCTCTATTCCTCTACAAAGCTAATTCCAGTCCCCCTGAAACTTTTCTCCACTAATTGCTTTTTCTTCTTATACTTACATTACCCCGCCCTCTTGCTCCACTTCAGACAACCAGAGGACAAGGTATATGAAACCCAGTTCTCATTATTACAGTAACTTTCTTGAGGCATTTTTGTCTGTTTCCAACCCACAAATGGTTGAAAGTATTAGGCCAGGTATTTTGCCTTGAAACCAAACTTTCCAACTCTTTGTTTGCTCTGCTAACTTGTTTTAAATAAGACTGCAGCTGTGCTATTTTTGCCAACTCTAGAAAATTGACTTAATATTGTTCTAGAGTAGTCTTTCAGCTATAACAAGTTATGTATAAATCAAAAGCTTCTTGTGTAAGACTTCTTATAATTGTAGAGGCTGCTCAATACAGAACATGGTCTCAGTCTTCCTCTGGTCCACAAAGCCTCTGACTTCCTGTCTACGGACAGAACATCTGGTTTAATCTACAGGAACCCATAACTTCCTGAAGCTTTATGCTAAACAGCGACAGCGTGAGTCAATTGAATTTTAGTGTGTCTGAGTCCATAGAGTGTTAGCTACAGAAACCTTTCCATTGCCATTCTGAGCAAGTGCAGCAGGCAGTGTGCTTACAGCTCTGCAAAGAAACTTCAGGTAAGCAGAATTGTTTAGAACAGCCTTTTTTTCTTGGCATTTCAATTAATTAGGATTCTTGTTCTCAATCATTTGTATTTGTTAATTTATTTCTTTTCCCCTGCAAACCCTTGGAATGAGCACTCACCAGGGTCTCAATGTTCAGAACAAATTCTTCAAAACCTTTTAGGTGCCTGAAGCTGGAAAATACTTAGAAAAAGCCAGTGTGTAGCCTTTTGAATTTGTAAAATGTCCAAATGCTTTCCTTGAATTATAAATTATCAATATGCTTAAACATTTCTCTGACAACCTCTAGATCTCCAGGGTAATATAGTTACCCAAAAGAAAAAAAATCAGTATTCTCCTTGCCTCCAATCCTGCTTCTAGAGTATTACTTATTTGCATAGAAAAATCTTCCTTCTTCCTTCTGTGTCATGTGGCTGGAATAAAACAATGTTTTTCTGTTGCCCTCTGCCAAATTTCTCTGCATTCGTTGAAATATTTGGCACCTGACATCCTAATTTTTCTCTTCAGCAAACTTCTGCTACATTCTGTTCATGTCTGTGATACCTGAAACTCCCATTCCCTTCTTGGCTCCTACTCTATTGACTTGGAGTTGATGCCAACAGTCATACATGCCAAACTGATCTACTTCTGAATACCTCTGAAATCTCAACCTCTAATAGCCTAATATCTGAACCCAATCTCCTATTTGTAAGTACATTTTCCCCTGTCTATTAACATTGCTATTCTTTGACTTCATCAAGTACTTTCGTCCCTTGCTTTTTCTATATTTTCTCACGTTATTGGTCTCCAACCTACTTTACTTTTTTCTTCTCTATCTTAGATGTGAGTTTCAATCCCTCATTACTATGTTCTCAAATGCTTTGTCCCTTATCTTTTTTGTTATCCAGCCCTGAAAAAGCCAATCTTGGTTTGTTTTAATTTGTCTTCTGTGCTTCTACTTTTAGGGTGCTGAGCTTAATAAACTGTTGAGTAACACTTCCAATGATGGTGTCCCTCTTTACATGATCCTAAGCATGCTTGCCAGTCCTTGCTAATTCTAGTCCACTCTTTCTCCCATTTACATCAAAAGCCATTTATACCCTAACCATTTCCCCTAACATCCTACTTCTTTTTCTGAACACTTTCTTGGCATACTCCCTCACCCACTCACTTCTAAAAAGTGATTTTGGGAATAGGAAGAAATTTTACCTCTTCCAGGAAATAGACATTCAAAAATAACTTGCCAACTCTCTGCTCCTTTTTTCTAACCCTGTGTACTCCTATATACAATTAGTTCTTACTTAACATTGTCAATAGGTTCTTGGAAACTGCAACATCAAATGAAACAACACATATCAAAATTATTTTTACCATAAGCTAATTAATATAAAGAAGAGTTAAGTTCCTACAGCATATTTCTGGTGACAAAAACATCACCAAACTTATAAAGAACTGAAACACTTCTAATATAAAACAATGCAATAAATGTAAGCTGTATATACATTTAAGAAATATTGATACAAAGAAGTAAGATAATTATTTACCTAATTTTTGTTGCGTTGATGTGTGATGGTGATCACAGTGGTGGTGAGTTAAATTGAGAAATAAATGTTTGCAAAGCAAAAGGTGTAAGAAGCAACTCTTGTATCTATGAATTTAAAAATCAATCACAAATATGATGGGCTCACTGTGTCCCTTTGCACAGCATTGTTTATTGTCATGCATTTGTATCATTATCATAGACTTTATGAATTTTTGTTTTATTATGAATGTTTCATTCATTCATTTTTCAACTGCCTTATTCCAGTTCAGGGGAGCAAGTGACTGAAGCCTATCCTGGTAGCTCAGAGCACAAGGCAGGAACCCACCCTGGACTGGAAACCCTTCCATCCTGGGGACACACGTGCACACACACACATACTCTGTCTCTCTCACACACACAAACACACTCATCCTGTGAAAATTTAGACATGTCAATATACTAATGTACACATTTTTGAGATGTGAGAGGAAATGGGATTATCCAGAGAAAGTCCACACAGACATGAGGAGGACAGGCAAACTGCACATAGACAGTGGTCCAGCCAGGAACTGATTTTTTTCTCTTCACCATTGTAATGAAAAGATATTGAACAAAATGACATTATTTGATGACCTGCTGTATACCTACATGCATACATTTGCATCTGCATCCATCCTAAATTTTTTTGACTTCTCACTAGAAAAAGTATTCTTCCTGTTCATAACTTAATTTAACAAGTATGCTGATAATTATGGTTGATGATTACATGAATTAGTCAACATAAATAAGCTGAAATAGTGGCTGGCATTTTGTACATAAGGTCATTGAATTTCTGTCACCTTTCTATGTCCTGTTAGACACATTGGCCTATCAATGACTTACATCTTACCTCTTGTAGTTAGTATAGGTATGCTTAACTCTCATCTAATAAGAGAAATGCCTTTCTTTGAGCTCTTGTACCTCTCTTCTTCCCCTTGATACTCTCGTGTTCTTCTTTCTTTTCTGGTCAAGCTCTTTCAAAAAGTTACCTTCACTTCCTCACATTTCATTTAGTCTCCAATCCCCATAATCTGATTTCTTCTCCTGTCCATGTCTCTTACAAAGTCGGCAATCAACTCCTAACTTCAAAATGCACTGCCGCCCTTAGTACTCATCTCTTTTAGCTTCTCAGCAACCTTTGACTGCTTTGGTCACTCTTTCCTTGAAGATTTCTCTTATTTTGACTTCCAAGGTCATTCTCTTATTTTTCACATTCTTTTTTTTTTTTTTTTTTGCCATGTTTCCGATCTCTTCTACTGGCTCCTTTTCCTCTCGATTTTGTTAAAAAACACCTGATCCAATAGTCACTCTCTTATAATCCTCCATTATAATATATTGAAGAATATATTATATTATATTAGACTATTGCATCATGTTGACCCATAAACCTTCTACTGCCTTGGCACCATGGAGTGAATTGAAACTAGGTGTCTCTCATTGGTGAGAGCAGAACCAGGGTCCAGCCATGGAGGGAAGCTAACGGTGAAATGGAAGCGGGTGGGAGAGCATGTGCTATTGGTAGAGGCAACAGGCCATTTACAACCTTTTATTAATCCACATTTTTGTGCACCCCCTATAGGTTACATATCCAATATTCATTGCAAAAAAACCTACTATAAAGCATTTTCTTCTGCTTTGAAAGTTTCTGTTAGCAGCCACGTGTTTTCTCAGAAACTTGGCTATGCCAGGAGCAAAGAGACTTAATGCTCAGTCTTTGAGGAAAAGCATTCTAAAAACCCCATTTCTAACCTTCACTGACTCTATTTGTTCATTCACTGAACAAAAGCTTATTAATTTTTCCACTATGCTAAGTGCTGAGCTTGATGCTTGAGTCACAATAAAGAGCAAGACATAATATCACTTACCAAGGAGATTACTCTCCTCTGGGGAAATATGCTACCAAAGTCTGCAGAATGCGCAGATTTCTGTGCCATTTGGTTACTGCACCCATGATCTTAGACAGTGACAGAAACAGATGAGCTTGTTCTAGATCTGTGGTTTGCCTCAAAATGTCTATTTTGTGCCAATAGGTTTATTCAAGCAAGTTACATATAGTCCATCTTTGAAGCTGCAGTTTTCTTCATTTATGTTTCTGTCCAGTGGAATGGTCACCTTCACTGGATTTAAAGGTTTTTAAAATTTCCTTCAGAACCTTGTATATACACAAATTACCACCATGCTAAACACTTCACACACCTTTTCTGGCAAGGAAATCCTCATGACAACCTACAATGTAGATATTATTATCCCCATTTTATAGATAATGCAACTGAGGCAGAGAGGCTCAAATAATTTGACTTGCCTAAGGTGACCCAGATAGCCAGAAGAGGAGCCAGGGGTGGAATTTTGGTTTGTTTGATTCCAAAGCCCATGTTGTTAACCACTTTGCTTCCATTTGTATTGATTTTGGCTATATACTTATGAAGGAGGCCAGCCCCTCCACACCTGTGGGTATTTCTCATCAGGTAGGATAAGAGACTGAGAAAAGAAATAAGACACAGAGACAAAGTACAGAGAAAGAAAAGTGGGCCCGGGGGGCTGGCGCTCAGCATACTGAGGACTCGAACCAGCACCGGTCTCTGAGTTCCCTCAGTATTTATTGATTACTATTTTCACTATCTCAGCAAGGGGAATGTGGCAGGAGAACAGGGTGATAGTGGGGAGAAGGTCAGCAAGAAAACATGTTAGCAAAGGAATCTGTGTCACAAATAAGTTCAAGGGAAGGTACTATGCCTGGATGTGCACGTGGGCCACATGTATGCTTCTCTCCACCCAGACATCTCAGTGGAGTAAAGAGTAATAGAGCAGCATTGCTGCCAGCATGTCTCACCTCCCGACACAGGGCAGTTTTTCTCCTATCTCAGAATAGAACAAATGTACAATCGGGTTTTATACCGAGACATTCAGTTCCCAGGGGCAGGCAGGGGACAGAGGCCTTCCTCTTATCTCAACTGCAAGAGGCCTTCCTCTATGAATCCTTCTTCTGCACAGATCCTTCACGTATGTCGGGCTGGGGTATGGTCCGGTCTTTCCCATTCCACGAGGCCATATCTCAGGCTATCACGTGGGGAGAACCTTGGACAATACCCGGCTTTCCTGGGCAGAGGTCCCTGCGGCTTTCAGCAGTGCACTGTGCCCCTGCTTCCTAGAGAATGGAGAATGGTGATGACTTTTACCCAGCATACTGCCTGTAAACATATTGTTAACAAGGCACATCTTGTACAGCCCTGGATCCCTTAAACCTTGATTCCATACAACACATGTTTCTGTGAGCTCAAGGTTGGGGCTAAAGTTACAGACTAACAGCATCTCAAGGCAAAACAATTGTTCACGGTACAGGTCAAAATGGAGTTTCTTATGTCTTCCTTTTCTACATAGATACAGTAACAGTCTGATATCTCTTTCTTTTCCCTACATATCCCCCTTTTCTTTTTGACAAAACTGCCATCGTCATTATGGCCTGTTCTCGCTGGTTGCTGCCTCTTTGGAGCTGTTGGATACACCTGTAGACTAACAAGAGACAGAACAGACATACAAGGATTAATATGAAATTTACAATAGTGGAACTTCTGATGGTTTTAACCTAAGTGACGGGGTTAAGCTTTGTGAGGCCATCAGCAGCTTTTACAATTGCCTCAGATTTTGGCACCAAATTTAAATGGGCTTTTGTTGTCTTAAAAATTTGTTTTTGAAATTTTGAAATATTTAAAGTAAGATTATCTTCTCTTCCTTGTAGATGGCATCTAACTATGTCTCAGTGATGCTCAGACTCATTATAGGCTTGGGGTATAATGCAAAAATCTGATGTATTTTAGTCACACTGTAACTGAAAAAGATATTCCAAGCTCATGAGCCTATCTTCCTTTCAAATGACGGTTTGTCTAAGATCATTAATTTGGTTTGCCAATTTTTTATCTATTTGGGTCTCAGAATTTCACAATTTTGAGGAATTCTTTTGCCAATTATTTACATATTCTGCAGTTTGAACAGAGGAGTGTAAAGAAATTCCAGCAGCTGCAGCAGTAGCTGTGACTGCAATGGGACCCATAATCACTGCAATCAAAGTAAAAATGAATCTTTTGGATCTAGTTAGAAATCGTTTTAATACTTCCGCTAAAAGATGGACAGATGGGGAAGCCTCCTGCAGTCAGTCCATGGACACAGGGATCTACACGCCCTCTCTTGCCCTCACCAGCAGAATACTGTGCTGCCAATCAAAAGTCGAATCAATGCAAGTAAGCAATCTACAGTTTTTACAGGTTACAATTTGGGAATCTGGTTTAGTAAGTATGTTTCCTACAACTAGCATATAAAGGAGTTTTACACAACTTTGCAAAGGAATTGTCAGATTGGAATTTAGGTTAATAGTATAATATGGCTTACAATTTTTTGTTCCTATAGTTTGATTTGCAGACCAAATTCTAATGTGGTGCGAGGCCACAGTAAGCTTTCATCATTCTGGATGTTCAGGACCAGTAACAGGACTAATTAACTTTGGTCGAGGTGAGGAAATTCTCTTTTTACTCCATTTTAATGGATAGGGTGATTTTCACCTTTTATAAACCTGGTCCAGCTTTTTAAATTACTATCATAGGCCAGATCAATGGGCCAGATGGATGGGGCTTGTGAACATGAGCGAGTCTGGCCCATACAATTATAATATAATTGGCCTCGAGGGTCCCAGTCTGTAATAGTTCCAAATTCATTGTTTTGTAATATCACCGCAGTATCAGCCACATATTCTTTCCAAACTAAGACTTTTAGGTCTTTTGATTCTTTGGGAATTTTTGGGGGGCAAACCTTCCCCTTAGGCCTAAATTTTAATGATCTTTGATGAGAAGAATACTGTAAATTATTTATTTGTTGCCCGAGTGACATTCAACTTACCATGTGATAAGTATATCTACTGGTGGCACTGACAGTAGGTACTTCTACCAACCAATTTTGGGTTGTAGGCATTAAGCATCTGGGTGCCTTCCCTAGGCAAATAGGAGGATAATGATATCCAGTGGAAATATTTATCATCATTCCTTCTTTTTGTGGGTTTGGCAGGGCAACGATCATCTGTGGGGCCTGGTACCCATGCACTATTATTAACATATACTTTAGTAGGACTATCTATTCATGTGACTGCCCGAATTAAGGGCAGGAAAGGCACATGGTCCCAGTAAGTATAATAAGTTGCAGCTGCTCCTGCAGACATGGGGAGACTGACCACCGTTGATACAGTCATCAAAGCTGCAAGCAGTATATTCTCTGGAGTTCACATTACCCTTGTTTTCTTCAGGCTTTTTCAGTATACTGTGTCAGCTTTTTGAACTGGGCCCAGGTCAGTGGCTCCACTTCCTTGCTGGATGGCAACTTCTTCTGTAAGTTGTAGGTATCTAAACTAGAAGCTGTTTTTTTCCTAGGGAAATACAAGCAATACCTCTCCCCCATGTTATCACCTTTCCTGTTGTTCATGTTTTATTTTTATTATTTTTTCACCAAATCAGTTTTCCTTTATGTGAACTGTCCTTTTTATCAGTAAAATGTTGTTCTGTAGAAGTACTTGTCGGATTTCTCTACATGTTTAAAAAAATTAAAGTATAGAGTGCTAGATTAAGTTGCATCTGGGGAGTGTTATACTCTTACTGTCTTTTTCTTTTTTTGTTTCACCTTTTTTTGTTTCACCAAGTGTTATACTCTTACTGTCTTTTTCCTTTTTTTGTTTCACCAATTGAGCTTTGAGTGTTCTATTAGTTCTTTCAACTAGGGTCTGTCCTTGGGAATTATAAGGGATTCCTGTTGTATGTGTAATTTTTCACTGATTTAAGAATTTTTGAAATGTTTTACTACAGTATCCTGGCCCATTATCTGTTTTAATTTTTCCTGGAACTCCCATGACAGCAAAACAAGATAATAAACGTCTTTTAACATGGGAAGTACTTTTTCCTGTCTGGCAGGTTGCCCATACAAAATGTGAATAAGTATCAACTGTCACATGGACAAATGACAATTTTCCAAACGACAGTACATGTATGACATCCATTTGCCATAATGCATTAGGACATAGAACTCTGGGATTAACTCCTACCTCCTGAGTGTGCAGGTTTAGGACTTGACATGGGTCCAGTGTTGTACAATATTTTTTGGCTGTTTTTATGGATATCAATTTTACTTTTTAATCCTGTTGCATTTACATGAGTCAAGGCATGAAGTTCTTGTGCTTCTATGAATGCAGATGATACTAGCAAGTCAGCTTGTTCATTTGCTTCAGTTAAAGGCCCTGGTAAATTAGTATGTGCTCAAATATAAGTAATATAAAATGGGAAATTTCTTTTTTTTACAGTTTTTTTGTAACAAATTAAACAGCCGGTTTAACTGATCATCAATACTATATTTGATTAGGGCTGTCTCACCATCCTTTGTAGCCTGTACTACATATGCAGAATCTGATACAATGTTAATAGGCTGATTAAAACCTTGTAACACTGAAATGACAGCAACCAACTCTGCTCTTTGAGCTAAGTAATATTGAGTTTCAATGACTCATTCTTTTGGCCTGATGTAAGCTGCTTTTCCATGGCTGGAACCATCAGTAAACACCGTCAGAGCATTCTGTAAATGTTTATGTCTGGTAATTTTAGGTAAAATCCAAGTAGCCAATTTTAAAAACTGGAAGATTTTTGTTTTTGGGTAATGATTGTCAATAATTTCCACAAAATTAGCAAGACCAATCTACCATGAAGCAGAATTGATAAAGGCTTTTCTAACCTGTTTCTTGATTAAAGAAAGAATGATTTTTTCTGGGTCACTTCCACACAATTTTAGTATTCGTAATCTCGCCTGACCAATTAATGTAGCTATTTGATCCCAGTACAATGTAAAAGTATTAATTGTACTGTGAGGAAGGAAGGACCACTCCACAAGACCTGCGTTTTGAACGATAACGGCTGTTGGAGAATGCGCAGTAGCAAAAATCAAGTTGGAGTTGGGCCAAGGGATGTATTCTATTTACTTGTGCTCACTGAATTTTTTCTTCAACTAATTCAATTTCTTTAGTTGTCTCTGGAGTTAATGTTCTTTTACTATTCAATTCTGGATCCCCTCTCAAGACAGAGAACAAATTTGACATGGCATAAGTAGGGATGCCTAGAGTTGGCCAAATCCAATTAATATCTCCTAGCAATTTTTGAAAGTCATTTAATGTTTTTAATGTGTCTTTTCTTATTTCTATTTTTTGTGGTTTAATTTTCCTATCCTCTACCTGCACTCTGAAATAATGAAAAGGAGTAGAGGTCTCAATCTTATCAGATGCTATTGTCAGCCCTGTGTTTTAAACCTCTGTTTGCAGAAATGTGTAACAGCCAATTAATTTGTCTCTGGTTTTTGCAGCACACAAAATATCATCAACATAATGAATGATATAATAGTCTGAAAATTTGTCTCTAACTGGTTGAAGAGCTTGAGCTACAAAAGTCTGACAAATAGTTGGACTATTAAGCCTTCCCTGAGGCAACACTTTCCACTGAAACCTGGTGGCTGGTTCTTTATTATTTATGGCTGGTATAGTAAAAGCAAATTTTTCAAAATCCTGTTTTGCCAGAGGAACGGTAAAAAAGCAATCCTTCAGATGAATTATAATTAAAGGCAAATCTTTGGGGATTATGGCCAGAGAGGGCAACCCAGTTGGGAGAGCCCCCCAGGGGTTGAATTACTGCATTGACAGCTCTTAAGTTGGTCAGCATGCCCCATCGGCTGGAATTTTTATGAATTACAAACACTGGAGAATCTAAGGAAAGAACATTGGTGAAACATGTCCTTTTTACAATAGTTTTTAAACTACTTTATGTAGCGCCCCCAACTATTCCTTAGGGAGCAGCCACTGTTTGACCCAGACGGGATGCTGCAGGGTGAGTCTGAATTGCTCCTTCACCATAGTGAACTGCAGGTTGGGCAATAATGGGTGCCACAAATGAGTCACAGTGAGCCTAGTTTCAGGCTCCAGCACTCACTCGGCTGAGGAGGAGGTGGCCATCCTATTTTAGCCCCAAATGGCCCTGATGGTTCTGGACCTTTTTTTTCTAATTTTAATCTTTCAGGATATATTACCACCTGTAATTGATTGTAGCCAATATTTTGTGTTGACCGAGCCACTAAAGATCTGCTACACATTTACAATGTGAACTTTTCACACATTTCACATTTACAGTGTGAAATGGCATGAATTTTTAAAAAATGAATGAATATAAGGGAAGCCAGTTCCTAATGATTCGGGTGTTAACATGGATTTTTGTGGATGCTTATTGGTCCCTTTTGCAACATAACTCTCAATGAGCAGCCCAATGAGCCACCTTGGAAGCACTGGCCCCATCCTAAGTCCTCCTAGACTTCTTGTCCTTATTTCCCATGCCTCATATAAGACTTTACATTGGAGAAAAACTTCATCCCCTACTGTTTTGTTCTGTTGCATTATAGGCATACAGCACCATTTTCAACATAAAACATAAAAACCCATTCAAAATGGAGGTGATGGTAGATGCCTGGACAGATTACCAGATCATCATTACTCAGCCTCAGAACCAGGTAGGAGCAATAGTTACTGAATACCAGGGCAGTCACTCTCCAGACATTCTCTGTGTGGCAATGAGGGAACTGAAACTGAGGAGTGGTGAGAAGAATGTTGACACTGTTGATGTATGCAGGTTTTGGAAGGGCTGTTTGGGAGAGAGGGTAGGGCAGTGAGATAAGGCTTGAACTTAGATCCAGTGATCAATAACCCTGGATGTGTAAATAAAATTAGGATTCCAAGCACTCAGTCTATTCCATCAAGATTCTGATCATAGGACTACATCCCAACCTAGACTTCTATGGCTGAAAGTGATTAAGAAGTGTTTTCACCTGCGAAGACTCTCAAGTGTAAGTGTCATCAGCAGAGGGTAGGCAGGCATGTAGAGCCAGACCGAGCTGTCTATTCTAGGTACTACTCTGGCTCTGGAATGATAGTTCTTTCCAAAAGTTTATCTATTCACATGTACTCCAAGAGCCAATCACTGAGCCAGCCTCAGCGTCCTGGGTTAGGATTAGCTCAGGTGTCACCTTGCCAAAAACCCGGAGCCTTGCCAAACCTGTTTCTTATATTTTTTCCATACCTTAGGCACCTTCTCTTTTAAATCCTTAACATACACCATTTTGGTTACACTTCCCATTCGAGACAATGGAACTATTTACTCACCCTCTCAAGGGCAGCTCACTTTAGTGCCCTAAAAGAAAGAAACTATCTTCAGTGTATAAATAGTGAGTTATTCTTGGAGCGACTGCAAGGCCATTTTCTACACCTATCTTAGAAAAACAGAATGTTTCAAACAAGTGAATCTCTAGTACTCTAGGCCTAGGCAAGAGCATTTTGTAATTGTAGGGCTATGTATGATATTTGTTGTATCTGGAGATAAAAAATGACTGGGATCATTACACCAACTCTTACCACATCTTCACCAAAGCTCCTGACAACTTAGAGGAGGTCATGCTCCGAGGTTATCAACTGGGAGCAAACTTTCCAGATCCAATCTAAGTAGTCTGAGTTAAAAGAAAAGATGCGTGGTTTATTCCTAGCTGATATGGAAGGTATAAAGCAGTACCTGTCTTTCTCCTCTCTCCAGGTTGACAGGAGGGCTTGGGTGAAGCAATAAGAGAGGTTGCAACTTCAAAATCAGTGCAGGTAGATTACATGAAAACCATGCTGTTTATACTGGAATTACCAAAGAAACACAAGACTGCAAGTGATGACAATATGGGGTTATTTAAAATGGGTGTAGATAAGAAGTGAGATTTTACGTTTTACTTCCCAAATTCCTTGATAGAATTATTGAGTTGCCACAAAGGCTGTACTTGGAAGTGTAGAATTTGAGACTAAATTATGATGGGCTACAAAATTGCATGGGTAAAGAAAGGGCGTCACGTTAGGAACTGTGTGCTGAGCATGAACAGAGCCTTCATTAGACAAGGTCTTTATGCATATTATTTCACTTAGGGCTCACAAGAGTCCTTTGGAGAGGGGAATGGACATCATGGTGGCATCAAAAAATGTTTACTGAAACTATTTATATCTTACAAAATGCTACATGCTTATAGAAAGTATATAAGCATACAAAGTGAAAAATAAAATCTGTCCTCTTGGGTTCCCCTGCTAGGTGTAAATAATTTTGAAACTGATATGTATGCTTTTAGTACTCCATATGAGTTATGTATTTATTTTTGCAATATGTACACATAATTTATGGCACCTTCTGAAATGAATATCATCATAAATAGATTATTGAACAGTTGTATAAATATTTCTGAAAGATGGATTACCAGAATTAAAACTGTTGAGTCAAAGACTATGCATAATAAATGAATGATATTTCTAAACTGGATGGTAAGATTTTCATAAATTTAATGTGTGATATCATAACTTATGAAACAACCTAAACATCCAGTAATGGGGAAATAGAAAAAATCATTATGGTACATTAAAACATTAGAATACTATGAAGCCATTACAAAGAATGAAGCAGCTCTACATGACAGATTAGAAAATATTTCCAAAATAGTTTGCTATGTAAAAAAACATGAGGTGGATAGAACAATGTATATAGTATGCTACCATTTGTGAAAATAAACAAATGTATGTACATATCTAAAATTGCATAGATTTATGGGAAACTTGTACAAAATATATTGGTATTAGTGGTTGCTTCTAGAGAAAGTAATTGGGTAATAGGAGATCAGAGAAAGAAGAGAGATTTGCTTTCCTCTAGTAATCCATTTATGCTTTATAATTTTGTTACTAATTGAAAAAATAAATAGAATTTAAACACACATTCACAGATATGTTTGATTTAGCCAGAAAAGTTAACAGTCTTCAAATTCTGCTTTGCCCCACCAGTGTTCCCATGAGATTGTTAAGGGGGACATATACACAGGGAACAATGATAAATGGGGATTAAATTATATGTAGTAGTATAACTCTGGAAGTCTGGCATGAAGTACCTGCCCTAAGGTGATTCCTCTAAGCCTACGCATGGATATCTTTATATCTTGCCATTCTAGGTTTGGCTATCCACAGGAGAGGGGTGCAGGAAAGCGTACTTGAGATCTTTCAGGAAGCAAGCCCAGGATCAGGTTAGGCATGGAAGTGAGCAAAAACAAAGCATCACCCATAGAAAACTTAGCGTTCTGTTACCCACCCACTGGCAAACATGAAGTGACTCTGAAACTGACAAACTTCTCAAAAGTCTTCCTCCCTGGAGAGGGGCAAAAATTCCTGGAGATCTTCTCTCTTTCACTATTTCCATATTTACAGAGGATATTACTATAATTTTACAAACAAGAAAACTGAGTCTTACATAACTTTTCCAAAAGAAAATAATCAGGATTAGAATCCCAAAGGTTAGTACCAAAAATTTAGTATTCTTTTTCCTATATTGCAGCTTCTTAAACTGCGTTTCTGGGTATGTGATGACAGGCTTTGGGACACATGAAGATGTAAGATCAGCATTGTTTTCATCTTCCTGTAAAATATGTTTGATTGGAATATCTGTTCAATGAATTACTATCTTGTATATTTAGATATTTTGTGGAGTAGAACTCAAAATACACATGCTTTCATACACGCATCTTTCAAGTAAATTCAGCCACGTGGAGGGCTTCTCTGGTCTATATCCTCACTCTTTTAAAGACGTGTTCATTTTCTTCCTTAGGATACTTAACGGGACATTTTGAGATGTCCTATAACATATCATGTTATCTGTCTGCTATTAAATACACCATAAAACACAGTGTTCCCCCACCAATTATTTGGAAACATTTTGAAGCAGGAATAGAAAAGGTAGTTGTTATACAGCTATTGCCTCCTCTAGGCTGTAGGATCCTTAAGGAAAGGAATGGTGTTATTGGAATTTCAGTGTTTGATAATATTGGCTGAATAAAGGTAATTTTTTTTTTCTTCATAGGGAAGGAAACTTTTCAAACATGTTCTTAGGTGTTTCACATGCAGGTCTTGTAAATGAACACTGGGCCTTTGGGAAAAATGAGAGGAGCTTTAAATATATTGAACGCTGCATCCAGGATTTTCTAGGATTTGGTGTGCTGGGTCCAGAGGCACAGCTTGTCTCTTGGCTTGTGATGGGACAGTCCAGTGAGTTGAGAATGGGTTATATTGTCCCCAAATACAGAAACCAAGGCAACATGTCGCAAATTGGTTATCATCTTGAAAGTTATCTTTCTCAGAAAGAAATCCCATTTTATGCTCATGCGGCAGATAATAGTGAGAATATCCTACAGGCACTGAAAAATGTTGGGTTTAAGATTTGACCTTGTGGCTGGCATCAGTGGAAATGCATCCCCAAGAAATATTGTTGATTAGTTCCACTGTCCATTTCAAATCTTATCAGTAGAAAATCATTAATTCAAACACAAATATGATGATGTACATTAGCACAAAAGACACCTGATTATCCAGGATCTGGGTATTATTTAAGCTCACCCTTAACAGTTTTACCCTCCTCTTCCTCTGTATTCTTACAGAAAATTAGAAGCTCAATCCTATGGTCTCATAATTTCATTTATGGTGACAGACATCTCAGAATTAAAATCACCCAATGCCAATCATTAGTGTCAAGATAACCCTTTATAGCAACACTTTCTTAAATGAAGATGACTTCTGTGATGAAAAAAATTGCTTTTTATTCTGAGTACCCTCTGAGGAGCTTTGAGATGCTCAGCTAAATTAAATTTTGTGGCTAGGAGTGAAAATTTGGTTTTCTTACTTGCTTTTTATCACAAGGGGTTGCTAGGTTGAGTTGCAAATTTAAAGCTTAACTTTAAATTTTCAAGATGATTCTTATGTTTATGATGTATTAGTTTTCTTTTGTCATTATAACAAATTATGATAAAGATGATTACTTAAAGCAACACAATGTGTTATATTTATGGCAGTCAGAAGTTCAGAATAGGATTTATGGGGCTAAAACCGACATGTTGGCAGGGCCAGCTCTTTCTGGAGGCAATGTGGGTAAATCAGCTCCCTTGCCTTTTCCAGATCATAGAGGCTGTCCTCACTCCTTAGCTTGGGTCTCTGAATCACATCATGTTTTATCTCTCTGCTTTCATCATCATCGCATCACATTCTTCTCTTCTGCACTCACATTTCCTTCTGCCTTCCAATTTTTTTCTTTTTTTCTTTCTTTCTTTCTTTCTTTTTTTTTTTTTGAGACAGAGTCTCACTCTGTAGCCCAGGGTGGAGTACAGTGATGTGAACTTGGCTCACTGCAACCTCTGCTTCCCAGGTCCCAGTTCAAGCAATTCTCCTGCCTCAGCCTCCCAAGTAGCTGGGATTGCAGGCATGTACCACCATTCCCAGCGAATTTTTGTATTTTTAGTAGAGACGGGGTTTCACCATGTTAGCAGACTTCCAATGGCAAATATGAATGGCAGAGTGGAAGACCAGAGCCAAAGGAGGCCACCTTTTGATCATGAAGTGTAATTGTTTTTAAGATCAGCGATTCAGAATTGTAATATAAGCCCTCAAATAGAAAGTTCTAATGATAGTACATGACATGTGTCCTTTCCATCATCTAGATTTTCTGCTTTTTTTGTCTGGCTCACTCCTACTCACTCTCCAGTCCTCACCTTAGTGGTCACTTCCCCTGGAATGCCCGTGACCCTTTAAGATAGCAGTGGCAAACACCAAATGCTGAACTTATAACCAGATTCACATGCAACACCTTGCCCTGTGCCATGCTTCAATAATGATGAGGAAGTGAGAAAGAGGAAGTGAGAAAGGAGGCACAACAAATGTTATTTCCATAGCAGAGGCCCCAAGGCCAGTCCACTTGATTCTCTAGATTTCATTTTCTGCATAACAATGATGAAAGGTAGCCTAGGAAAGCCATTTGTCTGAGACTTTACTTTGATACCTTGCTAGTCACTAAACAAAGAGACTGATTCCATTCTTTAGTGTAGCCATTGCCTCATCAATTCATATATATCAGGGTTATTTATTTCCAATAAAGTATCCATATAGATTAGGTATATTCTAATGACAATTTTATTAAAGTCCTTCATTTATCTTCCAGATAGCAGATTCTGTCAACCACATTTCATAAAGAGTTCTGATTCTAAGAGGTAAGAACTGAGCCTGGCTTTCTAGTTACATGTTTACTGCTAACCCTGTCCTTCCCTACTACACTTATGCATATTTAAAGACTATACTCTCCCCTGCCTCCAGCCTGGATTGTAAGTTCCACAAGAGCATGGCTGTGTCTTCTAACATCAAGTCTCTATGTTAGAAAAGCTCCTGGCATATCATAAATGCCGAATAAACATTTGTAAGTGAAGAAACCTATTCTATGGTTTCTTCTACGGATATATTAAGAGATGGCTTGCAAAAGATAGCTAGGTAGCTTCATTGTCTAAAATGGAACTAGATTCTCTGGGTATCAGGTCCATTGGTGGTACTCACAGGTGGCCTCAAAGGAACAGAACTGCCCCACAAATCTGTGGGAGTCATCATTTACTTCTAGAAAAGAGAAGTAAAATGGACTATTATTCTGATGCAGATATTTCATGAATCCCATGATCACCCGTGCCATGTCGTCTGCCTTTTGGTATTTTTCCATGCTGTAGGCTATTCCTACATCACAAGAAGAGTCCAAGGTTAATCATGATACCGGAGCCCCATCTGGACCCAGCATACAGGCTGCTGGCAGGCCTCCTATACAGCGCTTGATGTAACGCCAGCTCCTCTCATTCTTCCCGCACCTCCAGTTATCATTTACCAGCCCTGAATAAGAGACAACCAACAGGGCATTCTTAAAGTTGGGAGTTTCACAGTAGAAAACAAAAAGAAAGACAACAACATTCATCCTCACCCCTGTAATTTCTGGGTGCCGTCACATTCTAGAGATCCCAGGGACTCTTCTTGTCTAATGACCCACCATTGCAAGCTGTGTATTTTGACCATTGACAACTTTTATTCATCCCAAAGAATGAATTCATCCTCTTTTCATTCCAAAACTCACTTATGTGAATAACAAAAATGTACAAGGAATAGCAATTATAAATGATCAGCACATGTTTTTGTCTCTCAAATTCATCATCTGGGTGGCCTGACTCAGCTCAGCTTCCAGCTTGCTTTTACTGGAGTCATGGAACTTCAGGATATTCTCCATAATAAAGAGGACTGCTCTTGATTGCTCTACCTTCAGTGACTTTGAAAATGCAGCCACTCTTATCCCCTCACCTAAACTTTCTTGAAGACCTGGGAAGAAAGCCAAGAAAGCAATATTGTCAGACATGGAGTTCTCTACTTACACTGTTCCCACCTGATTAATACATCAATGCTTAGTCGTTATCAAACTTGAGTTTACACCACAATCTGCTGGAGTCTTTGTCACACCACAGATTGCTCTACTTCTCCCAGTCCCCAGAGTTTTGGTAAATTTACATTTCTATTGAGCTCTCAGGTGATGCTAATAATATTAGTTGATGACTCAATTTGAGAAGCACTGCTGCTTCCCCATTTCTTCAGACTCGTTATCGTGGATTTGGAGTATCTGTTTCCAGTTTATGATCTCACATATTTCAAAACTTCTTGTGATTTTTTAGTCTCTTTGGAGAACATACAATGTACATTTGTGTATGAATCCACGTCATCAGTCATCTCCTGTTTAGGTTGGTGAAAGTTCAGATCATTCAATTGAACTTTTTCTTCACCTCTCACTGATTGCAATTATCAGAAAAATGAAAGTTCAAAAGAAAATTTTACCAGTGGCCCATGATGGCTGCAGGTGGGCACACGGATAATAAAACCTAGGCGTATAAGCTACTGCTGACCTCTTGCCTGCGTAACTGGAGTTTGTTAAATATTTCACTGACAGGTACTGGTTATAAAACTGCTTATCAGATCCAGAAAGAAGACAGGGTGAAATCAGCCACCTTCCACCAGGCCTTAAGATGCCTCACCTTTCTCCCTACTCACTCAATTGCACACTTACTTTATTTTATATATAGCATCACTGAGAACCCAGCAGAATCAGATTGCAACAGTTGCTTCTCTCCCTGCTTTTCTCACCTCCTGGGCCACAGGTATCCCCCTGTTATATATACTGTGCCCCCACGTAACCTCCTGTGTGACACATCCTGGGATGTACTGAGGCTGTATCTCTAGGATTAAGTCCTTAAACTTGGCTCAAAATAAATTTAACTGTGAATTATCTAAATTTTAGTGCCTACTGTTTCACCAGACACCTAGAATCTATAGTGTCCTAGAATCTAGTGTCCAGGGCTTGGGCAAGATACTTTAGTGGATATAAACATTAATGAGACACAGCCTTTTCCCAAGCCTACAGGATATCAGCCTATTCAAAGAGTGACACTGTCTTTAAAGCCAGAAGCTCACAAAATAGAATGAAATAGCTGAAATTTTGGCAGCACTCTGGGTAATTTATGTGGTGTTAGACTTATGGGTTTGAAAAAAATAGACTGGTGATCACCTTCTGGCAAGCCACAAACTTCATGGGAAGATGAATTTCTGTTTCTTGGGTGAAATATAAACAATAAGTATGAGAGTTTTAGCAGTGAATATTATTTTAGAAAAAAGAGAAAATAGTGTGACTAATTTTAAAGAAAACTTCAAGAATTTGCGAGTGTTTTTATGAATGGAAGTTCCTGAATATGGCCGAAAACAAAACTTCCGTGAATTTAAAATAGTAGATGTTTTAAAAGACCAGATTTTTAAAAATGACTGAAAATAGCCAAGTAAATATTCAAGGAATTATAAAAAGATTATCAAAGTAAACTAGAAGAAAACAAATGGAACCATCTATAAAAATGAAAGCTACCTATAATGAAATGGAAAACAAGACATAGTGTAAAGGATATATAAAAACCAGAGTTCATTTTTAAATGGCAAAAACAGAAAGAGAAGAGAGAGAGGGATAAACTTCTGGTAAGGTATTTTAAGGAAATACGAGAGACAAAGAAAAAACAAAAATAAAAAAATAAGCGTAGAGTACGAGAGATGAGAATGCAAACAGAGAAAAGAACAAAAAATTATGATAGAGGATTATATACTACTCAAAGGCAACATATTTATTGATAAAAGAAATGGATGTTATCCCTCAAAAATAAACTATCAAAATTGACTTTCAAAAACATAGAAAACCTCAACAAACTATTATAAAATATGAGAAATTAATTTTAAAATCTACCGCTTAAAAATTGGACAAGGATTATGGCCTCCAGCTCCACCCATGTTGCTACAAAGGACAATATTTTATTCTTTTCTGTTGTTCTGTAGTATTCCACAGGAATATATATACCACGTTTTTTAAATCCAGTCTACAATTGATGGGCATCTGGGTTGATTCCATTTCTTTCATATTGTGAACAGTGCAGCAATGAATATACAAATGCATGTGTCATTTGGGTAGAATAATTCATCTTCTTTTGGCTATTTACCTACTAATGGCATTGTTTGGTTGAATGGTAACTTTGTTTTAATTTCTCTAAGAAATGTCCAGACTACTTTCCACAGTGCAATAATCCTAAGCAAATTAATGCTGTAACAGAAAACCAAATACCACATGTTCTCACTCATAACTGACAACTAAGCATTGATCATACATGGACATAAATGTGGGAACAATAGATGCTGTGGACTACTAGAGGGTAGAGACAGAGGGGCTGGTTAGAAAACTATTGGGTACAAAGCTCACTACCAGGCAGATGGGATCGGTCCGTACTCCAAAATTCAGCATCATGCAATATTCACATGTAAAAAATCTGCATATGGACCACTTGTATCTAAAGAAAAAAATTAAAATTAAAAAATAAGAAGTAGCCAAAATCAGATTATTTTTCATTTAAATTGTACACAAGCCAAAACAAACACATAATTTTAATATTAAGCTTTGGAAACAGAAGAAAAGTTCCTAATGCCAAATCTGTTAAAAAAATAACAAAAAGAGACTTATTGACCATATTCTCTTATGAATACATATATAAATATTCTGCATAAAATATTCAGTAGTATATCAGAAGAACGTGAGCACTTCCAAGATGGCCAAATAGGAACACCTCCAGTCTGCAGCTCTCAGCAAGTTAGATGCAGAAGATGAGTGATTTCTGCATTTCCAAATGAGATATCTGGTTTATCTCATAGGGACAGGTTGGACAGTGGGCACAGCCCATTGAGGGAGAGCCAAATCAGCATGGGGCATTGCCTCACCCAGGAAGCAGAAGGAGTTGGGGTATTTCTGTTTCCTAGCCAAGGGAAGCCATGACAGACTCCACCTGGGAAAATGGTACACTTCTGCCCAAATGCTGCACTTTTTGACAGTCTTAGCAACCAGCAGTCCTTGAGATTCCCTCCCGTGCCTGCCTCAGCAGGTCTCACACCAATGGAGCCTTTCTTGCTGCCAGTGCAGTAGTCTGAGATCAACCTGCAAGGCTGCAGTCTGACAGGAGGAGGTGCATCCGCCATTGCTGAGGCTTGAGTAGGTAAACAAAGTGGCCAAGTAGCTTCAACTGGGCGGATCCCACCGCAGCTCAACAAGGCCTACGTCCTCTATAGACTCCACCTCTGTGGGCAGGGCGTAGCTGAACAAAAGTCAGCAGACAACTTTTGCAGACTTAAATGTCTCTGTCTGACAGCTTTGAAGAGAGCAGTGATTCTTCCAGCATGGTGTTTGAGCTCTGAAAACAGACAGACTGCCTCATAAAGTGGGTCCCTGACCCCCATGTAGCCTGACTGGGAGACACCTCCCAGTAGGGGCTGACAGACACCTCATACAGGAGGTTGCCCCTCTGGGATGAAGCTTTCAGAGGAAGGATCAGGCAGCAATATTTGCTGTTCTACACTATTTGCTGTTCTGCCAGCTCCACTGGTGATACCCAGGCAAAAAGGGTATAGAGGGACTACCAGCAAACTCCAACAGACATGCAGCTGAGGGGCCTGACTTTTAGAAGGAAAACTAACAACAGAAAGGAATAGCATCAACATCAACAAAAAGGACATCCACAGCAAAACCCCATCTGTAGATCACGAATATCAAAGACCAAAGGTAGATAAAACCACAAAGATGGGGAGAAACCAGAACAGAAAAGCTGAAAATTCCAAAATCTGGAGCACCTCTTCACCTCCAAAGGATTGCAGCTTCTTGCCAGCAATGGAACAAAACTGGACGGAGAATGACTTTGACGAGTTGACGGAAGTAGCCTTCAGAAGGTCGGTAATAATAAACTTCTCCGAGCTAAAGGAGCATCTTCTAACCCATTGAAATGAAGCTAAGAACATTTAAAAAAGGTTAGACGAATGGCTAACTAGAATAAAGAGTGTAGAGAAGACATTAAATGACCTGATGGAGCTGAAAACCTTGGCACGAGAATTTCTTGATGCATTCACAAGCTTCAATAGCCAATTTAATCAAGTGGAAGAAAGGACATCAGTGATTGAAGATCAAATTAATGAAATAAAGTGAGAAGATAAAGTGAGAGAAGAGAGTAAAAAGAAACAAACAAGCCTCCAATAAATATGAGACTATGTGAAAAGACCAAATCTATGTTTGATTGGTGTACCTGAAAGTGACGAGGGGAATGGAGCCAAGTTAGAAAACACTCTTCACAATATTATCTAGGAGAACTTCCCCAACCTAGAAAGGCAAGCCAACATCCAAATTCAGGAAATACAGAGAACACTACAAAGATACTCCTTGAGAAGAGCAACCTCGAGAAGAGCAACCTCAAGACACATGATTGTCAGATTCACCAAGATTGAAATGAGAAAAAATGTTAAGGGAAGCCAGAGAGAAAGGTTGGATTACCCACAAAGGGAAGCCCATCAGACTAACAGCGGATCTCTCAGCAGAAAACCTACAAACCAGAAGAGAGTAGGGGCCAATATTCAACATTCTTAAAGAAAAGAATTTTCAACTTGGAATTTCATATCCAGCCAAACTAAGCTTCATAAGTGAAAGAGAAATAAAATCATTTACAGACAAGCAAATGCTAAGAGATTTTGTTACCACAAGGCCTAAGAGTTCCTGAGGGAAGCACTAAACATGGAAAGGAAAAACTGGTACCAGCCACAGAAAAAAACGTGCTCAATTATAAAGACCATTGATGCTATAAAGAAACTGCATCAAGTAGTGGGCAAATTAACCAGCTAACATTATAATGGCAGGATCAATTTCACACATAACAATATTACCCTTAAATGTAAATGGGCTAAAGGTCCCAATTAAAAGACACAGACTGGCAAATTGGATAAAGAATCAAGACTCATCAATCTGCTGTATTCAGGAGACCCATCTCACATGCAGAGACACACATAGCCTCAAAATAAATGGATGGAGGAAGATCTACCAAGCAAATGGAAAACAACAAAAAGCGGGGCTTGCAATCCTAGTCTCTGATAAAACAGACTTTAAACCAACAAAGATCAAAAGAGACAAAGAAGGCTATTACATAATGGTAAAGGGATCAACTCAACAAGGAGAGCTAACTCTCCTAAATATATATGCACCCAACACAGGAACTCCCAGATTGATAAAGCAAGTCCTTAGAGTCCTAAAAAGAGACTTAGACTCCCACACAAGAATAATGGGAGACTTTAACACCCCACTGTCAACATTAGACAGATCAATGAGACAGAAAGTTAACAAGGATATCCAGGATTTGAACTCAGCTCTGCACCAAGTGGACCTAATAGACATCTACAGAACTCTCTACCCCAAATCAACAGAATATACATTCTTCTCATCACATTGCACTCATTCTAAAATTGATCACATAATTGGAAATAAAACACTCCTCAGCAAATGTAAAAGAATAGAAATCACAACAAACTGTCTCTCAGACCACAGTGCAATCAAATTAGAACTCAGGATTAAGAAACTCACTCAAAACTGCACAACTACATGGAAACTGAAAAACCTGCTCCTGAATGACTACTGGGTAAATAACGAAATGAAGGCAGAAATAAAGATGTTCTTTGAAATCAATGAGAACAAGGAAACAATGTACCAGAAGCTCTGGGACACATTTAAAGTAGTGTGTAGAGGGAAATTTATAGCACCAAATGTCCACAAGAGAAAGTAGGAAAGATCTAAAGTCAACACCCTAACATCACAACTAAAAGAACTAGAGAAGCAAGAGGAAACAAATTCAAAAGCTAGCAGTAGGGAAGAAATAACTAAGATCAGCGCAGAACTGAAGGAGACAGTGACCCAAAAAACCGTTCAAAAAAATCAATGAATCTAGGAGCTCGTTTTTGAAATGATCAACAAAATTGATAGAACGCCAGCAAGAAAAGAGAGAAGAATCAAACAGATGCAATAAAAAATGAAAAAGGGGATATCACCACCGATCCTACAAATAGAAACTACCATCAGAGAATACTATAAACACCTCTATGCAAATAAAATACAAAATCTAGAAGAAATCCATGTATTGCTGGAACCATACACCCTCCCAAGACTAAACCAAGAAGAAGTTGTATCTCTGAATTGACCAATAACAGGTTCTCAAATTGCGGCAATAATTAATAGCCTACCAACCAAAAAAAGTCCAGGACCAGAGGGATTCACAGCCGAATGCTACAAGAAGTACAAAGAGGATCTGGTACTATTCTTCCTGAAACTATTCCAATCAATAGAAAAAGAGGGAATCCTCCCTAACTCATTTTATGAGGCCAGCATCATCCTGACACCAAAGCCTGGCAGAGACACAACAAATAAAGAGAATTTTAGACCAATATCCCTGATGAACATCGATGCAAATATCCCCAATAAAATACTGGCGAACCGAATCCAGCAGCACACTAAAAAGCTAATCCACCACGATCAAGTCGGCTTCATACTTTGGATGTAAGGCTGGTTGAACATATGCAAATCAATATACATAATCCATCACATAAACAGAACCAAAGACAAAAATCTCATGATTATCTCAATAGATGCAGAAATGGCCTTCAACAAAATTCAACAGCCTTTCATGATAAAAACTCTCAATATACTAGGTATTGATCCAATGTATCTCTAAATAATAAGAGCTATTTATGACAAACCCAGAGCCAATATCATACTGAACAGGCAAAAATTGGAAGCATTCCATTTGGAAACCAACACAAGACAAGGGTGCTCTTTCTCACCACTCCTATTTAACGTAGTGTTGGAAGTTCTGGCCAGGGCAATCAGGCAAGAGAAAGAAATGAAAGGTATTCGATTAGGAAAAAAGGAAGTCAAATTGTCCCTGTTTGCAGATGACATGATTGTATATTTAGAAAACCCCATCGTCTCAGCCCAAAATCTCCTTAAGCTGATAAGCAACTTCAGCAAAGTCTCAGGGTACAAAATCAATGTGCAAAACTCACAAGTATTCCTCTACACCAATAAGAGACAAACAGAGAGCCAAATCATGGGTGAACTCCCAATCACAATTGCTACAAAGAGAATAAAATACCTTGAAATCCAACTTACAAGGGATGTGAAGGACCTCTTCAAGAACTACAAATCACTGCTCCATGAAATAAAAGATAACACAAACAAATGGAAGAACATTCCATGACCATGGATAGAAAGAATCAATATTGTGAAAATGGCCATACTGCCTAAGGTGATTTATAGAGTCAGTGCCATCCACATCAAGGAACCAAAGACTTTCTTCACTGAATTGGAAAAAACTACTCTGAAGTTCATATGGAACCAAAAAGGAGCAAGAATAGCCAAGACAATCCTAAGCAAAAAGAACAAAGCTGGAGGCATCATGCTGCCTAATTTCAAACAATACTACAAGGCTACAGTAATCAAAGCAGCATGGTACCAAAACAGATATACAGACCAATGGAACAAAACCCTAGCCTCAGGAATAACACCACACATCTCAACCATCTGATCTTTGACAAACCTTACAAAGACAACAAATGGGGAAACTATTCCCTATTTCATCAATGGTGGTGGGAAAACTGGCTAGCCATAAGTAGGAAGCTGAATGTGGATCCCTTCCTTACACCTTATACAAAAATTAACTCAAGATGGTTTAAAGACTTAAATGTAAGACCTAATAGCATACAAACCTTAGAAGAAAACATAGCCAATACCATTCAGGATATAGGCATGGGCAAAGACTTTATGACTAAAACACAAAAACAATGGCAACAAAAGCCAAAACAGACAAATGGGATCTAATTAAACTAAAGAGCTTCTGCACAGCAAAAGAAACTATCATCAGAGTGAACAAGCAACCTACAGAATGGGAGAAAATTTTTGCAATCTACCCATCTGAAAAAGGGCTAATATCCAGAATCTATGAGGAACTTAAACCAATTTAAAAGAAAAAAACAACCCCATCAAAATTGGGCAAAAGATTTGAACAGACACTTCTCCAAAGAAGGTATTTATGCAGCCAACAGACACATGAAAAAATGCTCATTATCACTGGTCATTAGAGACATGTAAATCAAAACCACAATGCGATACCATCTCACGCCATTTAGAATGGCGATCATTAAAAAGTCAGGAAACAACAGATGCTGAAGAGGCTGTGGAAAAATACAAATGCTTTTACACTGTGGGTGGGAGTGTAAATTAGTTCAACCATTATGAAAGACAGTTTGGTGATTTCTCAAAGATCGAGAACTAGAAATACCATTTGACCCAGCGATGCCATAACTGGGTATATACTCAAAGGATTATAAATCATGCTACTATAAAGACACATGCACATGTATGTTTATTGCGGCAATATTCACAATAGCAAAGACTTGGAACCAACTCAAATGTCCATCAATGATAGACTGGATTAAGAAAATGTAGCATATATACACCATGGAATACTATGCAGCCATAAAAAAGAATGAGTTCATGGCCTTTGCAGGGACATGGATGAAGCTGGAAACCATCATTCTCAGCAAACAATCACAAGGACAGAAAAAAAACACTGCATGTTCTCACTCCTAGGTGGGAATTGAACAATGAGAACACTTGGACACAGGATGGGGAACATCAGGGCCTTTCAGGGGGTGGGTGGCTGGGGGGCTGGGGGAGGAGTAGCATTAGGAGAAATACCTAAAGTAAATGACAAGTTGATGGGTGCGGCAAGCCAACATGGCACATGTATACCTATGTAACAAACCTGCACGTTGTGCACATGTACCATAGAACTTAAAGTATAATTTAAAAAAAGGTAAAAAAATGTGAACAGGAACAGTTTGTTTTAGAAAGGCTTGAATGGCTTTGATTGGAAGACCTTTTAGTGTGATAAATTAAAGGAGGAAAAATTACATGAGTATATAAGTTGCCAAATAGAAAAGACAAAAATGAAAGAATAAAAAATTTACTCTCCATTATAAATATAAGTTCTATGAAAGTAGGAACAAGAGGAAAATGCTCTAAACATGTAAAGACAGAATCAAATGCAATTCTACATATATGTTGTTATAGCTATTTTATTAAAATCAGGAATGAGAGAAGTATAAAAATATTATTATTGTTAGTTGGTATTGTTTCCTTAGGTTGTACATTATGCAATAAGTCAAGAAACTAAAAACCCTTACAAATATTGGCAAAGAAGCAGCAAATAACTTTGTTTGTACATTACAGTATTATGCATTGAGAAAATCCAAGAGACTTTGACAAAAAACAAAAACAAATAACACCCTACACAAACAGGATTTTAAAGAATAGTGTGACATATTTGGAAATCAAAAATACAAATGAAAAGCAATAACAAAATAATAATTCTCAGAAATAGAAAAGGAAAAATAATTTAATAATCTTAACAAATAATATAAAATACCGAAAAGTAAACTTAATGGAAAATCACATAGTTTACTACAGGAAAACACTTAAATTTTACAAGATGGCATAGAACAGAAACTGAAAAAAGTGACAAAAAGACCATATTTCTAGATGACAAGATGTAGTACCGCAAAAATAGTAATCTTTCCACAATCGTCTTTTAGACAATACTAACCACAATTGCAATAGTTATTTGGGGTAGTTGGTGGGGAACTGGGAAAATTAGTTATTGTTCATATGGCTCTTAAGTGTATAAGAAATAGGAAAGTAAGAAAAGTATTGGTGAAGGGTGATTTGCTTTATTAGATATTAAAATTTACCACAAAACAATGAAATAGCATAAGAAAAGACTAGAAACAAATACAGAAATAGATACAAAAATATGTAAAGGTGATATGACAAAATAGACATTTATGTTTCAGTAGTGGAATGACTTATTTAATAAATAGTAATAACATAATTAGCCAGCCATAAGGAAGAAAAATATAAAAGAATGTTATTTCATGCTATTCAAAAACATATTTTAAATAGAATGAAGATTGAAATGTCAAAAGTAAAAATTAACTCACTGTAAGACAAAATAAGAAAACACTTGCATGATCTTGGAGTAGGAAAAATCTTCCTAATTATTAACTAAAGAAAACAAAACCTCTGAAGTCATAGTGAAAAATATAACATATTTGATTACAGGAAAGTTAAAAATTTCTTCATGTCAAGATCTCCATCAATAAAATAGAAAATAATTCGAAATTGGGCAATAAATTTGTAGCATATGCCTTGTGTTAGTATCCCTAGTATCCAAAACACTTACAGAATTTTAAGAATGACATAAAACCCCAGTGTAAACATGGTCAAACAATACAAACAGTTCAGAAGTAAACCCCAAATTACTGATAAACATATGAAAATACAATATGTTGACTATCACTAGTCATGGAAATGCAAATTAAATCTACAATAAGATGCCAACTTTCACTCACCAGTTTGGCATAAGTTAAAAAGAGGGAAAACATTCAGTGCCGGTGAGAATGTGGGGAAACAATTCTTCCACACATTGCTAATGGAAATAAAACTGGAATCCTTTGGGAAGGTAATCTGGCAGTGCTTACTTATGATAAAATAAATTCTGACTTGGAGACATCCCTTTTGGAAATCAATTGTATTGAGAAAAGTTTCCAGGATGTAAAGACATATACAAGAGGACATTTTTTGAAGCATTGTTTGTACTTGCAACAAAGTGTGAACAATTTGAACCCAACAGCAGAAGAAAGAGTGACTAAATAGCATTGCATTGGCTCTGTGGAATGCCACAGTTATTAAAACGAATATATTAGTTCTGTATTGATTTTCCCAAAGGGATGCCCATATGTCAAAGGCAAATTAAAAAGTGATGACAGGATATATTCCCAGTAATGGGATGGCTGGGTCAAATGGTATTTCTAGTTCTAGAGCCCTGAGGAATCACCACACTGACTTCCACAATGGTTGAACTAGTTCATGTCCTTTGTTGGGACATGGATGAAGCTGGAAACCATCATTCTCAGCAAACTATCACAGGCACAAGAAACCAAACACCGTGTGTTGTCACTCATAGGTGGGAATTGAACAATGAGAACACATGGACACAGGAAGGGGAACATCACACACCGGGGCCTGTTGTGGGGTGGGGGTGGGGGTAGGGATAGCATTAGGAGATATACCTAATGTTAAATGAGAAGTTAATGAGTGCAGCACACCAACATGGCACATGTATACCTATGTAACTAACCTGCACATTGTGCACATGTACCCTAAAACTTAAAGTATAATAAATAAATAAATAAATAAAGTGATGACAGGAGAGATCATCAGTGTATGTTAATATGCACAAGGACATTGATTACCCCAAAGGGTAGGAAATGAGGAGAGGAGGGGAGGGGAAGTGAGAGGTTATTAACTTCTTAAAATCATGTTAAATTTTTCCCTTGTATAATCAGCATATATTATCACTGTGATTAAAAACCAACAAAAAATTTTTTTTCTAGATAAATTCTGTTTCCCACCCTAAAAAGTTATTATTCAAGATCAAATTGACTTTCAACACTGCACGAAACATGGTATACTATGGAATCAGACAAGGTGAATGTAATTCAAAGTAAATTGCAGCATATTTCAATCTTTCCTTTTTTTTTTGGTCATATATGTGTCCTGTGGAACTTTTATATTTCAATATTTTTGTATATTGACTCACTTTATAAAAACTAGCCTTGTTCAAAGCAATGCATATATGAAGTTATGGTTTGATGCTATAGTTACGATGCTAAAATACACATAATAAATACAAAGTTAGTGAAGTAAAAAGAACTATTTGGCTTCCTACAATTATTTAGCATATCACACTTTGAAGAACTTGGACCATGGATTAAATAAACTAAGCATTAATCTTCAATCCGAAATTGTCAGGAAGCCAGGAAATCAAAAGAACATCCTTAGGGAAGGTGTTAGGCTCAGCCTGGCTCTCACCCCCTTTACCCCTTTGTTCCTCAATCTAGGGTCACTTTGTCACTTTCTGCATTCCAATCCCGACCCAGTTTGCACACTAGTCTTGAATTCGGGTGGCTTATTACTATTTGGAGGCTCAGCACCTATACTCGCATGAAGTTGGGCTGGCAATGAGGCCTCAGTTCACTAACCAGATGTGCATAAAATACATACAAAAAGGGGAAGTCTTTTGGGCAAAAAAATAGACCCAGGTTTGTATTACTATTTCAGCTTAATAGTTTATTCTTTATTTCAGCTTAATAGTTTATTCCAATTACCATAATGGCTAATTATGGTAAATACTATTTAAAATCATGTGCTATGTACTAAGTATCTCATTTAAACCTCTTGTAATCCTCTGAAGAAGGTCCTGTTATTTTTCCCATTTTAACACATGATGAAACTCAGAGAAGGGCCTATGGTTACCGTCAGTCCATTGAACTTTAATTCAGATTGGGCAATGCTTTAACGTCTGGTATCCAGCAGCTACATGACTTAATATTTCTCAGTGTCATTTCCTTATCTCTAAATTGGAGACATTAATGGTCACTTCGTTAGATTGTTCTAATGATAAGTCACTAACAAGACAATTGCTTCCAAATAGTTGACACACAGTAATTATGATTCCCTTCTCTGGTTCCTGCAAAGTAACCTCCTGGTTCTTGTTTTTTTGTTTGTTTGTTTAAGACAGAGTCTCACTCTGTTGCCCAGGCTGGAGTACAGTGGTGTGATGTTGGCTCACTGCAGCCTTGACTTTCTGGGGCTCAAGTCATCCTCCCACCTCAGCCTCCTGAGCAGCTAGGAAAATAAACATGCACTACCATGCCCTGCTAATTTTGTTTATTTTTTATTTATTTTTGTGTGTGTGTGGAGAAGAGGTCTCACTATGTTGCAGAGGCGGGTCTCAAATTCCTGGGCTGAAGTGATCCTCCTGCCTTGGCCTCCTGAAGTGCTGGGATTACAGGAAGAAGACATCATGCCTGGCCCTGAGAGGAAATTTTTACTGGTAGACTTCTGCTTTGGTTTTTGTTTCTAAGTCACTGTTCTGATATCTCAGACACCCAACTTTCCCTGTAAATTTGCCTCCTCTCAGCCCCTGCAGGTGACCCCTGCCACCTCAAAAGGCCCTTAGTCTGTGAGTGTCAGCCTTATCATTTTCTTCCTCTACCCCCTCCACCCCTTTTCCTAGATGAGTCTTATGCTTTACAGGAAGGGTGGGAACACATGGCACTCTTGCAAGGTGCGAAGTACTTAAGGAGTCTTTTAAAATACTCACATTTTCTTTCACTCTATAAAAGCAGCCCTGGTGTCTCAACTGGTCAGTTCCTTAGGCCCTTTGGACCAACCTGGCTCCACCCGTCCCTATCTGTGTGCCTACCTGCTTTTGAGGCTGGATAATAACCATCTGATACTCAGGCCAGGAGTCCACTAGCACCTCCATATTGAAGGGGTTCCTGTGATTTATGTGGTACACAGAGCCATACACCTGAAGGAGGGATGGAAAGACTAGGAGAGCCTGGGATCCTCAGAGATGGAGATCTGGATGTGAAGAGAAAGAGAAAAACAGAAGTCGACAGACAGTACTGTGACCAAGTCAGTGATGGTGAGATCAGCAGCATCTCTAGGACCCTTCTGATTGACATGAAGTCACCATCAAGTAGGCAGAACTCACAGGTAGGTGTCCTTCTGATACCAAAGAGCTACTGTGCACTAGCTGGGCACTTGGCAATGCTCTTAGCACTTACATTGTATGGATTTATTTAGTGTCCACAAAAACTTTAAGAGGTAGGCGCTAATATTATTCCTATTTCCTTGATGAAAAGAACAAAGGTAAAGGCACAGAAAGGTAAAGAAACATGCACAAAGCCTCTGACTCTCTCACTGTTCCCTCACCTTCAGGGACTCAGGTATGCTCCAGGCCAAGGGTTTGTATAGAACCAGCAGCTTCTGGGAGTTATTCAGTAGAATCATTTTGTGGGATGCTTCAGTCCTTGAGCCATTCAAGAAGAAACTCTGAAAAGATAACAAGGGAAGGGACAATGTTAAGGGACCAAATGAATTTAAAATGCACTTTATATTTCTTCATTCAAGTAACAATCATGATGTAGAATCTGTTAGTATCATCCTCATTCTAAACATACCAAAGCTCAGAGAGACCAAGTAAATTCCTCAAGTTCTTACAGAGGTAAATGCCCCAGTCTTGTCTGGGGTCAAAGGCTTCAAAGTTCAACTATGTTCTGTAGCTAGATGAAGGAAAGTTTAAACAAAGGCATCCTTTTGCAAGATCTCAGAATTTCAGAATGCTTGAATACTCAAGGAAATTTTAGTAAATAGAACTGGATCTCTGACATGAGCCTATCCCCTGTTTAACTCTGCTGTTCTTGCAGTTGTCAAAAAAAAACTGGTCTTTTTTTTCCCCCACCTCCAAGATCTGTCTTTTCTGTTTATCACCTGTCAACTAAAATTGCCCATACCCTTGTGTTTTACTATTGTATTCTCCTTTAAAGTTTTAGTAAAGATTTTAGAAGTCTCAATTCAAGATCTACCATGCTGTATCACTTCCTGCAGAAAAAGCTTGTGTTCCATTTGCCCTGAGAACTTTGTAGACTGGGCTGATACATGAGAACAACTCCCACACCTATAAGCTGCCACATCTTTGTCCAAAATACCTCTCCTATCTATTCCCTACTCCATTCACTTGCAATGACCTTAGTTCAGGGCCTCCTTCTCCTCATACTTAATATTGCTTTTATAACCGCACCCAGGCCGCAGCTTCTAACATCTACCCAAATAAAAATTTTCTCTACCCATATTCTTACCATCAACATTTCATTTATTACTATTATACTTTAAGTTCTAGGGTACATGTGCACATCGTGCAGGTTTGTTACATATGTATACATGTGCCATGTTGGTGTGCTGCACCTATTAACTTGTCATTTATATTAGGTATATCTCCTAATGCTATCCCTCTTCCCTACCCCCACCCCATGACAGGCCCCGGTGTGTGATGTTCCCCTTCTTGTGTCCAAGTGTTCTCATTGTTCAATTTCCACCTATGAGTGAGAACATGTGGTGTTTGGTTTTTTGTCCTTGTGATAGTTTGCTGAGAATGATGGTTTCCAGCTTCATCCATATCCCTACAAAGGACATGAACTCATCATTTTTTATGGCTACATAGTATACCATGGTGTATATGTGCCACATTTTCTTAATCCAGTCTATCATTGATGGACATTTGGGTTGGTTCCAAGTCTTTGCTATTGTGAATAGTGCCTCAATAAACATACGTGTGCATGTGTCTTTATAGCAGCATGATTTATAATCCTTTGGGTATATACCCAGTAATGGGATGACTGGATCAAATGGTATTTCTAGTTCTAGATCCTTAAGGAATCGCCACACTGTCTTCCACAATGGTTCAACTAGTTTACAGTCCCACCAACGGTGTAAAAGTGTTCCTATTTCTCCACATCCTCTCCAGCACCTGATGTTTCTTGAATTTTTAATGATCACCATTCTAACTGGTGTGAGATGGTATCACATTGTGGTTTTGATTTGCATTTCTCTGATGGCCCATGATGATGAGCATTTTTTCATGTGTCTGTTGGCTGCATAAATGTCTTCTTTTGAGAAAGGTCTGTTCACATCCTTTGCCCACATTTTGATGGGGTTGTTTGTTTTTTTCTTGTAAATTTGTTTGAGTTCTTTGTAGATTCTGGATAGTAGCCCTTTGTCAGATGAATAGGTTGCAAAAATTTTCTCCCATTCTCTAGGTTGTCTGTTCACTCTGATGATAGTTTCTTCTGCTGTGCAGAAGCTCTTTAGTTTAATTAGATCCCATTTGTCAATTTTGGCTTTTGTTGCCATTGCTTTTGGTGTTTTAGACATGAAGTCCTTGCCCGTGCCTATGTCCTGAATGGTATTGCTAGGTTTTCTTCTAGGGTTTTTATGGTTTTAGGTCTAACATTTAAGTGTTTGATCCATCTTGAATTAATTTTTGTATAAGGTGTAAGGAAGGGATACAGTTTCAGCTTTCTACATATGATTAGCCAGTTTTCCCAGCATCATTTATTAAAAAGGGAATCCTTTCCCCATTTCTTGTTTTTGTCAGGTTTGTCAAAGATCCAATGGTTGTAGAAGTGTGGTATTATCTCTGAGGGCTCTGTTCTGTTCCATTGGTCTATATCTCTGTTTTGGTACCAGTACCATGCTGTTTGGTTACTGTAGCCTTGTAGTATAGTTTGAAGTCAGGTAGCATGATGGCTCCAGCTTTGTTCTTTTGGCTTAGGATTGACTTGGCAATGTGGGCTTTTTTTTTGTTCCATATGAACTTTAAAGTAGTTTTTTCCAATTCTGTGAAGAAAGTCATTGGTAGCTTGATGGGGATGGCATTGAATCTATAAATTACCATGGGCAGTATGGGCATTTTCATGATATTAATTCTTCCTATCCATGAGCATAGAATGTTCTTCCATTTGTTGGTGTCCTCTTTTATTTTGTTGAGCAGTGGTTCATAGTTCTCCTTGAAGATGTCCTTCACATCCCTTGTAAGTTGGATTCCTAGGTATTTTATTCTCTTTGAAGCAATTGTGAATGTGATTTCACTCATGATTTGGCTCTCCGTTTGTCTGTTATTGGTGCATAAGAATGCTTGTGATTTTTGCACATTGATTTTCTATCCTGAGACTTTGCTGAAGTTGCTTATCAGATTAAGGAGATTTGGGGCTGAGACGATGGGGTTTTCTAAATATACAATCATGTAATATGCAAACAGGGACAATTTGACTTCCTCTTTTCCTAATTGAATACCCTGTATTTCCTTCTCCTGCCTGATTGCCCTGGCCAGAACTTCCAACACTATGTTGAATAGGAGTGGTGAGAGAGGGCATCCCTGTCTTGTGCCAGTTTTCAAAGGGAATGCTTCCAGTTTTTACCCATTCAGTATGATATTGGCTGTGGGTTTGTCATAAATAGCTCTTATTATTTTGAGATACTTCCCATCAATACCTAATTTATTGAGAGTTTTTAGCTTGAAGGGCGTTGAATTTTGTCGAAGGACTTTTCTCCATCTATTGAGATAATCATGTGGTTTTTGTCTTTGTTTCTGTTTATATGCTGGATTACGTTTATTGATTTGTGTATGTTGAACCAGCCTTGCATCCCAGGGATGAAGCCCACTTGATTGTGATGAGTTAGTGTTTTGACGTGCTGCTGGATTCAGTTTGCCAGTAGTTTATTAAGGATATTTGCATCGATGTTCATCAGGGATATTGGCCTAAAATTCTCTTTTTTTGTTGTGCCTCTGGAAGGCTTTGGTATCAGGATGATGCTGACCTCATAAAATGAGTTATTTTGAGCCTATATGTGTCTGTCTATGTGAGATGGGTCTCCTGAATACAGGACACTGATGGATCTTGATTCTTTATCCAATTTGCCAGTCTGTGTCTTTTAATTGGAGCATTTAGCCCATTTACATTTACGGCTAAGATTGTTATGTGTGAATTTGATCCTGTCATTATGATGTTAGCTGGGTATTTTGCTCATTAGTTGATTCGTTTCTTCCTAGCATCGATGGTCTTTACAATTTGCCATGTTTTTGCAGTAGCTGGTACTGGTTGTTCCTTTCCATGTTTAGTGCTTCCTTCAGGAGCTGTTGTAGGGCAGGCTTGGTGGTGACAAAATATCTCAGCATTTGCCTTTCTATAAAGGATTTTAGTTCTCTTTCACTTATGAAGCTTAGTTTGGCTGGATATGAAATTGTGGGTTGAAAATTCCTTTCTTTAAGAATGTTCAATATTAGCCCCCACTCTCTTATGGCTTATAGAGTTTCTGTTGAGATATCCACTGTTAGTCTCATATGCTTCCCTTTGTGGGGAACCTGACCTTTCTCTCTGGCTGCCCTTAACATTTTTTCCTTCATTTCACCTTTGGTGAATCTGATAATTATGTGTCCTGGACTTGCCCTTCTCGAGGAGTATCTTTGTGACATTCTCTGTATTTCCTGAATTTGAATGTTGGCCTGCCTTGCTAGGTTGGGGAAGTTCTCCTGGATAATATCCTGCAGAGTGTTTTCCAACTTGGTTCCATTCTCCCTGTCACTTTCAGGTACACCCATCAGACGGAGATTTGGTCTTTTCACCTAGTACCATATTTCTTGGAGGCTTTGTTCATTGCTTTTTACTGTTTTTTCTCTAAACTTCTCTTCTCACTTCATTTCATTCATTTGATCTTCAATCACTGATACCCTTTCTTCCAGTTGATCGAAACAGCTACTGAAGCTTTTGCATTCATCACGTAGTTCTCTTGCCATGTTTTTCTGCTCCATCAGGTCATTTAAGGACTTCTCTACATTGGTTATTCTAGTTAGCCATTCATCTAATCTTCTTTCAGGGTTTTTAGCTTCTTTGCCATGGGTTGGAACTTCCTCCTTTAGCTCAGATAAGTTTGATCATCTGAAGCCTTCTTCTCTCAACTAGGCAAAGTCATTCTATGTCCAGCTTTCTTCTGTTGCTGTTGAGGAGCTGCATTCCTTTGGAGTGGGAGAGGCACTCTGATTTTTAGAATTTTCAGCTTTTCTGCTCTGATTTTTCCCCATCTTTGTGGTTTTATCTACCTTTGGTCTTTGATAATGGTGACGTACAGATAGGGTTTTGGTGTGGATGTTCTTTCTCTTTGTTAGTTTTCTTTCTAACAGTCAAGACTCTCAGCTGCAGGTCTGTTGGAGTTTGCTGGAGGTCCACTCCAGACCCTGTTTGCCTGGGTATCAGCAGTGGAGGCTGCAGAACAGCAAATATTGCTGAACAGCAAATGTGCTGCCTGATCGTTCCTCTGGAAGCTTTGTCTCAGAGGGGTACCTGGCCATGTGGGGTGTCAGTCTACCCCTACTGGGAGATTCCTCCCAGTTAGGCTACTTGGGGATCAGGGACCCACTTGAGGAGGTAGTCTGTCCGTTCTCAGATTTCATACTCTGTGCTGGGAGAACCACCACTCTCTTCAAAGCTGTCAGACAGGGACATTTCAGTCTGCTGATGTTTCTGCTGCCTTTTTCTTGGCTATGCCATGCCCCCAGAGGTGGAGTCTACAGAGGCAGGCAGGCCTCCTTGAGCTGTGGTGGGCTCCAGGGTGCTTTGTTTACCTACTCAAGCCTCAGCAATGGCAGATGCCCTTCCCCCAGCCTCGCTGCTGCCTTGCAGTGCAATCTCAGACTGCTGTGCTAGCAATGAGTGAGTCTCCCTGGGTGTGGGTCCCTCTGAGCCAGGCACAGGATATAATTTCCTGGTGTGCCATTTGCTAAGACCATTGGAAAAGTGCAGTATTAGGGTGGGAGTGACCCGATTTTCCAGGTGCTGTCTCTAACAGCTTCCCTTGGCTAGGAAAGGGAATTCCCCGACCCATTGCACTTCCTGGGTGAGGTGATATCTCGCCCTGCTTTGGCTCATGCTCGGTGGGCTGCACCCACTGTCCTGCACCCACTGTCTGACAAGCCCCAGTGAGATGAAGCCCGTACCTCAGTTAGAAAATTCAGAAATCACCCATCTTCTGCGTCACTCACGCTGTGAGCTATAGAATGGAGCTGTTCCTATTCGCCCATCTTGGAACTGCCTCCCAACATTTCTTTTCTGAATCAATTAGCTGGTAAAATCCCGGGTAGACCCCTCCCCATACTCTTTTAAAAAATTGTTGTAAATTACTCATAACACAAAACTTACTGTTTAACCATATTTAAGCGTACAACGCAGTGGTTTGTGATCATTCACAATGCTGTATAAGCATCACCACTACCCATTTCCAGAACATTTTTGTCATACTAAACAGAAACTATATCTATTAAACCACAATTACTCATTCCCTCTGTCCCTAGCCCGTGGCTAGGGATATATACACAAAATAACTTTTATTTTACTTTATGTCTTTAGGAGTTTGCCAATACTAGGTACTTCATATAAATGGAATTCTATGATATTTGTCCATTTAGGCCTGGCTTATTTCACTTAGCATAATGTTTTTGAGGTTTGCCTATGTTGTATCATGTGTCAGAATTACATTTCATAACTAAAATAATTTTCCATTATATATGGGAAATAAGTTTAAAGTCCACTGAAGAGAAATAATAAATTTGTGAATGACAGTTAGTAAATATCAGTAGCACACAGTCAGTGGTCACTGGGAAGACTATAGAAAAGCAATTATAATAAATAATGTGTAAAAAAGCAAAACATATAACTTGTCCATGTCTACCCAAAGTATGTATGCATGTGGACAAGGTCTTGAAGGGAATAAGTAAACATGAAAGTTGTTTTTGGGTGGCAAAATTATGTGTGATTTCCTTCTTATTTCAGAATTTTCTTTTGTACCATTGACATGTTTTTATTTTTATGCAAGATTGAAAAAAACATGGAAGGCACTAGAACCATAAAGATGAGAATTATGAAAACAGAATAAATGCTATTTTTCTGTATTTTTATTTTTTCCCAGTAGTCCCATCAGCTATCAAGTTTCCCCTCTTTTAAGGGGAAGAAAAAAGCTCCCTATGTATCATGATTCTTTACATGCCTAATCCTGTCACCCACAGCCATCAACAAAGAATGCAAGGCAGATTATTCGAAAGAGAATAGCAGTTGACATCCCATAGTGCCAAACCTGTTTTTAGACAAAAAAGACTTTACTGAGAGCCCTCATTTTTAAATGTACTTCAATGCATTGTTGTTCAACTGGAATGTTCCACTCTAAGTTATCTTTAGTAAGATTTTGCCATTTCTGTAAGACTTTGCTGCCTCCGAGGCCTAATGTATAAGCCAGAAGGAACTCAGTTTTCCTGAAATTAAGGATTCAATTTTTACCTCTAAATACTGGCTTTACTCTCAGGCTCTCTTGATTAACTTAGCCAATGATTTTTTTCCTCCCTAGATGCACACACACACACACACACACACAAAACAAAGGGGGTAGAATACAAAAATCCCAGCGAATTGTCAAAAGTTAAATTTTATAACTCCTGTAAATTGCTGCTTACTACCAGTTTCTTTCTGACTGAGTGAGACATAAATGGCATCTAACTGGATCCAAGCCAGTTAATTCCCAGATCAAATCCGTTCCTAGACCCAGTCCATTTTCTGTTGCAACTCCAAACCCACTTTGGATCAGAAATTTGCTCAAAGAAACTCAGCTCCAAACACAAATGTGTGAAGCTCCAAAATGTGAGATTAAGCTTACCTGTGATTCTCAGCCACTCTGAGAGATCAATGGACACAAGTGGATCCTGCAGGTACCTTCCATGTTTACTAAGTGCTCCTGGGTATACTAGAAACTCCACTTCGGATTCGCTTCTGACATAATCTGATAAAATAAAAACTTCAGCTGAATTAAATTTAAAGGAATATAATTGAGCAATGAACAATTTGTGAATCCGGCAGCCTTCAGAATCACAGCAGATTCACAGAGCCTCCTGGGGTGCCTCATGGTCAAAACGAATTTATAGACCAAAAAAGGTAAAGTGACGTACAGAAACAGGAAGTGAGGTACAGACACAGTGAGATTGGTAACAACTGGGCATTTGCTTTATTTGAACACAGTTTGAACATTCAGCAGTCTATGAATGGCTGAAGTATGGCTGCTGGGATTGGTTAACACTCAAGCATTGTCACAAGTGCACACTACTAAATTAGGTTTTCAATTTTGTCTGACTATTAAGGTAGGTTACAGTTCCCCCATGAGGACTCAAATGCAGAAGTACAGAGTCCTTCTGAGGCCGTATTTAGTTTGCTTTAACACTTTGTGGCAAAATTCACTGAAAGGATTGTCTATACATGCTATCTCCAATCCCCCTCCTAAACTTATCTAATTGGGATTTTGCTGCTACCATTCTACTGAAACACTTTTTAAAGCCTATGTTGTTAAATCCAAGAGTCAATTATTGTTTCTCATCTTAATAGCTCATCCTTTAAAGAACTTTCTTCACTTGCTTTCCAAGAAAACACACTCTCTTGGTCTTCTTTTAGCTTCACTTGTTACTTCTTCTCAGTCTCCTCTGTGGACCCTTCTTTTCTCCCCAATTTCTTAATTTTGGATCACCTCAGAGTTCAATAATTGGCCCTCATTTTTATCCACACTTACTCCCTGGTTATCCCATCTGATCCCATGCCTTTAATATGAATCTACCTGCCAATGACTAATACATTTATATTATTACTCAAACTCATTTCCAAACTCAAAACATATTTATCTAATGGCCTGTTTGACATCTCCTGGATTCCCTCCAGTAGCCATCTCAAACTCATTATGTCTCAGATCGAACTCCTTATCCACCCTCTCCACCCAGCCTGCTTTACCTGTAGTCTTTCTCAACTTAGTTGATGGCAACTCCATCTTTTCCCTTGTTCAAATGAAAACATTTGGAGTTATTCTTAAGTATCTGTTCCCCTCCCACTTTACATCCAATCCATTATGACATCCTGATAATTCTGGTTGGGGGAAAATTCTTCATGACCTCTCACATTTCTGCATATCTTATGAGCAGAGACTTTGACAGTCTTTGCTCCTGACTAGCTTTTCAAGGATGTTTGTAAAGAGGACAGCTTGGAAGCTAGAGATACTGTTTTCTTCTGAAGCAGAGGGCAGGTTTGCTTACTGTTAAGTATAAAAAAGATAATGTCTTCCTCTGGAGCAAAGTTCAGATAGGTTTGCTTGCAGTTCATTATAAAACATACATGTTCCCTAAATTCAGGGTTCCTTGGCTGCAACACACAACTATTGCATTTGCAACATTAATCTGCTGTTCTGTATTACCTCTGCAGGAGTTGTGGAGCAAGGATGACTGACACAAACACAAAAATCATTCTGCCTGTTGAATGAATCATAAAATACTGTCTTTGATCCAGGAGGCTTGTGTCATCTGCCAGCATTTATGAAACTGTGCTCCAAGTAGGGTAAGCTTTTAGATACTTCAGAGTTACTGGCAGTCTTTTCTGGATGGAGAATGTCTTTAGTCTTTTCTTAGTGGAAAAACAGAATGCTCCTTTTAAAACAAAAGCCAGATTTTGTTATTCCTTTGTGCAACCCCTGCTACTGCAGGGGTAACACCCAGTCTCATTCAGAGAGACACAAATTCTTTGTAACAGCCCCTCTAAGTTCTCCATGACTTAGACCCCAGTCACCTCCCTGACATCCCTGAGTGGGAGGCACCTGGCGGTTTCGCGCTTTCCCCGCGTTTTGTTTGTGCCAGAGCAGCGCGCTGGCGGGAGCTGCAGGGCAAATATCCCGCCCCGGTGCCTTGGTGTGTGGCACTTGCTGCCATTCTGCCGCTGTGGGGTGAGCGGCGGTGGCGGGACTAGCACCCAGGCGGGATCCGTTGGCAGCAGCAGAGAGAACTCAATCCTGATGATGCAGAAGCCCAGACTCCAGCCTACTGCAAGTTCCAGAGCAGGCTGTACCCGCGCCTGCGTGAGGGCTAGAGGGACTTGGCCTGCTCCGCAAATGATCCAACTTCCCGGACGGGCTGGTGAACACAGACAATGCCAGCCTGGATAAGGAAGCGGCCAGCACTGCTTAGGCCGTGTTCTCAGGACGCGCATTACTGAGTGTGGAACTTTACCCTCCTGATGAAGACGCCAGAGTTGGGTATCCCCAACGTGATGATCAAAGAAGTGCTTTGCATGGGGCTTGAGAAAACATCTTACTGTTTAAGAACAGAACGTCTTACTATCTAAGAACCTGAATAGAAGGAGATGCCTTCAGTATTGGGTGTTTGAAAAGTTGGTCAAAGAAGGGGAGACGATGGTTGATTAAGGGGGGGATGGTGACAATTATTTTGTAACTCATGGACAGATGTTTATGTAAAAGTTGATGGTTTTGGTGGAATAATCAAGAGCATGTTTCTGAAATTAATGTAAAATATAGAGAGACCCCTGAAATCACTGCTTAAATTACACGGGTGTTGTGGTGCTTGGAAAGAGAAAACTTTGGAAGTATAATTGTAAAAATAATACTATACAGAAAAAGAGAAGAGAAAACTTAAGGACAGCTTTCTCAAATCGCTGTTATTCTTGAATCATCTGAAAGCAGTATAAGTGACTGGCACCAATATACATCGGAGAGTAAATCATTGCACAAGGAAACTTGATTTTCTTTTCATTATAGAATCTGGAGAAAAAAAGCTATGAAGAGCAAGAGGTGGTAGAGAATGGTGTTGTTGAAATTGCCTGACATCACTGGAGATAATTTGCCCTGGAAAGAAGCACTCCTTAGGGAGGAGCATCTGCACATTCCATTAGCATAAAGCACCTGGTCGGCCATATGAAGAAGTCTGGATTTTGTTTTAAATGTGAAATTTATTTTAAATGGAGGATTTGAAACAAGGGAGTAATATAACCTGACATATTTTAAAAAATCACTCTGGCAGCTGCGTGGGGGACAAACTCTGGGAGGACAAGAGGAGATGTGGAAGGGAGAAGGCGGCTAAGAGTCTGTCCCAGGATTGCAAAGATTTCGGAGCCCGGCCTCAGGTGGTAATGGTGGAGGTGTTAGAACTGGCTGGATTCCACATATATTTTGAAAGGCCAGCACATGGAATTTGCTTATGGATGGTCCATAAATAAGAGAAAAAGAGGGCTCAGTGATGATTCCTGGGCTTTTGACTTAAGCAACTAGAAGGATAAAGTCTCCATTAACTGATATGGGGAAGACTGAGGAAGGAGACGCTGTGTATGCCAGGATTGGGCTGTGTGTGTGTGTGTGTGTGTGTGTGTGTGTGTGTGTGTGTGTGTATCAGTAATTCTACTTTTGACCTGTTGACTTGGAGATGCTAATCCATGCCAGTTAAAAAATAAGGAGGGAAGTGGACATTCAACACGTGAGGGTGAATGCCCACGGAGCCTTAAGAAGGGGCCAGAGGGTGAATCTGGGAGAGAAGAACATAGATCAAAATAAAAGACACGTGGAGGGAGAAAGAGAGGGAAGCTAGGACTTATGATGGTAACAATGTTGTTCATTAACTGAGAAGTCTTTTTTTTTTTTTTTGAGACAGAGTCTTGCTCTATTGCCCAGGCTTTTTTTTTTTTTTTTGAGACAGAGTCTTGCTCTATTGCCCAGGCTGGAGTGCAGTGGCATGATCTCAGTTCATTTGGGTTGATTCCATTCCATTCCATTCCATTCCACTTCATTCCATTCGGGTTGATTCCATTCCATTCCATTCCACTTCATTCCATTCGGGTTAATTCCATTCCATTCCATTCCATTCCATTCCATTCCATTCCATTCCATTCCACTCCATTCCATTCCATTCCACTCCATTCCACTCCACTCCATTCCATTCCATTCAATTCCACTCCATTCCATTCGGGTTGATTCCATTTCATTCCGTTCCATTCCATTCCACTCAATTCCACTCCATTCCATTCGGGTTGATTCCATTCCATTCCGTTCCATTCCATTCCATTCCATTCCATTCCATTCCACTCCATTCCATTCGGTTTGATTCCATTCCATTCCATTCCATTCCATTCCACTGCATTCCGTTCGGGTTGATTCCATTCCATTCCATTCCATTCCATTCCATTCCATTCCATTCCATTCCATTCCATTCCATTCCATTCCATTCCATTCCACTGCATTCCGTTCGGGTTGATTCCATTCCATTCCATTCCATTCCATTCGTGTTGATTCCATTCCATTCCATTCCATTCCATTCCATTCCATTCCATTCCATTCGGGTTTATTCCATTCCATTCCATTCCACTCCATTCCATTCCGTTCCATTCCATTCGGGTTGATTCCATTCCATTCGATTCCACTCGATTCCATTCCATTCCATTCGGGTTGATTCCATTCCATTCCATTCCATTCCATTCCATTCCATTTCATTCCATTCGGGTTGATTCCACTCCATTCCATTCCATTCCATTCCTTTCCATTCCATTCCATTCCATTGTGGTTGATTCCATTCCATTCCATTCCATTCCATTCCATTCCATTCCATTCCATTCGGGTTGATTCCATTCCATTCCATTCCATTCCATTCCATTCCATTCGGTTTGATTCCATTCCAATCCATTCCATTCCATCCCATTTCATTCCATTCCATTCCATTCCATTCCATTCCATTCCATTCCATTCGGGTTGATTCCATTCCATTCCATTCCATTCCATTCCATTCCATTCCATTCCATTCCATTCCATTCGGGTTGATTCCATTCCATTCCATTCCATTCCATTCCATTCGGGTTGATTCCATTCCATTCCATTCCACTCCATTCCATTCCATTCCATTCCACTCCATTCCATTCCATTCCACTCCATTCCGTTCGGGTTGATTCCATTCCATTCCATTCCATTCCATTCCATTCCATTCCATTCCATTCCATTCCATTCGGGTTTATTCCATTCCATTCCATTCCATTCCATTCGGGTTTATTCCATTCCATTCCACTCCATTCCATTCCATTCCATTCGGGTTGATTCCATTCCATTCCATTCCATTCCATTCCATTCCTTTCCATTCCATTCCATTCGGGTTGATTCCATTCCATTCCATTCCATTCCATTCCATTCCATTGCATTCCATTCCATTCCATTCGGGTTGATTCCATTCCATTCCATTCGGGTTTATTCCATTCCATTCCATTCCATTCCACTTCATTCCATTCGGGTTGATTCCATTCCATTCCATTCCATTCCACTTCATTCCATTCGGGTTAATTCCATTCCATTCCATTCCATTCCATTCCATTCCATTCCGTTCTATTCCATTCCATTCCACTCCATTCCATTCGGGTTGATTCCATTCCATTCCGTTCCATTCCATTCCATTCCTTTCCCTTCCATTCCATTCCACTCCATTCCATTCGGTTTGATTCCATTCCATTCCATTCCATTCCATTCCACTCCATTCCGTTCGGGTTGATTCCATTCCATTCCATTCCATTCCATTCCATTCCATTCCATTCCATTCGGGTTGATTCCATTCCATTCCATTCGGGTTTATTCCATTCCATTCCATTCCATTCCACTTCATTCCATTCGGTTTGATTCCATTCCATTCCATTCCATTCCATTCCATTCCATTCCATTCCATTCCATTCCACTTCATTCCATTCGGGTTAATTCCATTCCATTCCATTCCATTCCATTCCATTCCATTCCGTTCTATTCCATTCCATTCCACTCCATTCCATTCGGGTTGATTCCATTCCATTCCGTTCCATTCCATTCCATTCCTTTCCCTTCCATTCCATTCCACTCCATTCCATTCGGTTTGATTCCATTCCATTCCATTCCATTCCATTCCACTCGATTCCGTTCGGGTTGATTCCATTCCATTCCATTCCATTCCATTCCATTCCATTCCGTTCTATTCCATTCCATTCCACTCCATTCCATTCGGGTTGATTCCATTCCATTCCGTTCCATTCCATTCCATTCCTTTCCCTTCCATTCCATTCCACTCCATTCCATTCGGTTTGATTCCATTCCATTCCATTCCATTCCATTCCACTCCATTCCGTTCGGGTTGATTCCATTCCATTCCATTCCATTCCATTCCATTCCATTCCATTCCATTCCATTCCATTCGGGTTTATTCCATTCCATTCCATTCCATTCCATTCCATTCCGTTCCATTCCATTCAGGTTGATTCCATTCCATGGAATGAGCTATGGGTCCAGAGTAGAGCTCTAGCTTTGCGTTTCTCTTTGCAGCTGTGCTCTGAGAGATTTGATGCAATCCCACTGCAATTTGACATCAGCGACAGCGTACGGGTGCTCAGGGAGTCCTTTGAGCCACCAAGGAAGCCTCACTTCCAGCTAATATTTATATGGGGCTGTGGAAGTTGTCTCACAGTCCTGGGGACAGTGTTTGCCCTGAAAAGGAAGGTTCACTTGCCACAAAGCATCTTGTTGGCTAGATTTGATTATAATGTGACAAGAATTCTTTTGGCCACATAACTGGTGGTTGGGTCATTTTGTGTTTTTCAAACCAATAAGAAGAAAAGGCCTCTTACATGGTCAGGAGAGGTGGGAATGGATGAAGCACTAAGGTCAGGTCTGGTGAAGTTAGGGAATAAGGCCAGCATTTATGGGAAGTGATTTCCCCATGAACTCCTAAAAGATGCTCCTGAACCCTAACAGTAGGCTGATGTCTGTATTTAGAGTTGCAAACAACATGTTCTGGGAATACAGAGGAAGGCACCACTGCCTCTAACTTGCGAGTATATCACAGAGAAAGATTTATATTTGGGCTTGATGGATGAGAGATGAGTAGGAGTTTGATAGAAGAGAAGAAGGGAACCATCTGGATGTACAATGGAAGAAGTGGCAGGAAGGGCTAAGGAGAATTGGCTTCTGGGGATGGGTTAGAGATAAGGGCCTGGGCACCACATTCTGGAGCTTGCAATGGGGTATGTAAAAGCTTATATGGGATGCTCGTTTTCTCTCCTCCCATGGGTTCATAGAGGGCTCACCTCACTCACTCTTGCTAACAAGCTGCCCTCATTTTAGAGAGAGCTGGAGTGGGGTCTCTAACCCTCCAGCAACAGCTTAGGAGCCAGACCTGAAGCCCTGGCAGCCAACACTTTCCATATAGACCCTGTTGTCCATCCTATCTTAGGAAGACAATGCACTCAAGAGGAAGGTAACATATACCTTCGGACTCCAGAGGCTCCAAGGAGCCTCTCTCTCTCTTCAAGACAGGCTTCACCTCCACCTTCATACAGTGGTACTGGGAGATGAACAGGGGTAGGGCGATCAAGATTTAGTTCAACCTGTAGTTCCAGTCGGGTGGTGCTTGGTAGTTGACTCATTTTGGTCCCATTTGATATTTGCAGCCACCTGCTGGGATAAGTGTAAGTGTTGCTCCTATTTCACAGATTAGGACAGGATAGTTTGCTAGAGGTCAGAGGACGAGTTGCGGGAGGGAATGGTTGTCAGTTAGGTTTTTAACCTTAGAGCCTCATGTTTTCTTAGGATCTTGCAGGGAGACCTTGGGCAAATTCCTTTTCCTCTTGGGGGGTCTTCATTACCTTTTTGTAAGTTAAAGAGTTCTGCCAGTTTGTGATTCTCTGTACTTTAATGTTCAAACTTATCACTTGGATAGGTTTTTTAAAATGGGGATTCTGGGTACCCCCAATATATTTAATTTCTCTGGGGTGAGGCCGAGATTCATCTTCGCTGAGCTACATCTGTAGAGATTCTATTTTGATACCGTTGGTTGGACTATGGCTCGGTAATTTGCATTTCTCTAAAGTGAGTCCAGTCAGCTGGTCAACCGCCCCGCCTGTCTCTCTGTGACCCCTTCCGGGCGTCCGCGCTGCTTCTGTACTTGCATCTTGTGGGAATGAGATTGGCGCAAGCAGCCCTCTTTTAGTACCGCCGGGGGCACGCTAGCCAAGCCTTTAAAAACCACGCCGAGCCCTCAGTTTGCAGGTATTCAGGGCAAGCTAAGGCGCGTTTCTGCGTTTGGTATGTTCCCGAGTGCGGCCAGCAGATGACGAGAGAGAACTAGCCAGCAGAATAGGAAGGGGCAAGGAGGCCAGGAAGAAAAGCGGTGGGTGAAGATTGACATTCGCTAAAACCAATGGTAGCTTCCGTTCTCCGACTCCCAAGCTTACCTTAATGGTTGACATCCATTAAGGCCAATGGTAGCTTCCGTTCTGTGACTCCCAAACTTCCCATTCTCTTAAGAGGCTGCGTTTGTGGCGCTAAATGGAAGGATGGGCGTGGGGACATGTGCTGGGACATGTGCTCGCTGAAGATACACCTGTTAGTCCAAGGTTGCTGCTGCTCGTAGTGGCTCAACCCTCTTTGACGATTAACCTTCCTCTCAGTTTACTAAGGCTGCCTCAGCTGTGTCTAGGCAAACCTACCCCCCATCACGCTGGGTTTTTGGAGTTTTTTAAAGCGTCGCAGGGTAAAGCCAGCATTGCACTTTTCGTTTTCTTAGCAGATAACTATTTCTGGTGCTAACAGCGAGGAGCTGCCGGGCGGGAGTAGGGGTGAAGAGAGAATAGGGTGAGAGATAACAGGTGTGAAGCGTCCCTTAATGCCAGGCATCCTGCTTTGGCACTTTTTATAGGTTTGTCTCAATTATCTTTTTATTTAATTCATTTTCTGTTTCACAGATTATGAAACTTCAACTAAATTGCCCAAGGACAGCCCTTGAATAATTTTAACTTCTGTCAAACGCCAAAGCCTAAGGTCTTTTATTTTGCAGAGGCTGCTTTGTCAGGATTTCAATGCATGCAGGTCCTGCGAATCGCTGTTCCTCACTCACTGATCCATCTCGCTGTCCACGCATTCATTCACCCATTCATTTCTTAGGAGCTCATCTGCAAGGTGTGGGGCTAGTTGCTACTAAAAATAAAAAAGAAAAGGGACTCTGCTATAAAGTAGAAGAGATTTTTTTTGAAAGATTTACACAGAATTCCGGTGCTCAGCATGGTTTCGATCTTTCCCCCCAACATACTACTGATACTTATTATGTTCCACATAATATGATGGATTCTGAAGATACAGAGATGGGTGAGATGTATCCTTGCCTATCAGGAGCTCCTTGCCATAGGCAAGAGTAATCTATGAGCTTTAATTTTACATACCTAATTTTTAACGATTTGAGCATCAACTATATATATATATATATATATATAGTTTTGAAATTAACATATTAAATAAATATCAGGCACATTTAATTTCTTATTTTTTAGATGAAGGTAAATCTAACTGGTGGTTCAAGTATGTTCTTTGTTCACCCTAGTGGACCATCTTGGGTGCTTCCTGGAGTGCTTCCTCAGACTGCAACCCTACCCCCCTGGTATGTGCTTGGCTCTCTTCATTCTGCAGCACTCTGTCAAATGCCAGGCTTTTAGGGAGGCCTGTTCTGACCCCTTCCTGTTTCCTCTCCCTTTTATCTTCTCCTATCTGGAGGCTCTTTTCCTATTTATTTGCTGTTCTTTCTCCCTCCATCATCTTCTCTTCCTGAATCATGTGTTGTTTTTTCACATACTACATCTCAGTATGTAGGAAATATGTTTACTGGGTTTTTTTTTTCAAATTTTTTTTCAGTTTCTGTCTCCCTGCTCCAGAATGTAAGCTTCAAGAGGGGCAGTGAAGAGTTCTTAACACCCCTCACTGACTGAGAAACAGTTGGGGATTGAGGGAGACAGCTTTGCCTGGTACATCCTGAAATCCCCTGAGGTGGGGGAGGAAGTTGAGGGATCAGGAAATGTCCATTCATTTTATGAACTTGAAGTTGGGTTAAACACTATTGTCTTCTGTGACATTTGTTGTTAATCTCAACCTGAAACCCTCATCGCTAGTCATCCACTTCTTACTAGCTTTGTGACCTTGAATGAAGGTTCAAGTTTCCCTTCTTTCTTTGCACCTCAGTTTCCTTATGTATTAAGAGAAAAAAATTAAATTTGTTAAGCCTAAAATGTGGGTTCGTAGGGCATCAATCCCCTGAGGGTAAAAGAAAAATATTTGTGGATATATAAGACTTCAGAAGTTATATTCTTGTGAGGATCAAAGAAAGGTATTTGTGAATTTGAGAGTCTTCAGCTATCATATAAGTAGCATAATTACACGCAGAAAATATTGGAGAAAGAATTTTAACAAATCAAATGGGAACAGAGATCTCAAATAGGAGCAGATAAAAAGGAGAAGAAACAGTGGTGAGCCAAAAAAAATCTGACAAATTTTATGTAGACAGTTAACTCTGAATGGACAATGATAGACTCTACAGGAATGTGTATAAAAGTTTTAAAGAAGAATTCTTTAAATAGAAGCGACACACCACAAGGAAAATTCTATGACACCTGGAAATAAAACATCCAGGGATTGGGCTCAGGGGGATGAGGGGTAAAAAAATAAAAGCATTTTGTATCACTTAGCACACTCATCTGGATGGGAGGAGGCAGCAAAACAGGGAAATGAATCTATTGGAAGATGGCATCTTATTGAGGTGTGGGAGAAAAAGTGGAATAGCTGGCACTTTATTTTATATAATAGTAAAGAAATTTGTGCTCAATTATGAGCAATAGAAGCATATACTAGTGGTTGAATAAAAAGTTAATAAGGGAATATGATGGATAAGTCAGTTAATAAGAGAATTTGGTGGATAAGTGAATTAGTAAGAGTCCACAGTGGAGGCAATTTCCCTGTTTATAAAATGTTATCTTTTGAATATACACAGGATATACTTTTCGAAAGAAAAAAATATATATAGGGGAAACAATTTTCACTCATCCTCTAGACACCCAGTACTTTTCCAGAGATAATAGGTTGCTATACAAGCATAATTCCTTTTCAATATATTTTTCTAGCAACTAAGAAATTCAGGATTTGTAATTCTAATAAAAAGAGTGCTGATCTGGGCTGAAATGAAAAGTTTTACCTTAGATATATGTCTCATAAATAGTTTTTATAAAGTCAGGGTATATCCTTAAAAAGCAATTACCAAGGCTGTACAACACATGAGTTTGAAGGCACAGGGAGATTAAGATTTAGAATAAATTTAAGTGAGATCTAGGGCCAAAGAATAGCAGGATGGTGTGTTTGTGTGTGTGTGTGTGTGTGTGTGTGTGTGTTGGTTGGGGCAGGTGGGAGGCTTTGGAGTTTGCCTGTAGACTGCTAGTGAGGTGCTATCATCTCTAGGCCTTGGTAAGTCCTTGCAAAGACACACAGTTCTGAAAGGTTGGCACCGGTGTAGGTTTTTAAATATTTTTGTTATCCACAGGGTGACCCTGGACACCATTACAAAAATTTAAAAATTTCACCCCTAGGCACACAGATTACCCTTCTCGTGGTGGCATGGCAAGGCTTGATTTCCAAGAGTTTCTTTTGGACTGTCGTTAATTTTTCCCTTTAAAAACAGGAGCTCCTTCGTGGTGACAAAGGAAGGAGGAAATCATCCCTTCTAACCTACTTTGTCGTCTTCATTCCAAGAACTCTAGAATGGCACAGCACGTTTGGTTTTGAAACCTGTGGAATTTTAGTGCTGTCCATTCTCCCAAGTGGATGCCTTTAGTGAAGGTAAAAGGAAAGACTGTTTTCTGTGTCAAGGGAAGATTCATATGCAAATCCCAAGACTCAGATGTTATTTCAGAAGAGTTGGTGTCCATAGTAAAGTAGAACTGGCCCAGGCTTATCTGCCTGAAAGGGCAAGTGTTTGAGGTAGAGGGAACTGGCAGAATAGGAGGGGTGGAATCTTCCTGGGAGAAAGTAAAAAGAATTCTAGGTGGAGAGGAGATCAAGATGTGAACCAAACACATGTCTTCTAAATTACTATAGGAAATGTTGGAAAGGACTTTAGAACAAACAATAAATATGTCATAGGAGGAAAACAAAGAGAAGTCTTTGGGCCAGAAATAGAAACTGTTAAAAACAAAACAACAACAACAAAACATAAAAATAAAAAAAAAACACCTTTAAGTTTGAAAATGACAGAAGTTAAGAAGTGGAAAGTTGCATGGGATATGCTTTTATTGCGGCCTCTCTGATAAACCATTCCCCAGTCCATCTTTGTATCCTTGCTTGTCCTAAGCAGCATGGTAGCAGCCGTGGCATTCATCAGGCTAAAGTGGTCATTTTTGGCACTTGGGCTAGAGATGGCAGTGAAGCAGAATCATTTGGGTAAATGCCAGAGGCTTTTTGTCTCACAATAAGGAAATTGAAGATGTAGACACAGAAGGAGTGGATTTAAGAGTGGAAGGTTAATAGGCAAAAGAAAGAAGAGAGAGTTCCTTGTGCATTGGAAGGGTGCCTGAGCGGGTTTCTGGGTTTGGGGCAAGTTGCGGCTGGTTTTATAGATGAGCTTGAGGAGCCAGTGTCTGATTTACACAGGGTTCAGAGGGTTGGTTGGACCAGGTGTGAATGCATGAAGAGGCTGGCCATCCCATCCTAATCTTTTATTATGCAGATGGGGTCTCTATCTGGCCAGCGCCATGTTGCCTGAACACTTGAAGGCAAAGAAAAGGGAAGAAGAGGCAGGGCGCCGTAGCTCACGCCTGTAATCACCGCACTTTCTGAGGGCGAGGAGGGTGGATCACGAGGTCAGGAGTTCAAGACCAGCTTGGCCAAGATGGTGAAACCTCGTCTCCACTAAAAAAAATACAAAAAAAAAAAAAAAAAAAATTTAGCCGGGCCTGTTGGTGGGCGCCTGAAATCCCAGCCACTCAGGAGGCTGAGGTAGAGAGCTGCTTGAACCCGGGAGGCAGAGGGTGCAGTGAGCCGACATCACCCCACTCCACTCCAGCATGGGCAACAGAGCGAGACTCCGTCAAAAAAAAAAAAAAAAAAAAAAAAAAGAAGAGGAAACCTCCATGTTGAACATGCGAGTATGCCTGGCTTCCAAGTATCCCTTTTCTATTGGCATAGGTGCCGGCATTCCCCTTTGCAAGTTTTAGCTTGCTTATCTATGCTTGCAGCTGATTTTTCAGGCTGATTGTTGTTAGAAAACAAAATTAGATGGGGGCTGCTTTTTTATTAAAAGGAAAACCTTACCAACGACTCCCTTACACACACTAACTGCCTAAATAATTGATTTTTTTAGCTTCTGTATCAGCAGTGCTTGCCCCTGATAGATGATGATCATGGGGGGACCAGGAGCCTCTAGACTTAGAGAACTTTCCCCACCCTCCCTGTGGAGTGTTTACCTCCCCAGCACCCCCTGCTGGTCAGTTTGACAAACAGATGAACAGAAGTTCTCAAATACACAGTAAGCAGATAACCCCAACATCACCAGAAATATCAACTTGTGATGGCATTTTGTCAAGTTGTCTTTGTTATCGGCAACATCTGTTGCTTTCTGAGGGAAGTATTTTGAGTTCTCCTACTGAGACTGTGGATTTGCCTATTTCTTTTTGTATGTCTGTCAGCTTTTGCCATATGTATTTTGTAGTTGTGTTGTGAGGAAGATTCATGACTTATCTTGTGGGAGAATTCTGTATTTAGCAGATTTTCGTCTTAAGTTCTGTTTTGCTTAGTATTGATGTTATTACTTTGCTTTTTCAGTTTCAAAATCATTTAGTATATCTTTTTCCTTTCTTTTAGCCTTTGTGTTTTTATTTCAGATGTACTTTCTTATGTACTGACTGTGATCCCCAAATTCATATGTTGAAGTCCCAACTCCAAATGTATTTGGAGGTGGGCCTTTCAGACGTAATTGAGTTTAGATGACGTCATGAGGGTGGAGCCCCCATGATGACACTAAGTCCTTCTAAGAAAAGGAAGAGAGTCTGAGCCCTCCTCTACACCATGTGAGGGCACAGAGAGATAGCAGCCATCAACAAGCTGAGAGAGGAGGACTGAGAATGAAACCTACCTCGCCAGAACCTTGTCATATCCCTTCCCGGTTTCCAAACGAGTGAGAAATCAATTTCTGTTGTGTAAGCTACTCAGTGTATGAAACTTTGTTATGGCAGCCAGAGCAGATTAATGCATGCTTCTTGGACTTTGTTTTTAACTCAATATGAAAAACATATGTTTTAATAAAAAAATTACCCCATTCATTTGTATTGTGTTTACTGATAATTTTGGACTTATTTTTGCCATATTTAAGAAATCCTCCTTCCTCTTTCCCATGCTTTCTTGTGTTTTTTTAATCCAAGTGGATGATAAGGTTTGGGAATCACTATCGTAACAGGACCATGAAGGGCTAGATAAGGGAAGCTGGCTTGCATTCAGGGAAGGGGCAGAGGAGGGAAGCTGCCAGCTGGGCTGAGCTAAGATGACCTGAGCTTACAGACCCTGGATGAGCATCCTCTTCTGGATACAGGACCTGCCTGAGGCACCATTTTGAAATAGGCAAATTTTATTTGCTTTGTCTTCTTTCATCATCTTTATTAGCTTTTGCATCTTGAGTGAAAAATATAGCTGTTTTCATATTACCCCAAGTTCCTGAGTTTATTTTTTATGTAAGAATGTTCCAACCTTTGAAATCCCAAATGACATGTTTCCTCTCTTTCTCAGACCATGCTTTCATTTCAGTCAATGTAACAAATCAGCCAGGTCTTAGGAGTTTAGAAATCTGATTGGATTGATTCATACTAAGCGGTAACAGATCTACCACAGCCTTCTAAGATGAAGTTTTTAAAAAATGCTCCATGACCTACACAATTCTTTAATTGCTGGAATTGCACACTTTAAAATTGCATCAAATATAAACATTCAATTTTGTGGAAGTTTTGTTTTTTATGGAGAGATGAAAATAGGTGTTTCTTAATACTGGCAGACTTTACTCCCAAAGCCAATTCTATTAAAGTATCTTTTCTGCTTCAAATCTAGACTATCAGAAAGAATGAAAATGCCAATTATTTATTTATTTATTTTTTATTTTTTATTTTGCTATAGCTGCAATTTTCACAGTAATCCAAGTTCCAATGGCAGGGTGGCAGAGTGGAACCAAAAGAGGCCAAGTTTTGTTGGTGAAGTGTAATTATTTTTTAAGATCAGGTATTCAGAATTGTAGTATCAGTGTTCAGTTAGGAAGTTCTTATGATAGTGCATGGCACATGTCCTTTCCATCATCTGCATTTTCTGCTTTTTTTGTCTGGCTCACTTCTACTCACTCTCTAATCCTCACCTTAGTGGTCACTTCTCCCCGGAATGTCCCTGACCCTTTATGATAGCAGTGGTGCAAACACCAAAGGCTGAACTTACAACCAGACTCGCAGGCAACACCTTGCCTTGTGCCACGCTTCAATCATGAAGAGGATGTGAGAAAGAGTAGGAGCAAGGAGACACAAAAAATGGCATTTCCATAGCAGAGGCCCCCAAGGCCAGTCCATTTGATTCTCTGGATTTCTTTTCTGTACAACAGTGATGGAAGGTAGCCTGGGAAAGCCATTCGTCTCAGGCTTCACCTTGGATACCTTTCTACTCACTGAACTAAGAGACTGATTCCATTCTTTAGTGTACCATTGCTTCATAAATCCAGAAATAGCAGGGACATTCATTTTTGATAAAGTATCCATACAGATTAGGTTTATTCTATTGAAAATTTTATTAAAATCCTTCATTTATCTTCCAGATAGTAGATTCTATTAACCAAGTTGCATAAAGAGTTCTGATTCCCAGAGGTAAGAACTGAGCCTGGCTTTCTAGTTACATGTTTACTGGTAACCCCGTCTTTCCCTATAACACTTAAGCATATTTAAAGAATATACCCTCCCCTGCCTCCAGCCAGGATTGTAAGCTCCTCAAGAGCATGGCTGTGTCTTTTAACATCAAGGCTCCAGGTGAGAAGAGTTCCTGCTGTATTATAAGTGCCCAATATGCATTTGTAAGTGAAGAAATCTATTCTGTGGTGTCTGCTTTAATATTAAGAGATGGCTTGGCAGAGATTACTAAGCAGCTTCATTGTCTAAAATGGAACTAGATTCTGTGGGTAGCAGGTCCATTGGTGCCACTCACAGGAGGCCTCAAAGAAACCAAACTGCCCCACAAATCTGCGGGAGTCTTCATTTTCTTCCAACACAGAGATGTAAAATGGAATATTCTTCTGACGCAGATATTTCATGTATCGCACCATCACTCGTGCCATGTTGCCTGTCCTTCGGTATTTTTCCATGCTGTAGGCCATTCCTACTTCACAAGAAGGGTCCATGGTTACCCATGAGACCGGGACTCCCTCTGGGCCGAGCATACAGGCTGCTGGCAGGTCTTCTATGCAGCGCTTGATGTAATGCAGGCTCCTCTCATTCTTCCCTCGCTTCCAGTTGTCATTTACCAGCCCAGAATAAGAGACATCCAGCTGGGCATACTTAAAGTTGGGAGTTTCACTGTAGACAACAAAAAGAAAGACAGCAACTTTCATCCCCAATCCTGTAATTTCTAGGTGCCATCCCAATCTAGAGATCCCAGGAACTCTTCTTGTTTAAAGACTCACCATTGCAAAGTTTTGGATCTTGAACTTTGACAACCTTTATTCATCCCAAGGAATGAATTCATCCTCTCTTCATTCCAAAACTGATTTATGTGAATTACAAAAATGTACAAGGAATCGCAATTATAAATGATCAGCACATGTTTTTGTACCTTTCAAATTCATCATCTGGGTGGCCTGTCTCAGCCCAGCTTCCAAGCTTGCTTTTACTGGAGGCATTGAGCTTCAGAATATCTTCCGTAACCAAGAGAAGTGCTCTCGAATGCTCTACTTTCACTGACTTTGAAAATGTAGCCACTCTTATCCCCTCACCTAAACTTTCTTGAAAACCTGGGAAGAAAGCCAAGAAAGCAATCTTGTCAGACATGGAGTTCTCTACTTACACTGCTCCCACCTGATTAATACCTCAGTGCTTAGCAGTTCTCAAACTTGAGTTTACACCACAGTCAGATGGAGTCCTTGTCACACCACAGATTGCTCCACCTCTCCCAGTCCCCAGAGTTTCTGTGAATTTACATTTCTAATGAGCCCTCAGGTGATGCTAATGCTGTTAGTTGAAGACACAATTTGAGAAGCACAGCTGCTTGCCCATTTCTTCAGACTCGTTACCTTGGATTTGGAGTCTCTGTTTCCAGTTTACGATCTCACAATTTTTCAAAACTTCTTCTGATTTTTGAGGCTCTTTGGAGAACATACGATATACGTTTGTGTATGAATCCATGTCATCAGTCATCTCCTGTAATGGATGATGTAAGATCAGGTCATTCCCTTGAACTTTTTCTTCACCTCTCACTGGTTGCAATTATCAGAAAAATGAAAGTTCAAAAGAAAATTTTAACAGTGGCCCATGATGGCTGCAGTTGGGCACATCGATAATAAAACCTAGGCCTATAAGCTACCGCTGACCTCTTACCTGTGTAACTGGAGTTTGTTAAATATTTAACACTGACAAGTATTGGTTATAAACCTCCTTATCACATGCAGAACTAAGACAGGATGAAATCAGTCACCCTCCACCAGGCCTTAAGATGCCTCACCTTTCTCCCTACCCACTCAACTGCACACTTACCTTATTTTATGTATAGCATCACCAAGCACCCAGCAGAATAAAAAAATGCAACAATTGCTTCTCTCCCTGCTTCTCTTACCACCTGTGCCAAACGGATACTCCTGTTATATATACTGTGCCCCAGGTAACCTACTGTGGGACACATTCTGGGTTGTACTGAGTTTGTGTTGTTAAGAGTTAAGTCCTTAAACTTGGCTCAAAATAAATTTAACTGTGATTTCTCTAATTTTTAGTGCCTACTGTTTCACCAGACACCTAGAGTCAATAGTGTCCTAGAATCTACGGTGTCCAGGGCTTGAGCAAGATACTTTAGTGAATATAAACATTAACGAGACCTTGCCTTTTCTCAAGCCTACAGGATATCAGCCTATTTGAAAAGTGACACTGGCTTTACACCCAGAAGCCCACAAAATAGAATGATGTAACTGAATTTTTTGGTAGCTCTCTGGGTAATTTATGTGGTGTTAGACTCTTGGGTTTGAAAGAAAGAGACTCGTGATCCCATTCTGGCATGACAGAAACTTCATTGGAAGATGAGGATGTTTCTCTGGGGAAATATAAACAATAAGTGTGAGCGTTTTAGCAGTGAATGTATTAATATTATGTTGGAAATTGTATTGCTAAAGAGTTAAAGAGAAAATAGTGTAATTAATTTAAAGAAACCTTCAAGAATTTCAGGGTGCTTTTATAAATGCAAGTTCCTGAATATGGTCAAACCCAAAACATCAGTGAATTTAGAAGAGTAGATGTTTTAAAAGACCTGATTTTAAAAGAATGACCAAAAATAGCCAAGTAAATAGTCAAGGAAATATATAAAAGAATATCAAAGTAAACTAGAAAATAACAAATGGAACAATTTGTAAAAATGAAAGCTATAAATAATGAAATGGAGAACAAGACATAGTGCAAAGGATATATAAAGCCAAAAGTTCATTTTTAAATGGCAAAAACAGAGAGAGAAGAAGAAAGAGAGATCTAAACTTCTGGTAAGGCATTTATTAAAAGAAATACAAGAGAAAGAGAAAAAAAAAAAAAAACAGACTGTAAGCTATGAGAACAGAAACAGAAGAAACAGAGAAAAGAACAAAAGACTTCTAATAGAAGATTACATACTACTCCAAGGCAAGATATTTACTGATAAAAGAAATGGATGTTAACCCTCAAGAATAAACTATCAATATTGACTTGCAAAAAAATAGAAATCCTGAACAAACTAATAGAAAATATCAGAAATTAAATTAAACATCTACCTTTTAAAAAGTAGACAAGAGTTATGGGCTCCAGCTTCAGCCATGTTGCTACAAAGGATATGATTTTATTATTTTCTATTGCTGTGTAGTATTCCATAGGAATACACAGAAACAATGAAATAGCATGAGAAAAGACTATAAAAAATACAGAAACAGATACAAAAATATATAACATGTTATACGACAAAATAGACATTTATATTTCAGTAGGGAATGTACCAAGTTTTTTTTATCCAGTCTACCTTTGATGATCACCTGGGTTGATTTCCTGTCTTTGCTATTGTGAACTGTGTAGCAATGAACATACAAGTGCATGTGTCATGTTGGTAGAATGATTCATTTTCTTTTGGGTATTTACCTAGTAAAGACATTGCTGGATCGGATGGCAACTCTGTTTTAATTTCTGTAAAAAATTTCCAGACTACTTTCCACAGTGCAATAATCCTAAGCAAATTACTGCTGTAACAGAAAATCAAATATCACATGCTCTCACTCATAACTGGGAGCTAAGCATTGACCACACATGGGCATAAATGTAGGAACAATAGACAGTGTGGACTACCAGAGGGTGGAGTAAAAGGGGCTGGGTTAGAAAACTACCTATTGGGTACTATGCTCACTACCAGGGTGATGGAATCTGTCCATACTCCAAGAATCAGCATCATGCAATCTTCCCATGTAACAAATCTGCACATGTACCCCCGTATCTAAAAAGAATGTTGAAATTAAAAAATAAAATGTAGCCAAAATCAGATTATTTTACATTTAAATTCTACATAAGCCAAAAACAAACACATGATTTTAATAGTAGACTTTGGTAACAGATGAAAAGATCCTAATGCCAAATCTGGTAAGGAAATAAAAAACAGAGAGTTATGACCACATTCCCTTATGCATGCAGATACAAAAATTATGAATAAAATATTCAGTAGCATATACAAAAAATGTGAATATGAACAGTTGGTTTTAGAAAGGCCAGAATGGCTTTGATTGGAAGGTCTTTTAGTGTAATAAATTAGAGGAGAAAAAAATTACATGAGTGTATAAATTGCCAAATAGAAAAGACAAAAATTAAATAACATAAAATTTACCCTCCATTCTAAATATAAGTTCTATGAAAGTAGGAGCAACAGGAAAATGCTCTAAACCTGCAAATACAGAATCAAATGTAATTCCAAATGTAAGCTTTTATAGCTATTTAAAATCAGGGATGAGACAAGTATAGAACTATTATTATTATTAGTTGGAATTGTTTCCTTAGGTTGCATATTATGCAATAATGCAAGAAACTAAAAACCCATACAAATACTGGCAAAGCAGCAGCAAATTACTTTGTTTGTAGATTACAGTATTACACATTTAGAAAATCCAAGAGACTTCGACAAAAAAACAAAACAAATAATGCCCCACACAAACAGGATTTTAAACAATAGTGGGACATATTTGGAAATCAAGACTACAAATACAAAGCAATAACAAAATAATAATGCTCCGAAATATAACAGGAAAATAATTTAATAATCTTAACAAATAGTATAAAATACCTAAGGGTAAACTTAATGGAAAAATCACTTAGTTTATCACAGGAAAACACTAACATTTTACCAGATGGCATAGAATGCAAACTGAAAAAAGTGAGAAAAAGACCATATTTCTTGATGAAAAAATTTAGTGTCACAAAAACATTAATTCTTCCAAAATTGTCGAAAAATGCTCCTCCAATACCAATCACAACTCCAATAGTTATTTGGGGTAGTTGGTGGGGAACTGGAAGAATTAGTTTATGTTCATATAGCTATTAAGTTTATAAGAAATAGGAAAGTAAAAAAAGATTGGTGAAGGGTGATTTGCTTTATTAGATATTAAAATTTACCACAGAAACAATGAAATAGCATGAGAAAAGACTATAAAAAATACAGAAACAGATACAAAAATATATAACATGTTATACGACAAAATAGACATTTATATTTCAGTAGGGAATGACTTATTTAAGAAATGGTACTAACATAATTAGCCAGCCATAAGGAAGATTAATATAAAAGAATGTTAATTCATGCTATTCAAAAATATATTCCAAATAGAATGAAGTTTGCAATGTCAAAAGTAACAATTAACTCACTGTAAGACAAAATGAGAAAACAGTTGTATGATCTTCGAGTAGCAAAAATCTTCCTAATTATTAACTAAAAAAACCCAAAACCTCAGAAGTCATAGTGAAAAAGATAATATATTTGATTACATGAAAATAAAAAATTTCTTAATGTCAAAATCTCCATCAATAAAATAGAAAATAATTATAAATTGGGCAACAAATTTGTAGCATACACCTTTTTTTAGTATCCCTAGTATCCAAAACACTTACAAAATTTTAAGAATGACACAAAACCCCAGTGTAAAAGTGGTCAAAGAATATAAACAGGTCAAAAGTAAACACCAAATGACCGAGAAACATGAAAATATAATATGTTCAATATCACTAGTCAGGGAAATGCAAATTAAATCTACAATAAGATGCCATTTTTCACCCACCAGTTTGGGATAAATTAAAAGAGGGATAATATTCAGTGCTCTTGAGAATGTGGGGAAACAAGTCTTCCATACATTGCTAATAAAAATAAAATTGTGGAATCCTTTGGGAAGGTAATTTGGCATTGCCTGCTTAGAATAAGATAAACTGTAACTTGCAGATATTCCTTTTGGAAATCAGTTGTACTGAGAAAAATTTCCAGGATATAAAGATATGTATATGAAGATGTTTATTGAAGCTTGTTTGTAGTGGCAAAGAAGTATGAACAGTTTGAACCCAACAGCAGGAGAATGATTGACTAAATAGCACTGCATTGACTCTATGAAATGCTGCAGTTATTAAAACGAATACTTTAGTGCTGTATTGATTCACCCAAAGTGATGTCCATATGTTAAAGGCAAATTAAGAGTGATGACAAAAGAGATCATCAGTGAATATCCCTCTGTTTATTTTTTTGTTTTGTTTTTTTAGACGGAGTCTCGCTCCGTCGCCCAAGGCTGGAGTGCAGCGGCAGGATCTCAGCTCACTGCAAGCTCCGCCTCCCGGTTTCACGCCATTCTCCAGCCTCAGCCTCCCAAGTAGTTGGGACTACAGGCGCCCACCACCACGCCCGGCTAATTTTTTTTTTTTTTTTTTTTTTTTTTTTTTTGTATTTTTAGTAGAGACAGGGTTTCACCGTGGTCTCGATCTCCTGACCTCGTGATCCGCCTGCCTCGGCCTCCCAAAGTGCTGGGATTCCTTCTGTGTATTAATATGGGCAAGGACACTGATTACACCAAGGGGTAGGAAAGGAGGAGAGGAGGGGAGGGGAGGTAAGAGGTTATTAACTTTTTAAAATCATGTTGGATTTTTTTACTTGTATAATCAACATAGATTATCTTTGTGATTAAAAATCAACAATGAAAAAATTAATTTTTTTCTAGATAAATTCTCCTGCATCCCACCCTGAAAAGCTCTTATTCAAAATCAGATTGACTTTCAATACTGAAAGAAACATGGTATGCTATGGAATCAGACTAGGTGAATGCACTTCCAAGTAAATTGCAGCATATTTCATTCTTTCCTTTTTGTTTTTTTTGGTCTTATATGTGTGGTGTGGGACTTTTATATTTTCATATTTTTGTTTATTGACTCACTATAAAAACTAACTTTGTTCAAAGCAATGCATACATGAAGGTATGGCTTGATGCTATAGTTACGTTGCTAAAATACATATAATAACTACAAAGTTACTGAAGTAAAAGGAACTATTTGACTTCCTACAGTTATCTAGCATACCACACTTTGAAGAAATTGGACCATTGATTAAATAAACTAAACATTAATCTTTGATCCCAAATTGTCAGGAAGCCAGGAGATCAAAAGAACATCCCTAAGGAAGGTGTTAGGCTCAGCCTGGTTCCCATCCCCTTTACCCCTTTGTTCCTCAAGCTAGGGTCACTTTGTCACTTTCTGCATCCGAATCCTGACCCAGTTTGCAAACTAGTCTTGACCTGGTGTGGCTTATTATTATTTGGGGGCTCAGCGTTTACACCTACATGAAGTTGGGCTGGCAATGAGGCTTCAGTTTACTAACCAGATGTGTATGAAACACACAAACACAAAGGGGAAGTATTTAGGAAAAAAATACACCTAGGTTTGTATTACCATTTCAGCTCCATCATTTATTCCTTGTGTGTCCTCAGCCAATAATGGCTAATTATTGTAAACACTATTTACAGTTATGTGCTATGTACTAAGTGTTTAACATACAGTATCTCATTTAAACTTTGTGTAATCCTCTGAAGAAGATCCTCTTATTTTCCCCATTTTAACAGATGATGAAACTCACAGAAGTGCTATGGTTATATAGCTAGTAAAAGTGGTAGAGTCCACTGCACTTGAATTCAGACTGGGCAATGCTTTAACATCAGGAATCCAGCCGCTACATGACTTAATATTTCTCAATGTTGTTTCCTTATCTGTAAATTGGAGATATTAATGCTCACTTCATAAGATTGTTCTGATGATAACATTCACTAACGAGAGAAGTGCTTCCACATAGTTGACACACAGTAATTATGAGTCCCTTCCCTGGTTCCTAAGAAGTAACTTTTTTTTTTTGAAAAACAAAACAAAAACAACAGGGTCTCAGTCTGTTGCCCAGGCTTCAGTACAGTGGTGTGATCTTGGCTCAATGCAACCTCGACCTTCTGGGGCTCAAGCCATCCTCCCACCTCAGCCTCCTGAGTAGCTAGGAGTATAAACATGCACCACCATGCCCTGCTAATTTTGTTTATTTTCTGTAGAGATGAGGTCTCACTATGTTGCACAGGCTGGTGTCAAACTCCTGGACTCAAGTGATCCTCCTGCCTTGGCCTCCCAAAATGCTGGGATTACAGGTAGAAGACACCATGCCTGGCCCTGAGAGGTAATTTTACTGGTAGACTTATGCCTTGGTTTCTGTTTCTAAGCCACTGTTCTGATATCTCAGACACCCAACTTTCCCTGTAAATTGGCCTCCTTTCAGCCTCTGCAGGTGACCCCTGCCACCTCATAGGGCCCTTAATCTGTGAGTGCCAGCCTTGTCCTTTTCCTCCCCTTCCTCCTCCACCCCCTTTCCCAGAAGAGTCCTATGCTTTACACGAAGGGTGGGAACACGTGGCACTCATGCAAGGTGCCCAGTACTGAAGGAGTGTTTTAAAATACTCACGTTTCCTTTCACCCTATAAAAGCAGCCATGGTGTCTGAACTGGTCAGTTCCTCAGGCCCTGTGGACCTGCCTGGCTCCACCAGTCCCTGTCTGTGTGCCTACCTGCTTTTGAGGCCGGATAATAACCATCTGATATTCAGGCCAGGAATCCACGAGCACCTCCATGTTGAAGGGGTTCCCGTGATTGATGTGATACACAGAGCCATACACCTGAAGGAGGGATGAAAGGGACCAGGAGAGGTTGAGATCCCCAGAGATGAGGATCTGGTTGTGAAGAGGAAGATAAAAATGGAGATTAAGAGAAGGTACTGAGACCAAGTCAGTGATGGTGAGATGAGCAGTATGGTCCTGGAGAGGACCATACTGATGGACGTGAAGTTACCAGCAAGCAGGCAGAACTCACAGGTAGGACTGTCCTTGTGATACCAAAGAGCTACTGTGTACTAGCTGGGCACTTGGCAATGCTCTTAGCATTTATATTGTATAGATTTATTCAGTGTCCATAGCAACTTTAAGAGGTAGGTGCTAACGTTATTCCCATCTCATTGATGGAAAAACCAAACGTAAAGTCAGAGAAAGGGAAAGAAACATCCACAAAGCCATCTGACTAGAAAATGGCAGCCTTGGAATGCATATCCATTCAGACAGGCTCCAAACCATGTTCATAGTCACCATGCTCCACTGCCTCTCCAAATGAGTGGCAAAACCTGCAGAGTGGACCTAGCTGCCTCTTCCCAAAGAGAAGCAGCAGCTCTTGATATGCAGCCTGTGCCCCCAGTCCCATCCTGTTTCCCAGCTCCAACCCTCTGCAAACAGTCAGGAAGGACTAGAATCACAAGCCTGCTATTTTCTCATCCTCAACACCCCTACTCCCATACCCTGACCTCCCACTGTTCCCTGACCTTCAGGGACTCAGGGATGCTCCTGGCCAAGGATTTGTATAGGGCCAGCAGCTTATGGGAGTTATTCAGTAGGATCATTCTGTGGGATGCTTCAGACCTTGAGACCTTGAAGAAGAAACTCTGAAAAGATAAGAAATGAAGGGAAAATGTTAAGGAAACAAATGAATTTAAAATGCACTTTATACATCTCCATTCAAGTAACACTTATGATGTAGGTACTGTTAGTATCATATTCATTCTGAATACACCAAATCTCAGAGGGACTAAGTAAATTTCTCAAGTTCTTAGAGATAAATGCCAGAGTCAGATTTTGAAACCATATATGAATGGCTCCAAAACCCATGCCCTTCCTCCCTTGTGGAAAGAATTAAAAGTGAATATTAAGAGTTCTGTGAGCTTCCCAAATGCCTGTAACAGAACACTCCACCACTACCATCATAAGTTTTTTCCTGTATTTTGGTCATTATATGCCTGAGAATTCTTCTTTCATCTGCAATAGAAAATATCAGCCCTCTAGGAACAGGTATGACTAAAAAACTTGGAGCAGGAGTAGGCATAGATTTTCTTTAGTTTCTCAGGGCCAAATATTTCAAACCTACGGCCATTTTGGAACTTATCCCAGTTTCATTACAAAAATTAAAAACAGATAGAAAAATTTTAACACATATCTGTAAACTTTTGTTGAAATATCATTCAGAATTCTTAGAAATGTGCCAATAATTTAACAATAACTTGGAGAAGGTGATCATCACAACTGATAGGTTCAAAGCTTTGGCTGATTTCAAATTTTAGTTCCATCTCATACTTCTTTGTTAAGTTGCTTAACCAATCAGAACCTCAAAGTGTTTTCTCACAACTTTGGAACTGGAAATTAGAATGCATGTTTTCCAAAGGATTGAGATTACACAATGTAATATGTATAAAATGCATAGCATTATGCCTGGAATAAAGTAAGAACAAGTTTTAATATATGTTAGTTTTTTTAATTGACTTCATATTAATCAACATGTCATATAGAGATTTAGCAATTATATTCAATGATGTAAAAATAATTAAAAATGTGAAGAACTTACAACAAAATTAATGTAAGAGAAGGAACCCACGAATCAGATATTTGAAACAATCATTTGCAAATCAGTTAGCACAGATTTTTGAAATTTTTTATCCATGAAGTTAAAATAGTTAACAAATATGTGTTAAGTAATAGGCAAGGTGAAACATATTTTATCTTGTCTGGGGTCAAAGGCCTCAAAGTTAAACTATGTTCTGTAGCTAGATGAAGCAATGTTTAAACAAAGGCATCCTTTTGCAAGATCTCATAATTTCAGAATGTTTGAATACCCAAGGAACTTTTAGTAAATAAAACTGGATCTCTGACATGAGCCTATCCCCTGTCTGACTCTGCTGTTCTTGTAGCTGTCAAAAAAAAATGGTCTTTTTCTTCCCCCCATCTCCAAGTGCTTTCTTTGCTCTGTTTCTCACCTGATTTAACTAAAATTGCCCTTGCCCATACCCATGTGTTTCACTATTGTCTTCTCCTTTGAGCTTTTGGTCAAGATTTTAAAAGTTTTAATTCAAGATCTACCATGCTATATCACTCCCCGCAAAAAAACTTGTGTTCCATTTGCCCTGGGAACATTATATCCTGGGCTGATACATGAGAACAATCCCCACACCTATCAGCTGCCAATCTTTGTCCAAAATACCCCTCCTGTGCATTCCCTACTCCATCCCCTTGCAATGACCTTTGTTGAGGGCCTCTCCTCATACTTAATATTGCTCTTGTGACCCCACCCTGGCCTCAGCTTCTAACATCTACCCAAATAAAAGTGTTCTCTACCTGTATTCCTACCATCAACATTTCTTTTCTAAATCAGGAAGCTGCTAAAAACCTGGGGAGACCCCTCCCCACCTTCTTTAAAAAATCGTTGTAAAGGACACATAACACAAAATTAACCGTTTAACCATTTTTAAGCATACAATGCAGCGGTATTATATACATTCATGGTGCTTATCCATTTCCAGAGCCTTTTTGTCAACCTAAATGGCAACTATACCCATGAAATCACAATTACTCATTCCCTCTCTCCCTAGCACCTGGCTAGGGGTATATATATATATATGCCCCTATATATAATATATATATTTTATATATATATAAAATAACTTTTATTTTACTTTATTTCTCTAGGAATTTGCCTATTCTAGGTACTTCATATATCATGGAATCCTATGATATTGGTCCATTTGGGTCTGGCTTATTTCACTTAGCATAATGTTTTCAAGGTTCACATCTGTTGTATTATGTATCAGAATTTCATTCCTTAACTAAAATAATTTTTCATAATATATGGAAAATAAGTTTAATGTCCACTAAAGAGAAATTATAAATTTGTGAATGACAGTCTGTAAATATGAGTAGCACACAGTCAGTGGTCACTGTGAAGACTACAGAAAAGCAATTATAATGAATAATGGGTAAAAAATCAAAATATATAACTTTTACATATGTACCCAAATTATGTTTGCATGTGGACAAGGACTTGAAGGGAATAAATAAACATGAAAATTGTTTTTGGGTGGTGAAAGTATGTGTGATTTATTTCTTATTTAAGAATTTTAGTTTGTACCATTGAGATGTTTTTATTTTTATGCAAGATTGAAAAAAACATGGAAGGCAATGGAACCATAGTTAAATATGAGAATTATGAAAACAGAATAAATGCTATATATTTTTTTCTTTTTTCCCCACAGTCCCATCAGCTATCAAGTTTCTTTATTTGTAGGGAGAAGGAAAAAGCTCCCCATGTCCCACAATTCTGTACATGCCTCATCCTGTCACCCAGAGCAGTCAACAAAGAGTGCAAGGCAGATTATTCCAAAAAGAATAGCAGTTGACATCCAATAGTGCCAAAACTGTTTTTAGTCAAAGAGACTTTACTGAGAGCCCTCATTTATAAATGTACTTGGCATTGTTGTTTAAATGCATTGGCATTGTTGTTCATTTGGAATGTTCCACTCTAAGTACCTTTAGTAACGTTTTGCCATTTCTGTAAGACTTGGTATACAGTCCTAATGTATAAGCCAGAAGGAACTCAGTTTTCCAGAAATTAAGGATCCCATTTTTATCTAAAATATTGTCTTTATTCTTAGGTTCTCTTGATGAACTTAGCCAGTGATTTTTTTCCTACCTAGGCGCACAAAAAAAAAAAAGAAAAGAAAAAAAAAAACCAAAGGGGTAGAACACAAAAATCCCTGTGAATTTTCAAAAGCCAAGTTTTATAACTCCTGCAACATTACTGCTTACTACCAGTTCCTTTCTGACCCAGTGAGATGTAAGAGGCCTCTAACTGGATCCAGGCCAGTTAATTCCAAGATCAAATCTGTTCCTAGACCCAGTCTGTTTCCTGTTGTGACTCCAAACCCAGTTTGGATCAGAAATTTGCTCCAAGCAACTCAGAGAGCTCAAAACACAAATGTGTGAAGCTCCAAAATGCGAGAGGGAGCTTACCTATTATCCTCAGCCACTCTGAGAGATCAACGGACACAATTGGATCCTGCAGGTACCTTCTGTGTTCACTTCGCGCTCCTGGGGATACTAGAAGCTCCACTTCAGATTCTGCTTCTGACACAGTCTGATAAAAGAAAAACTTCAGCTGAATTAAACTTAAAGGAGTTTCATTAAGCAACAAACAATTTGTGAATCCGGCAGCCTACAAAATCACAGCAGATTCACCGAGGCTCCGGGGGTGCCTCGTGGTCAAAATGAATTTATAGACAAAAAAGGTAAAGTGATGTACAGGAACCAGAAATCAGGTACAGAAACAAAGAGATTGGTTACAACTGGGCGCTTGCCTTATTTGAACACAGTTTGAACATTCAGCAGTCTATGAGTAGTTGAAGTATGGCTGCTGGGATTGGCCAACACTCAAGTATTGTTACAGGTGCACACTACTAAATTAGGTTTTCAATTTTGTCTGATGATTAAGCTACGTTACAGTTTACCCACAAGGACTCAAATGAAGAAGTACAGAGTCCTTCTCAGGCTGTAATTAGTTTGTTTCAACAGTTTGTAGCAAAATTTATTGAAAGGATTGTCTATACATGCTTTCTCCAATCCCCCTCCTAACCTCATCTAATTGAGTTTTTGCTGCTACCATTCTACTGAAACACTTTTTAAAACCATCAGGGATCTCTGTGTTATTAAATCCAGTGGTCAATTATTGCTTCTCATCTTAATAGATCATCCTTTAATGGACTTGGTTTCCAAGACAACACACTCTCTTGTTTTTTCTTTAACTTTACTGACTACTTTTTCTCAGTCTCCTCTGTGGACCCTTCTTTCCTCCCCAATTTCTTAATTTTGGATCACTTCAGAATTCCCGATGATCCCATCTGGTCCCATAGCTTTAAAATCAATCTACCTGCCAATGACTAATACATTTAAATTACTACTCAAACTTTTTCCAAACTCAAGGCATATGTATCTAACGGCCTGTTTGACATCTCTTGGATTCCATCCAATAGCCATCTCAAACTCATTATGTCTCAAATCAATCTTCTTATCCACCCTCTCCACCCAGCCTACTTCACCTGTAGTCTTTCTCAACTTAGTTGATGGCAACTCCATTTCTTCACCTGTTCAAAGAAAAATTCTTGGAGTTATTCTTAAGTATCTTTTCCCCTCCCACTTTACATCCAATCCATTATGACATCCTGCTAATTCTGGCTGGGAGAAAATTCTTCATGGCCTCTCACATTTCTGTATGTCTTATGAGCAGAGACATTGACAGCCTTTTCTCCTGACTATCTTTTCAAGGATGTTTCTAAAGAGGACAGCTTGGAAGCTAGAGATATTGCTTTCTTCTGAAGCAGAGGGTAGGTCTGCTTACTGATCAGTATAAGAAAGATAATGTCCCCCTCTGGAGCAAAGTTCAGACAGGTTTGCTTGCAGTTCATTATGAAACATCCAGGTGACCTAAATTCAGGGTTCCTTGGCTGCAACACACATCTGTTGCACTTGCAACATTAATCTGCCTTTCTGTATTTCCTCTGTAGGACTTGTGGAGCAAGGATGACTGACACAAACACAAAAATCATTCTCCCTGTTGAATGAGTCATAAAACTCTGTCTTTGACCCAGAAAGCTTGTGTTATCTGTCAGCATTCATGAAACTTTGCCCCAAGTAGGGTAAACTTTTATATGCTTCACAGTTCTTAGCAGTCTTTTCTGGATGGAGAATGCCTTTAGTCTTCTGTCAATAACAAATGAGGATGCTCCTTTTAGAACAAAAGACAGATTTTGTCATGTCTTTGTGCAACTCCTGCAGCAACTCCCAATCTCATTTAGAGAAAGAGATACAAATTGTTTATAACAGTTCTCTAAGTTAGACTCCAGTCACCTCCCTGACATCTGTCCAGTCAGGTCCTAGACCTCACTCTCTTTGGCCTCTCTGCTTCAGGCACTTGGCTGTTCTTTTTCTTCTGCCTGCATTCTGTTTTCTTATTAGACCTATAAAAACTCTATTACCTTGTTTAAGTCTTCACCTAAAAGCCACCTGCTCAATAAGGCCTCCTTTGGCCATCCTATTAAAAATTACTACTCCTCCCCTTTGGGTATATACCCAGTAATGGGATGGCTATAAATCATGCTGCTATAAAGACACATGCACACATATGTTTATTGCGGCACTATTCACAATAGCAAAGACTTGGAACCAACCCAAATGTCCAAAAATGATAGACTGGATTAAGAAAATGTGGCACATATATACACCATGGAATACTATGCAGCCATAAAAAATGACGAGTTCATGTCCTTTGTAGGGACATGGATGAAACTGGAAATCATCATTCTCAGTAAACTATCACAAGGACAAAAAACCAAATGCCGCATGTTCTCACTCATAGATGGGAATTGAACAATGAGAACACATGGACACAGGAAGGGGAACATCACACTCTGGGGACTGTTGTGGGGTGGGGGGAGGGGGGAGGGATAGCATTAGGAGATATACCTAATGCTAAATGACGAGTTAATGGGTGCAGCACACCAGCATGGCACATGTATACATATGTAACTAATCTGCACATTGTGCACATGTACCCTAAAACTTAAAGTGTAATAATAATAAAAAAAATTACTACTCCTCTCCTAGTCTCCCTGCAATGCTTCTGTGCCCCATTGTCATTCTCTGCCTCTATTTGTCTTTTTGACAGGGTCTCGCTCTTTCACCTAGGTTGGAGTGCAGTGGCTGAATCAAGACTCACTGCAGCCTTGATCATTCAGGCTCAAGCAATCCTCCAATCTCAGTCTCCTGAGTAGCTGGAACTACAGGCATGAATCACTGTGCTTGGCTAATTGTTTAATTTTTATTTTATAGAGATGGGGGAGGGGGTCTCTGTTTCCCAGGCTTATCTCAAACTCCTGGTGACAACTTTATAAACTTCTGTGCCAAACTCTCATACCTCAAAATATCTAGCAGAGACAAATACAAAACCCAGACAAAAATGTATGCTGACAACTATGATGACATTTCTAGTTTTATTTTACAAAATTTTAATGCTAGCTTGCTAAAGATTTACTTAAGTAGCATGAACATGAAAAATACTTTGGACTTGTTTACTTAATCTATGAGCACTCTTTTATTTATAAGCCAATTGGGTAGTCACAACATTTAACGTAATACATATGCCTACACATTAACACATCTAGACATACATACACCCAAAGACACATCTAGACATACATACACCCAAAGATCCAATAGCTTTTACCTTGGAACTCTAGCTATTGAAATAGAAACTCATCAGTCTGCAAACATGTTCACATGGCTGAACTTTGTTAGCCTTGATAGGTAATCCAGTGAAGGCTGTGAACCAAAATTTTCAGTAAAACAGTTTCCGTGGCAGTTTAATTTTTAAAGTCCAAACTTCTCCAGACTCCAAAGAACACTGGGGTCAAACAGCACCACAGGAGAATATCACATACTAACTTGGCCCAACAGCAGCACAAAAGCCTGGATACATGGAACTCCAACCCACTTTCCCATTCAAGGGCAAATACCAGATTCCAAACTATACTGGGGTCAAACAGTGTTACAAAAGAGTGTCAGTTTATTAAATTCTGATTTCCGATGACTATATCAGACACTTGCAAACAATCACTAAAACAATCCAACTGTTGCAGCATCAAACAAGCCCCAAAAGTCTACAAACTGAAAGAGTTGGGGTGATTCCTCTCTCCATTGGTTGGGCTCAATCAACCTGCAAATCAAAATTCCTTCAGAATTTCTCAAATGGAGAGGAGCTGATCCCACTATCTGGTACCCACAAAAGACACTCACTTGCCTGGACACACACACAATGACAAACAAGCCCCCAAGAATGTCCATACTGAAACAGTCAGGGTATTTTCCTCTCTTCATCAGTTGGGCTTATTCAACCCGCAAGTGGAAATTCCTTTAAAAATTTCCCAAACTGAGAGGAGCAGATCTTTCTGTCTGGGCCCACAAAGGACAGTCACCTATCTGGATGCCGATGTCAAATTCCAAAGGCAGTTCTTCCAAGGCAATCAGGACCATGGTTGGGGCCAGGTGTGGTGGCCCCAGACAGAGGGTACTTATCTCTCCAGCCAAAATTGGGTAAGCAGCTGCTTAGTAGTTCTGTGAGACTCCTGGCCCATGGCAGCCGAGCCAAAGTGTTCCTGGTCAGGAAACCAAAAGCTGTTACTGAAACACCAGGGGTGTGGTCTAGGTCCTGCAGCTCACCACACAGAAAGCCAATCAATATAACCAATTGCCAAGGAAGAAGGCTGAGTTGGATGCTGTAGCAGAGGAGATGCAAGCTCGGTCTCAAATCCGTCTTGCTGATCAACTAAAATTATGAGTTTTCATAGCAGTGAAGAAATGTAACAATGTGTAGAAAAACAGGAACTCAGGAGACCTAAGGAAGCAATCATAATTTATGAGGGGTCTGGTGTCCCACTGTCTGGATGGGATCATCTGGTGAGTTTCAATTCTTTGATACTTTTTGAGGGACCTAGGGGTCCTTTACTAAGGATGAAATTCATATAAAACAAATAAAAGTTTCAAGCATTAAGATCAGAAGGGTCAATTTCTATGTTTATACAAAAAAAATTCTCTATGGGACTACAGGGGAGGTTTCAATTCCACTGCCAGTGCTAGCTCCAGTCGGCCTCAAGTCTGCCTATGATTCTGGCAAACTGAATCAGGACCTTGGCCAGGAGAATAGCTTCCTCTCCCATCTCTGGGCTCCTCACCCATCTGTAGGGCTGCTGAGCTTGCCAGTTTCTTATAACACTTCAGTTCCAGAGCAGACTCCTTTGCATCAGCCTTTCAGACCAGCTCTGGAGTCTCTCTAGAACTCAGCACGTGCATATGGGGTGCAGAGGGATACGGCTGGAACTAGAACCCCTGTGCTTTCCTCTCAGAAACACATGCTATCTGACAGAGTGGTTACTCTCTAGGACTCCAGCAGGGGATTCTCCAAGTCCACTTCTCTGATGTATCTACTCTGTGGATCAAAACTCAAAGGTTTAGCCTTATGTGTCACAACCTCAGGGCTCTCTGGGCCTAGCTTAGTTCTGATATCAGTCCCATTGTACTCAGTATTAGTCATAAGTGACTTCATGAAACACTGGTGGCAGCTTGGATTCTGACATGAACATGGGATCTCTGAATGGAAGCAATGAATTCTGGTTTCACAGGTGCTGAGGTTATGCTCATCTGCTTTGGGCTTTTCAGGCTGTGTGAGAGATCTCTGATTCTAGGTCTCTCCAGCTGGCTACCCTTGAATGTTCTTCCATCTTTGGGACTTTGCAGGTCCATCATAGGGTCATGGTGGAAGAGACAACTAGGATACCATTTAGGCATGGCCCCACTTTCAAAAAAGTTCTCAAATTTGAGATTCTAGTGTTATCACCCAATGGTACAGAAACACAGACAGAATGGAGAACACATGCACCATAAATTACACACTGCCAAGAGTCCACTCTGAATTAATGCTTTATAATTCCTGCACTGATCTTGTAAGTAGAACAATAATATTGCATGGCATTTTTGAGGTTGTAAGCATACATTTATACACATTTTAAAGCTATTATATTATCAATGTTTAGCCTACCTTTACGTGTTGGTATACTTCATACTACAAAGAGTGGCAATTAGTTGGCCACCTTTGAACCCCTGTGAGGCCCTGAAACTCTTGCTCATGGCAGGGAATGGGAATGGTATGGCTGAGTGTCTGTGGGAGGTTGATGGAGCCCCACCCTCTGTGTACTCTCACAATGTGTCAAGGGTCTCTGGGATGCTTCTTTCATATCAATGTCCTTCATTAACCCTTAGCAACGTGAAACTGGGATGCAGCAGCCATCATTGGAAGACATCTGATAGCTGTTGGCACCTATTCATAAAATCTGAAAACTTCCTAGGGAATCTGAGGAGAGTTGCCTTTGCAAGATCATTTGGAAAACTTTGGAGACTTTGCCTCCTAGGGATAATAAAATTAATAAGATTATGGATATTAATCATGTTTGTTTCAGGCACGGACCGAACAGTCAAAGAATCACTCTATCTCAATCTAAGTCATAATAAATTCAAAGTTACTTTGAGGCAGTGACTAGATGCTTGTACATCTCTTCTGTGTACTAGTACTTTTCTGATTTCTGTTCACCAGGGACCTCACCATGAGACTCTCATACTCTGAAATCTTGGGGAATTTTTTTCTCTCCAGAAGTCTTTCTAGGGAAGAAGGTTTCTTTACTGGCTTCTGAGATGACAGGAGGACACTGGGACCTGTGGTTCCCCAGCAATGCTTGCTCTATCTCAGAATTCCTAATGAAGTTCCTCCTGAAGGTCCAAAGGAGCATCCTAACTCTTAATTCAGGAGCTTTGGTGATTGAGCAGATTCTTCATATCTGGACACTTAGGGAGGGGTTGTTAATGCAGTCAGAGGACCTTGCACTGCTGGTGGCTTTAGATGTGGCTGCACCTCTCTGTAGCAAAAGAAAGCTGTTTTAACTGACTGGTGGCTGGTGGCAAGACATAGAAGAGCCAAGAAAACACAGGTTCTTTATGGTAGAAAAGACTGATAGCACCAACTTAAATAAATACCAGAAAAGGATGAGGGTTTCTGGAGTTTGATATAAACAACAATCGGCCTCCGTAGGAAAACTTGACATGAAAGTGGATTCTTGAAGCTTTTAGAGAGGAAGAAGGGGGATGTTTAGGGACTTCATGGAGAGAACAAGTCATGCTAAACTGTTCTGGGTTGGTGATGAGGTTTCAGTGCCTCCAGAGAAATCAGCAAGTGGTATTTGGTTTTAGCTAGATCAGGGAACTGAGAAGGTGTCGGATCCACAGGACATGCTTTCTTGGCGTTGGCATCCTAGAACATTTTAAAGCTCTCTGATGTCTTCTAGTCCTCTAAGAGTCTAAGGAAGAGAAAAACAAAAACTTTGGCTATACTACAAATCAATAGGGGACTCTTTGTTGCTCCTTAATATTTTCTTTCTGATTCTTTCATCTCCTGTTCCCCATTTTTCTACCCCAAATTCAGCTTTCATTATTTGCTTAGTCCCTGCTAATGCATTCTCTAAAGCCATGTCCCAAAACTGTGGTTAAGAAAGACACCTGCCTTCTTCCTTCATCCTTTGTGACCAAAAAGCTGATCTGAGCACCTGCCTAACTTTCTGAAAGGGAGGAAAATCAGATAGGAGGTTTAGTAGAGATTGTCTAGTTTCAAGAAACTAAGTCCTGGGAAGTGGACACATGATTGCATGTGCAAAACCAAGACCAGAACCCAGATGCTCAGAATCCCAAGCCATTGTTCTTTGTATTGTAAGATGCTGGTTTCCACTTTGTGATGAATTTTGCACATTGTGACTCCAGATATCTCATCATGAATCTCTTCCTCTTGAGACTTTAGTTGAATTAGTTTACACAAATATTTGATCTGGAAACTTTCTCTCACTCTAGCCTGGTACTGGCTTGAATATGTTGAACAATAAGTCCTATTATGTTATGAAAAAATTTGATTGATTCATCCTCAAATCCTGCATTTTTGTCTTTTCTAGCCTAACATATTATTTCTCTTATTATACTTATCATCAGAAAATCTGGAAGTTCAGTAACCATCAGAAACCTGAAATAGAAGTCATACTTCATGGAGAAAGAGGCCAAAAGTATTTTTCCTCTATGGTGTTTATTTATTTTTTTGTAGAACTACTTTATGGAGGTATAATTGACATACAAAAAGCTATATGTGTTTAATATATAAACCTTGATGAATATAGAGGTGAATACATACTCATGAAACTATCACAACAATAAAAGCCATAAACATATTCATCACCTCCTAAAGTTTTGACAGCTCTATTTATTATTATTATTGTGTGTACATATGTGTGTGTTTGATAAGATCATTTAACATAAGATCTGCAATCTTTCTTTCCAAATTAGCAGGAGACCTGTCTCTGATGCTGCTGAGCCACTTTGACAATCGTTATATAGAAATCTGATTGGATGCCGTGAAACTGGACATCAGCAAAATGTCAGAATGGGACTTTCTAGCATTTATCCTCACACAGAAACATCAATTTAAACAACTATCTATGCATGAAAATACCTTCAGAAGAGCTAAGAAAACCAGGTGAAAGGTTACAGAAACGTTGTGTAGCAGAGAAATAAGAAAAGATTAATTGAAGAGCATAGGAAGAACAATTTTTCATTTCCTGTGTCACCCCTCCCACAACACCAGGCAGCAGGGCACAGAGAGAGGCAATCTCTGTGTCGAAGAAGAAAAGTGAAGTGAGCACTGAACTTTGCCTTGGACTCCAACGCAGAGCCTGCTTCAGTAAAATCCAGTAATGGGTATGTGACTATTGCCCGAAACTCCAGGCTAGTACCTGCACACTAAGCCAGACCAGATCACACAGCCCAGGCTCCAGGCTTGCCTGGTGGACTTGGTTTCTGGGTATATCCTCATGCCAGGTCTACCCCAGTGCCTTGGATGTCAGGTAGTCTTGGGGACCAGGCCAGCCCCAGTGACTCCAGGCTCCAGACTGCTCCCAGAACAAGGCCGGCCTCGACAACTCCAGGTTTCAAGCCAGCCCCAGGACCAGGCTAGCTCCTGCAACTCTAGTCACCATGCCAGTGTCCATATATCCAACCCCTAATCTGGCCCCTGTGGATACAGGCTCGAGGACTGCCTAGCACAAGGCTAGCCCCTGTGGTCGCAGACTCCAAGTCCACCCTAGGTTCCAGACCGGCCCAGAACTAGATTGGCTCACACCAATCCAGGATTCAGGCCCACCCCATTTCCAGGTTGGCAGCCCTAGCCATAGGCCTTAGTCAGGTATCTGGCAAGCATCTGCAGACCCAGGCTCCAGGCCTCCCTAGGCCTAAGCCAGTTTCTGCCACCCCACTCTCCAGGCCAGTTCCTATGGTCCCATCCTCCAGTAGACCCAGGGTCCAGGCCCATCACAGTTGACTCCAGTATTGGGCAGGTGCCTACAGACCCAGTATCTAGTACTGCCTCTGTGGACCTAGGTTCCAGTCCAGTTCCTACAGCCCTAGGACCCAAGCCACCCTTTGTGGCCCTAGTGTCCATGCCCACTTCTGAATGTGTTGGTTCTAGGACAGATCTCACACAACCAGCCTCCAGGCCATTCCACAATTCTTGGCCTACCCCTGTGGCTACAGGCACCAGTCTAGCACCTATGGTCTCAAACTTTAGACTGGCCCCATCTCACCACAGCCCTAGGCCAGCATCAGACTCCAGGCTGGTTTTTGTAACCCAGCATCCAACAAACTCAGGGCCCAGCTGTGCTCTAGCAGACCCAAGGTACAGGCCGACTTCATTAGACCCTGTTGCTAGGCTGGCCATCAAGGACCAAGTCTCTAGGACCATCTCTGAAGACTCAGGCTCCAGGTCTGCCCCCGTCTACCAAGATCCCAGGCCCATTTCTCCAGATTCCAGCTCCAGTCCTGCACCAGTACCAGGCCAGTCCCCATGGACTCAGATGCCAGGCTTATCCCAGCAGACTCAGACACTATGCTCATTCCAAAATCTGGCCAGCCCCTGCAGACACAGGCTCAATGCACGCCTCAGAGCCATGTTAGCCCCTGTGGACCCATGCTCAGTCCAGCACCTACTGTTAACAGGCTCTGTACCTGCCCTTATAGAAATTGGCTTTATGTTCATCCCCACATACCCAATGAAAAGATCCACCCCAGTTGATCCAGGCTTCAGGCCCAACTCTACAGACCCAGGAAACAGGCCTACCACCTGCTAACACAGGCACCAGGCCAGCCTGCCTGAGGACTTTGGCAACAAGTTCACCTGCAGACCACACTAGACACCCTACAAAGAATTGCTGGATGACTAGGAAAGGGTTTTTCCAGACAAAGCCGGTATGCAAGAACTAGAATAAGTTTCTTGTTTTTCAAATGTGCAGACACTAATGCACTGCCTAAAAATCAAGATCAAGAACAATCAGAGAAAAATGATACCACCAAAGGAAAAAAAAATAACCAATAGCTGAACCTAAAGAAATAATAGTTTATGAACTGTCTCATAATGAATTTAAAATAATTGTCATTGAATAGCTTGGTGAGCTATAAGACAACCCAGATAGATGACTAAAAATAATCAGAAAAATAATACATATTCATAACTCAGAAGGAAATCATTGTGAAGCCTGAAGTATTGGATCTAATCTATATAAATAGAGGAATAAGCCTGGAGGGAGTAAAATCAGGAGGGACAGCTGGGCTTGGATCATTTAGTAGGTAGGTACAATGGAATGAGCTGAGGTTATAGGAATAGTGATTTCCTTTTTATCTTGATGCTCTCCCGTCACCTCATGTTTTCAAATATTTATTGCTCAAATCTATCTCCGCAGCACTGACCTCTCATCTAACCTCCAGATATTAATATTTTGTTGCCTCTTTGACATCTACTCTTGGATATGTCAGAGGCATTTCACTCTTAACCCCTTCAAAACCAGAGTCATAAAATTTAATTGTGCCCCTCTTCCTGTGTTTCTGAATCTGACAATGGTGTCATTATCCATTTGACTACCCAAGCTAGTATCCTGTGAATACTTCTCAGCTTCTTCCTTTACCTCTTATACACTGTGTTTTTAAAAAACTATGAAACATATTCTACATTCAAAAGCAATTTATGACAGCCAATATTTCATATAATAAACATCCATGTATCTCTTTCCCAACTTAAAAAATAGCACACTACAAATCATTAGAGGCATACAGTGTGTCCCTCCTTCATCTTATCTCCCTTTCTCATTCTCAAGGACAACCACTAAGTCTAAATTTGTTTTAAAATTAGTAGTGTCTTACACTTATTTAGAGACATATATATATGTAGTAAAGGTATAAATAGTAAACTTTTGTTTTGCTTGGTTTGATTTTATATAAACACATCCAGCTGAATATGTTCTTCTGTGATTTGCACTACTTTTTTGAGGTTCATTGTAGTTGATGAAATTCTCTATCCACTTTTACAGTTAGAGAGAATTCAATGAAGAATCAACTGCTTATGCACATTCAGGGGTTTTCTGCTAAAAGCAGTGGCAAGTTTTTCTATGAATATCTTTGAATATGTTTCCTGGTGCACATATGCAGGGGTGTCTCTCAAGTCTAGATGTAAAAGTGGAAATGCTCAACTTCAGAAATAGATTTGAGCAATAAATATTTGAAAACATGAGGCAATAGTAGAACAACAAGAAGAAAATGCATAATCTCCCTTATTATAATAGATATTGCCCTATTATTTTACAAAATGGTTGTACCACCTTGCACCTCAACCAGTGAGAAATGAGAGTTCTCATTATTCTATGTCTTCATCAAAGCTTGAAGCTTGGTATTATCCATATTTTAATGTTTGCCAATTGTGTGGGTGTAATAGGGCATCTTATTGAGGGTTTCAATAGTAGTTTTCTAATTACTAATGGAATTGAACCCTTTTTCCTTTTTCATGCTTCAGGTTCTAAAATGTTTATGTCTTTTTTTTTTTTTTTTTTTGAGAAGGGGTCTCTTCTGTCCCCTAGGCTGGAGTGCAGTGGTGTGATCTCGGTTCACTGCAACCTCCACATCCCGGGTTCAAGCGATTTTCCCACCTCAGCCTCCCAAGTAGCTAGGACTACAGCTGCATGCCACCACGCCTGGCTAATTTTTGTACTGTTTTACTAGAGATGGGATTTCACCATATTGGACAGTCTGGTCTGGAACTCCTGACCTCCTGATTTGCCGGCCTCTGCCTTCCAAAGTGTTTTGTAAATTTTTCTACTGGATTATTTTTCTTTTTAGTATTAATTCTAGAAGTAATTTAATATTGTAGACATAAATTGCTTATTCATCATACGTGTTAAACATGTATTCTGAGTTTCTTCTTGATTGTTTATTCTCAGGTGTCGTAAAGAACAGGAGTTGTTCATTTTATTGTTGTCAAGTTTATTAATCTTTTTATGTCATTACAACATCTTTCAAAGGATGTATTCTGTTGTTTTCTAAAAATTGCAAATGTTTGCTTTTACCATTCAAGTATGTAATCTGGAATAATTTTTTGTATATAGCTTGAAGTAGGTATCACTTTTTATTTTTTGCATATGGATAAGAAATTACTCCAGTGATGCTGACTGAATTGTTCATTTTTTCTCCACTGATCTGTACTGCCAGGTTTGCAACATAAGATTGTTATGGGTTGAACTGTGTCCCCTCATAATTCACATGTTATAGTCCTAACCCCTAGTACCTCAAAATGTGACCTTATCGGGATATACATTTCTTCTTGATAAACTTAGTTAAAATTTGATCACACTGCAGTAGGATGGGCCCCTAATCCAATACCCCTGATATCCTTAGAAAAGGGGAAAATTTAAACATAGAGACAGACACAGAGGGAAGATGACGCAAAGACCCATAGGAAAAACATGGCCAACTACAAATCAAGGAGAGAGTCCTGGAACAGATCTTTCCCTCACAGCAGCAACAGGTTCCAACTCTGCCGACATCTTGACCTTGGACTTAGAACCTCCAGAACGATGAGATAATGCATTTCAGTTGTGTAGGCCATATAGTCTGTGGTACATTATTACCCCTAATAATCTGTCTAGTCTGAACTTTTCTAACAAAATACATAATGTAGAGCCCTCATGATCTAATCACTCAACAAAGACCCATCTCTTAATGCCATCACCATGGAGATTAGGATTTAAACATATGAATTGTGGAGGATGCAAAGATTCACACCATAGCACAAACTAATACAAAGATATTTTCTTATAATTTGTGAGTCTGTCTCTACTCTCTCTGTTCTGTTCCAGTGGTATATTTTTCTGTATATTCACCAACTACTGTCTTAATTTTGAGATTTCCTACTCATTAGTATATCTTGTCATTGACTTATGTCTAATTTTTGTGTCTTCAACAAAATAATTTTCTCCATAAAAGGTTAACAAATCATTTTTACATTTATTTCTAGGTAAATAATATTTTTCTAGGCATTATAAAATAATTTCGGGGGCATTACATTTTCTGATATTGTTGACTAAGCTAAATCCAATGTTTTGTAAATATCATTCTTAAACCTAGCCCATTTACTACTTTAAACTCATTCTAATATTTTATCTGTAAATCTTTTTAGTTTCAAAAATAGGTAATGATATTATCTGTGGATATTTCATGAATATGCTTTGTTCCCTTCTTTTCAATCCTCAAATATTATCTTTTACTAATTTTTCTTATCACACTGCATCGGCTAAAATAAATTTTATTTACCAGCTAAATAAAAGCAGTAATTGTGAGCACTCCAGTATTCTTCCTCACTGTAAAGGAAATACTTATAACGATTCATTATTTCACATTATGTTCCCTGTGAGATTTTGAAGTTGCCCTTAATCTGGCTAAGAAACCTTCTGGTATGTTTATATTTATATATTTGATAGTAATAGGGGCAGCCAAGATAAAGTAAGCCCTTTATAGCCCATTATTTCCACTAATTAAAACTAAAGACTTTGGAAAACTTTTTTTTTAGAAAGCAGCATCCTGAGCTTCTACTCTGGCCACCATGGAATAACAGAGAACTAATTTACACTCCTGCCTGAAAAACCTGGAGAAATAAACAAAATATTCAAAATGGCTTCCAAGATATTGAGCATTAGTCAAAGAAGGACAGTGATCCTTGAGAAACACAAAAAAATGATCCAAACTCTAAGACTGCCCCAGCTTACTGCCTGAAGAGAGGCTCTAGGCCATGATGCAAGTGAAAGAATCCAGGCAAAGCTCATTTGCAACTGAGTTGAGGAAAAGGAAATGAGTTCAGGGAAGCCAATGAGTTTAGCTTTCGAAGGGCAGGAGAGGACTGTACAGAGAGGGTCCCCATGAGTCTTTAGATGAGTAGTGATCTGCACATGCATGTGAGGAAATTACCTAGGTCTGAGAAACCAGCTAACTAAAAAGAGTAGAAGGAACAATCCCTGGAGGTCTTACAGAGCTGGGAATATTGCTGTTCCTGTCAGACCTAGAAAAAAACATCATAATTTGGGGGGCATTGAGTACAATACCAAAAAGAAGTTTGGCTCAGCAATAGGGAAAAATTAGCTCTATAATATACGGGTGAAACATTACAAAAAAAGAAAACTGCAGGCCAATATAAAGATAAATGCAAGAACTAACAGGTAAATACCAGTTATGCAAGGTTGGTTTAACTTTTGAAAATTATATCACTGTAATAAGCCAATTAGAATAATTAAAATTTCTATATATACATAGAATCATCTCAATAGACATAGAAGAAGAGTTTGGTAAAGCTGATATCTATTTCTAATAAGAATATCAGCAACCTAGGAATAAAAAGGAACTTCTTAAATCTCATGAAGAACACTTATGAAAAACTTAGAGGTAACATCATACTTAATGGGATAGGATTGAATGCATTCCCAAGACTAGAAAAAAGTCAAGAATGTCTGCTCTGGCAGATTCTATTCACCATTGTGCTGGATTGTTGGGATTCACACAGGATGGTGGCAGAAGTATTAAAGGAAAATATTAGGGAAAGTTATAGGGAATAGTCACAAACCTTTTTGAAAGGTTGAAAGGTTATAAAGCTTGTAATAATTGAACAGGCTGAAGGCAGCCATTTCTTACCTTATAGCATTAGGTCATAGGGTAAATACCAGGGACAACACAGGCTTCCCCAGTTAGATCTGTTTACCCTACCTCCATTAAGTAACCTTTGAGACAGATGGCCCTCTTGGGGGTAGTTTGACCAAGGATATTGCCCCCTAATGGTATTTACTTTAAACCAGGGTACCTGAGTTTTAATCATTCCTAGAACTACTCTCTTAACCATGTTAATTATCCACAAGTGTGTTTACTCAAATCTTCTGTTGTTAATTCTACACTAAATAAACTCCTAGAGTGTGAGCTACTCAGGGCAAGCTGCAGTGACAAACCTCTTTTGGTTTATAGGCAGTCAGAGACTCAGCAGGACTGGCAAAACAGATTATCTGTGTGTCAGTGTACATTTTATTCATCCGTCGTTTGGGTCAGGGTCTGCGGGCAGACACAGGTAGCTAATGCCCTGTTGTGAGAAGCAGTACCTCAATTGGTGCCCCATGTGAGGAGAGCTGTGTGAGGACAGTCAGGGGTCTGCAGAAACAGACCTTCCGCAGTTGGAGCCCCTTGTAAGGCAAGCTATGAAGGAAGTGTAAGGACCGCTTTCATGAGGAAAGCTGCAAAGGAAGCCTGAGGAATGCGACGGGCCCCCGGGAAACAAAGGTGAAGAAAAACCGCGTGGTCAAGTCAGTGAGTAATTAGTAAGTCATTGGTGCCCACTCAAGGTTACCAAGTTCTGGGGAAAGTTGGTTCAAGCTGAGATTTCATCATGGGACAACAGTTATTAGCACAGCAGAAACATTATATAAAAGTATTACGACAGCTGCTTAAGGCTAGTGGAGCTTCAGTTTCACAGGCTCAATTAAGGCACCTAATCATGCATGCTAGACAAATTGCTGTAATGCAAACTGTTAAATCCCAAAGTCCATGGTTCCCAGAAGAAGGAACGCTAGACATAGAGCTCCGGGAAACAAGTGGGGAGAGATCTTAAAAACATCAGTTGCAAAGGCAGCAAGTCCCTGTAACAGCTTTAACGTTATGGGCTTTAACTAGAGCAGCCCTGGCTCAGTCACACAAGGAAAAGCCTAAAAAGGGGGAGGAAGAGGAAACATTACCTGCCTTATCACCTCGTCTTCCCTGGGCCGTAATCACCAGGCGGAATTAACAGAGAGGAAAAGGAGGTCTTACCTGAGCTTCCTCCAATAGATAAGAAAAAAGGCAGAGGATACACTACAGTTATCAGTTCCTGTCTTAAGCAGGCTGAATTAAAAGAAGATCTCTTATCCTGCCCAGTAACGCAAAATTGGCAAAGCGATCAGATACCTAAAGGGTTAAAAAAGGGCATTAGAAGCTAGAGCTGCATTGCCAAGCAAGCAGTAAGAAAAAACTAAAACTCCGCCCACATGGCAGCAGAGGCAACGAAGAGCTAAGCCACCATTGGAGCTAGCCTGCAGGGGAGGGGCGAGAGGCACATGCAACAAAGTCAGCCCAAGGGGAGGCTGGGGTCCACCCTGGCCAGGAACAGCCAATGGGTGCCTGCGGGAGGGAGCCAGCACAGGCAAAAAGCAACGCTTTTACAAGTGCAAAGCAGCCAAAGCCCCAGGACGCACCTGCCTGACTCTCTAGCTTTGCAGACAGCCCACAGCAAAATTTCCTGTGCTCCTTGTTTACAAGTGACATCCCAAATTATAATTCTCTGCTAAAATTTAAGTAAAATGTAAGAATTTGAAAAACCTCTTTTCAGATAATAGCCACTGCTGTTATCTCTTTCCTACCCCCGAGGTAGATCTACAAATCCAGTTTAAGTAAAACAGTAGCCTCTGAAGGGAGAGAGATTAAGGAGGGCCCATGAATTAGTTAAAGAGTAATTAAAAGTTAGGCAGGTAAAACCACACATTACCCTTTAGAGGAGAACTTTAAACCTAATTAAATGATATTTGTTCAATTAAAAGGTAAAAATATTGTGCCCTTCTCAAAAGGTGAAGAAGAGTTATATGTAAGTGTAGCCAAAACATGCATGAATGACTGTCTTAACCCACTGATTACAGATAGTCTTTGATTCATACTTGCTAAAAGAGTCCTAAATTAAGTTCCCCAGTTAGTGAGTCACTGTTTTCAAGACTGTTTTCCAGATTAAAGTCCATAAACTTGGTCAGCCTGAGAACTCCATTGCAACATTTAAGCTATTCTGCCTGTGGCTTTAAGCACATGGTTAAAATATATAATTTAAGTCTCTGCTTCTAAAGATGCTTTCAGATTTTCTTTTTAAACTTCACGTTACTTATTTCAGCTTGCCATCTTAATGATTAATGCAGTCAATTGCTAAGTTATGACTCTGATATCATCAAAATTCCTTTAAGTAAAATGCAATTCGAAGCCATATTGCAATCCCCCATACCAAATGCTTTAACACTGTTTACTGATGGGTCTGGTAAACATGGAAAAGCAGTAGTCTAGTAGAGACCACATAATCCAATCACTGGATCTAGGTTTACTGGCACTCAAAGAGCTCAGGTTACTCTGTGTATTTGGTAAAGAACTTTTACAGCCTCAATTAAGTTTACTCTGGTGCACACTCTGTGTACTCTTTTTCTGACTTCGGCAATTGCTGGACCAACGTACACATCCTGTTTTTATTACACATATTCAAGCCCACAGCTCACTGCCTGGCCCATTGGCTTATGTCAATGAACGAGCAGACCTTCAGGTGATGACATCACTGCTAGGCCTAGCCACCCAATCGCATCAATTTTTCCACCAAAATTGGAGAAACTTATCTAAACAATTTCAACTTACTCAGAGGCTGGCTAAAAAAATTATCCTACAATGTCCAGATTGCCAGCTCACAGGCACGTCCCCTCCTTCAACAAGTGTTAACCCTAGAGGATTGGAACTTAAGCAGTTATGGCAAACATATTACACACATGCCTAAATTTGGAAAACTAAGATATGTGCGTGTATCCATTGATAATAACACTCATTTAATTAATGCACATGCTCTGCCTGTACAGTCTACTCAAGATGTCATTAAACATCTTTTAACTTTTGCATTTATAGGATAGCCCACAAAGATTAAAGCTGATAATGGACCAGCTTATGCCAGCTGACAATTTCAACAATTTTATCACACGTCGAATATTCAACATTCCACAGGCATCCCATATAACTCCAAAGGTCAAGCAATAGTAAAAAATCAGAAAAAGGGGAATATAGGTAAAGACCCTGCAACACTACTGGCACAAACCTTGTTTACCCATAATTTTCTAAATTCAGATGACAAATTTCAATCAGCTGTAGAAAAACACTTTGCTAAAACCTCTCAAGGCATAAAACCAGCAGTTTTATGGAAAAATGTGAACAGTAATAAATGGTGTGGTCCAAATAAATTATTAACATTAGAAAGAATGTGTGCATATGTCCACCCCTAGAAAGAGAAATAAAGGGAAAGAATGATTTAAAAAGAAACTAGAAGAAACAGATCAGAAAGAGACACAAAAAGAAAGACTAAGGAAAGAAAGTGGGAAGAAGGAAAAGGAAATATTTAAAAAGTTCTTAATATAAGAATGCACCCTTAGTAAGGAAGATTACAAAACAGAGTTAAAAAGTTAAGGCATGTCAAAAATTGTCTGTGAAAGTCGTGAAGAATGTTATAAAAGGGATTCATGCAGGAAATGTATAATTTTTGTTTTGAAAGTCTAAGCAAGTTGTAAAATGTTAATCGTAAAAAATTCTGTATGTAAACATATTGGCTAAATTTAAAAAAGTATCCAGTTTTTTTCTGTAAACTAGACATTAAAATGAAGCACAAGTTTTTCTTGAAGTACTATCCTGCTCTTTAAAGATTATAAAGATCTCTTAGCACAGGTACCACCCCTAGAATTTCCAGTACACCAGCACCAGCCTGGAGACTGTATCCTCATCCAAGGATGGAAAGAAAAAAAACTCAAGCCAGCCTAGGAAAAACCCTAAGGACCCACAGCCTCAACAATGTGGCTTCCAGGAACAGCACAGGCCTCACACATTATGCTAAGGAAGCAGAAGGCTAAGCCAAATAATTTACTCATTTTTAATTCTCTCACTTTGCCTATTACCTATACCTGCTACACTCTATTAAGCTCATCTTCTGAATCTGCCTTTTGTCAGCCCTTTTACTTAAACAAATACTCCCTTTCCAGCTTCTAATGACATAACTGCTTGGCTGGAAGGAGTTAACATACCCTCAGTGGGGTTCCTTAGCAACAGTACTCACCAAACTAAGATGCCAGGTAACACTACCGGTCACTCTTAGACTGGAAACAAATGTTGCTAATTGTACTCATAATTGTCTTGTATTATTTGCTAATTCTAGGATGCAAAGCCGGAATAAGAGCAGTGACCACCTCACCTGACAATCCTATGGCTGTACATATCTGCAATCTGAAATCAAAAAGACATGATACCGAAAACAAAAACGGGGAAATGTTGGGATTCACTCAGAATGGTGCCAGAAATATTAAAGGGAAACATTAGGGAAAGCAACAGGGAATAGTTTACAAACCTTTTTGGAAGGCCAAAATGTTACATAGCTTGTAATAATTAAACAGGCTGAAGGCAGCTGGTTCTTACCTTAGAGCATTAGGTCATAGGGTAAATACTAGGGACAATAGAGGCTTCCCCGGTTAAGTCTGATTACCCTACCTCCACTAACTAATCTTTGAGCCAGATGGCCCTCTCAGGGTGAGATTGACCAAAGATATTGCCCCCTAATGGAATTTACTTTAAACCATGGTACCTGAGTTTTAATCGTTAGTAGAACTACAATCAACCATGTTAATTATCCATAAGTGTGTTTATTCAAAGCTTCTGTTGTTAATTCTATACAAAATAAATGCCTGGAGTGCAAGCTGCTCAGGGCCAGCCACAGTGACAAACCTCTCTTGGTGTGCAGGCGGTCAGACACTCAGCAGGACTGGCAAAACAGAGTATCTGTGTCTCAGTGTACGAGTTATTCATAGGTCGTTTGGGTCAGGGTCTGTGGACAGACCCCACAGCTAATGCCGTCTTGTGAGAAGCAATACCTCACTGGATGTTTTGGCCAGTGAAATTAAAAAAAGAGAAAGAAATAAAAGGGCTTCTGAATCAGAAAGAAATTAGTACAATTATCTTAATTCACAGGTGACAGGTAATTGTAGAAAACTCTGACAAGATATGCCAGACTTTTGTCTTAAAATATATTGTAAGAATTTAAACAAGTGAACAGTAATAAATGGTGTGGTCCAAATAAATTATTAACATTAGAAAGAATGTGTGCATATGTCCACCCCTAGAAAGAGAAATAAAGGGAAAGAATGATTTAAAAAGAAACTAGAAGAAACAGATCAGAAAGAGACACAAAAAGAAAGACTAAGGAAAGAAAGTGGGAAGAAGGAAAAGGAAATATTTAAAAAGTTCTTAATATAAGAATGCACCCTTAGTAAGGAAGATTACAAAACAGAGTTAAAAAGTTAAGGCATGTCAAAAATTGTCTGTGAAAGTCGTGAAGAATGTTATAAAAGGGATTCATGCAGGAAATGTATAATTTTTGTTTTGAAAGTCTAAGCAAGTTGTAAAATGTTAATTGTAAAAAATTCTGTATGTAAACATATTGGCTAAATTTAAAAAAGTATCCAGTTTTTTTCTGTAAACTAGACATTAAAATGAAGCACAAGTTTTTCCCCACTTCAGGTTCTCCTGAGTCATCAAAGACAGCCTTGAGGAGCCTCCTGGGAGCCAAGGGGAGGGGCAGGCTGGCAAGGAGAGGGATGCCCCAGATCTGAAGGAGTGAGGCAGAACAGGATCTGGAGGCAGGGAACCTAAGGATGATTCACACTCACTTCCTAGAACTCAATCAAAAGGAAAATCCCACCTCTCCACAATCAAGTAACAAAAGGATCAGAGGTTACTCCCTTTGCAAATCATGCCACCAATTCCCGCTTTCCACTGCATTGCAGATGAAAAAGGGAAAGTACCTCTGTTTGGTCCCCTCCCGCAACCATTCAAACTGGTTGCGGGCCACTACTTCATTTCCGTAAGGTGTAAACAAAGTAACCAATGAGAAACCTCTAGAGGGCGTTTAAACCCCAGAATATCTGGCTCATTCAGAAAAGCAGGCAGCTCCCCTGTGACTTTACCCAAAGTCATTCAAAGCAATTGCACGTAGTTTGTTTTCCCTCTAGAGTGAGAAAGAAGGAAGGAAGTTTACAATTCTACGTGCATCTCACATTGAGATGTTCACCTGATTCTATCACTGCCTCAGAGACCTGGTAAAAATCCTGGGGATTGACAAATGGAGAAATGGATGCCCAAGTTCAGAAGGGATTCGGTCTGAAGCAAAAGTCTGAGCAAGTGTGCTGTGCCATAACTGGGAGGAAATGAGAAGAAAATTATTGAGACCCACCCCATTAGAATGCACGTTAAAGAATTTTAAGAAAGGCTATGTGAGGAATTATGGAGTCAAGGTAACCCCTCAGATGTTAAGAACTCTCTGTGAAATAGTATGACTCTCTTTTAGTGTTGGCTGGCTGGCTGAAGGCACTATAGATAGGGAAACAATTGGCCATGTATTTAAGGTGATGACCACGGTTGGAGGACAGTCAGGGCATCCAGACAAATTCCCCTATATTGATTTATGGCTAAATAGAATTCAAATTCAACCAGCATGGCTGCAAACCTGTCTGGCAGCATACTGTAAAATGCTTGTAGCTCAAGCCAAACCCAAAGTGAAAGAAAAATCAACGGCATAGGAAGGTAAAGAGACAAAGGAAAAGTCACAGGAAAGGCAAGAAAAGCCAGTTTTGCAGTCACCTCACGTGTTCCAATCTACCACCCTTTACCAAGGCTAACTTCCCCTGAGGAGTCAAGCTCAAATGGATACATGTCCCCAGTCTCACAGGAGAGGGAGGAATCGGAGCTTCAGGAAGTTAAAGGAGAAGGCCCAGAACATCAGGCAGGCCATCTCTGGTCTGGCTGCACCTGAGTTATGCAAATGCCTCTCAGGGAAAGAAGAGGACCCACTTATTATAATGAGCATGGCCACGTCCAGGGAGGAGAACAAACCTTCATTTACCAGTTTTTTTGAACCACTGGTCTCCTAAACTGGTAGCATCATACTCCCTCTGACACAGAGAAGCCCTAGGCCCTTATAGATGTAATGCAGTTTATCTTCCTAACGCACCATCCAACTGGGCCAGACTGAAACAGCTCAACCTGATGCTATTTAACACTGAGGAGCGCCAGAGAGTAACCCAGGCAGCCCTCCATTGGCCAGAAGCCAATGCACCTGCAGGCACAGTTGACGCCCAGGCATATACACAGGGCCAATTTCTTGAAGAGGATCCCCACTGGGATCCAAATGATGCAACCCAGTTTCAGCACCCACAGAGCTAACAAGAGACAATCCTGCAAGGGTTAAGAGATGACAGGAAAAAGGCAATCAATGTAGGGAAAATCTCAGAGCTGCTACTATGTGCAGATGAGAGCCCCATACAGTTTTATGACTCTGTGAGGCATTCCAGTTATACACTCCATTTAACCCTGAGGTGGCTGAAAATCAGCGCATGGTGAATATGGCATTCGTAGGGCAGACCAGGGAGATATCAAGTGGAAATTGCTGAAGTTAGAAGGCTTTGCAGGCATGAATGCTACTCAGCTTATTGAAGTGGCTATCAAGGTGTACATTAACTGAGATCAGAAGGCAAAGAAGGAGGCTGAACGGAGGCTTGGGAAAAAGGCTGATTAGCCAGCGGCAGACCTCACAGGAAGAGAAGCTGGCTTTGCAAGGGGTCATGGATGCGGTCATGGAAGAGGCTGGTCTGGAAAGGGATTCGAGAGCCGGCCAAGGCTAAAGAGAAATCAATGTGCGTGATGCAAAAGGAAAAGACACTGGAAGGATGAATGTCCAGAGAATAATAACGTGGAGAATGGTTAAGGCCACGGTATGAAAAAACCACTGGCCAAGGGCTACCATACCCTGTGAGGAACCAGACACTGACCTGATCAGGATGGCAGGGGCTGAAGAATATGAGGTCTCAGACAGACCGGGCTCCTTCTCTTTGGGCCCCTAGGAATATATGGTCATATTACTAGTTGAAGGCCAGCTGATGGACCTTATGGTAGACACCAGGACTGAACACTTGGTAGTGACCTGACCTATAAGGCCACTATCCAAGAACTGTGAAACTATTGTAGGTGCCACTGGAGTCTCAGCTGTTTGTGCGCTTCCCACTCCAACTATCTGGCATCAAATAAGACAGTTCCTAGGAGCAGCAGGGTTCTGCTGCATCTGGATCCCAAATTTCTTGCTCATGCCTAAGCCATTATATGAAGCCACAAAGTGGGGAGAAATGGAGCCCCTCCTCTGGGAGGCCAATTAGGAGAAGGCCTTAAAAACAATCAAAGAAGCGTTAATTCAGGCCCCAAACTTGGGACTGCCAGACCTAACTAAGCCTTTCTTTTTGTATGTCCATGAGCGAAAAGAAATGGCCATAGGAGTCCTGACTCAAGTCATAGGATCTTGGCATCACCTGGTGGCATACTTGTCCAGGCAACTAGAATCTGTGGTGCTTGGATGGCCTACTTGTTTCAATGTGCTAACTGCCACTGCCCTACTGGTGCAAGAAGATAATAAACTGACTTTATGGCAGCAATTGAAAATCCGGGTACCGCACTCAGTTATAACTTTGATGGACCAAAGGGGACACCTTAGGTTATCACAACCAAAAATGACTCGATACCAAGGGCTTCTATGTGAGAATCCCAGCATAGCTTTAGAGACTGTGAACACCCTAAACCTGGCTACCTTGCTCCCCATCTTGTCAGTGCCAGGAAGCCCCCTTTAGTCCTGTGTGGATATGGTAGATTAAGTGTTCTCAAGCCAGAGAGATTTGACAGATCAGCCCCTCGGAGACCCGGACATTGAGTATTTTACTGATTTGAGCAGTTTCATACTAGAGGGAGTACGCCAAGCGGGGCATGCAGTGGTGACTTTGGACTCAGTAGTAGAGGTGCAGTTTTTGCCTACTGGAACTTCTGCTCAGAAGGCAGAGCTGACAGCTCTGACAAGAGTTCTCTGACTAGCAAAATACCTAAAAGCAAATTTTTAACCACACTCCAAATATGCTTTTGCCACTTTCCATGTTCATGGGACTATTTACAAAGAAAGAGAACTCTTTCTTTCCTCCTGCAGTTGCAGGAGGAAATAAACTAAAATACAAGGAAGAAATTCTACAGCTCTTAGACACTGTATGGGCCCGGAAACAGGTGGCAGTATTGCACTACAAAGGGCACCAAAAATCAGGAACACTAGAAGCTAAAGGAACAGGAAGGCAGATAAAGAGGCAAAACAGGCAGCAATGGCAGCTTTGCCTTCTAGAGAGAAAGCCTTAGCTATGCCTCCCCTCTGGGAGATCCCCCTCCCAGAGACCCCAAGCTACATTTCAAATGAAAGGGCCTGGTTTGCCCAAAAAACTGGGAAATACATTGAGGGAGAATGGTGGAAAACCTCTGAAGGGAAGCTAGCCATACCTGAAATGGTGGCCCCCAGGTTTGTGAAACAGTTCCACCGAGGAACTCATATGGGAAAAATGGCACAAGAAACATTGCTAGGATGACATTTCTATGTGCCATGGCTCACTGCCATTACCTGAGCCATTTGTGAACAATGTCTAACTTGTGCCGAGAACAACCCTCAGCAGGGGCCTACCCGAACCCCGGGAATTCAAGAAATTTGAGCCACATCCTGTGAAAATTTGCTTCTGGATTTTAATGAGCTGCTTCAAGCAGGAGGCTATTGGTACATGTTGGTGTTTATTTGTACCTTTTCGGGGTTGTTTGAGGCTTTCCCCACCCAGACAGAGAAGAAACGAGAGGTAACCAAGGTGTTGTTAAAAGACATTATTCCCAGATTTGGACTACCCCTGACTCTGGGGTCAGACAATGAACCAGCATTGGTGGCTGAAATAGTTCATTACTGAACTTGGCTATTAAAAATAAAATGGAAGTTACACACAGCCTACCGGCCACAGAGCTCAAGAAAAGTGGAGCACATGAACTGGACACTCAAGCAGCTGCTGAAGAAATTTTGTTAGGAAACTCATCTGAGGTGGGATCAGGTCTTGCCCATGGTCCTCCTCCAAGTCAGGTGTGCCCACGCCAAACAAACTGGGTATTCGCCCTAGGAGAACTTATTCAGCCGGCCACCTGAATTATATGTCAGATTAAAGGTGATCTCTGTGAGCTAGGAGAACTAATTTTAAGGAGGCAAATGCAGGCTTTAGGTATGGCCATGCCAAAAGTACATGGCTGGGTGCGGGAAAGAATGCCTATAAGTCTGACAGACACTGTATACCGTTTCAAACCTGGTGATTCTGTTTGGGTTAAGAAATGTAATCCAACCACATTAGGACCCATATGGGATGGGCCCCATCCTGTAATCTTGTCCACTCCAACTGCTGTTCAAGTTACAGGAACTGTGCTTGGATCCACTACAGTTAGCTGAAACTAGCAGCCCAGGACAAGTGGACCAGCCAGGAGTACCCAGACCATCTGAACCAGCTGATAATGCCATGAGACCGAGATGTCACTGAGGACCACAACAGCCTTGCCCTGGTCACTCCAGAAGCTAACCATTCCACACATGGCAAAACCTTGATAAAATAGCAAGCCCTGCTCTAGTCACTCTGGAAGCTGACTAGTCTAAGCACAGCCGAAGCTTGCAGAGTCACCATCAGATGAGTAAATGTGGCCAGAAATTTTAGGCCCAATAACTTTCCTTATATTATTAATTATACTTCCATTATTCTGTCGCTTTGGCCAACCCCCTCCCCTGGGAAAACACCTCTTCTGCCCATGCTGGGTGTAAGAATGTTAATCTTTGCTTTACCTTTGATGGCAACCATATCTATGCTATAAGGAGAAGAGCTCATAGAAGGATGCCCTCCCTGCATGCATACTACATGGAAAGGAAACACAGTAGTTAAGACTTTACTATACCATACTTACTATGAGTGCAGGAACCCACCTAGGAACCTGCATGCACAACCAGACAACCTAACAAATTGCTGCCTAGAAATCAATGACAATGGGAAAGCCATTATAGAAATGACTGCCAAGATGTGAAAATTAGCTCATGTTACAGTCCAAACCTGGAAACCAGGATGGTCTGCAGATTCCCTCTTAGGAGGTTGGTTTTCATTCTTTGGTGGATTTAAAATATTAATAGAAGTGGTGCTGGCTACATTAGGAGGTTGCTTAAGACTCCCTTGCCTCTTGCTCCTTCTTACCAGGAGCATCCAATCAACCATAGAAGTCCTAGTAGACAAAACAACCACCATTCAACTAATGGCTCTAACTAAGTATCAGCATTTGCCAAAGAGAGTAGATCTGCCTTGTCAGTGAAGAAAAAAATTGTAGTGAAGCTTTCTATTAAATTCCATTTATAGGAAGCATCAAAGGAGGGAAATGAGGCAGGAAATTAAAGAAAGAAAGAAAAATACAATTTAGAAGAGCAAAACATACTTTCTATATTAGGCTGAATCATCCCAAAGGCAGTAACAGGCAAAACCTGGACCCAGGTGAAGTCTTGATAACATTATCTAAGAAGCCAGGACTGAAAGGAATGTGCTCTGGAGACTTCCAGCATTCCCTCCACAAAGGGAGAAGAAAACAAATTTTCCTTTCCCCCATGATATGAGTAAACTTATGAGTTTATAGATTTCTGTTTTCTGTAACTAGTAACTTCAAGTATCCTGTTTTTATCTATGCAGCATGTGAAGGTCATGAGATGCCTGAGCAGGCAGGCCTGGACTGCAGCCATCTAGGCACCATAGCAAAAGTTATGAGATAAGCCCATGCAAAGCACTAGAGCAAGCCTGGATAACAGCCATCTAGGCTGTATAGCAAGAGTCACATGTAATCCTGAGTTATACACCTGTCACAACTTGATTAACTGCCTTTCTTCTGCCTCTGTATCCTTGCTTGTGTGCCACTACGTTTTTGCCACCGTAAGCTTATTTCAAGCTAGCCCACCTTAGAAGCATGTATAAAAGTCAAGTGCTGTCTTTGTTCTGGGACCAGTGTTTGGCTGTTAATCTGCTGGGTCTGAGTGCACTCAGTAAAAATCCTCCTGTTTAACTCTGTGGTCTCTCTGGTCCTCCTTCATTCCCACAGCAATCAAAGACAGCCTTGCGGAGCCCCAGGGGAGTCAAGGGGAGGAGCAGGCTGGCAAGGAGAGAGATGCCCCAGGTCTGAAGGAGTGATGTAGAAGACAGGATCTGTTGGCAGGGAACCTAAGGATGATTCACACTCACTTCCTAGAACTGAATCAAAAGGAAAATCCCACCTCTCCACAATCAAGTAACAAAAGGATCAGAGGCTACTCCTTTTGCAAATCATGCCACCAATTCCCACTTTCCACTGCATTGCAGATGAAAAACGGAAAGTACTTCTGGATGGTCCCCTTCAACAACCAATCAAACTGCTTGTGGGCCACTATATGATTTATGTAGGATGTAAACAAACTAACCAATGAGAAACCTCTAGAGGGTATTTAAAACCCAGAAAATTCTGCAACCAGTGCTCTCGAGCCCCTTTCTCAAGCCTGCTCCCACTCTGTGGAGTGTACTTTCACATCAATAAATCTATGCTTACATTGCTTCATTCTTTTGTTGCTTTGTTTGTACCTTTTTACCAATTCTTTCTTTAAAATGCCAAGAACAAGGACAACTTGTAGTCAAGACCATCCACTGGTAACAGGAAGAGGACTGGGGAGTCACTCCCTCACTTCCAAACCTCAGAGGAAGGCTTTGACTGGGGAGCAGATTCCTTGAGGGCCAGGACAGGGTCTGAAGTGGACTGAGGATTCAGTGCCAGTCCCAGATTGCACTGTGAAGCCTCTGTGGGAGGTAGTAGGGTCCAGAGGGTGGAAGCACACATCCAGGCTCTGCTACTTTTACCACCCACTGTGTGACCTTGGGCTACTTGTTTAACATCTCTGAGCTGTGCTTGGTAAGTGAGATAATATATGTAAAAGGCCAGGCTCTTATGGGGAGACTTGGTAAGTGTGAAGGCAGTAGAACCATATGGGGTAATTGTACTTTCAGCCCTAAAGGAGGATGTAAAAATCTGCCCTCCTCCTAATCTCCTCAGAAGCTATCAGAGAAGCAAACATGTCAAACAAATGTAATTCTTCTTTCTACAGTTCGATGGGACCTGAGATCTTAAAGAGGCACTACGGAAAAGTCACCATGCCAAAAGAGTGAAAGTGGCAGTACAGGAGGCAGTACAGAAAAGTCCCCATTCCAAAAAAGACTGGAAGAGGAAGGAGAGTCTAGGGACAGCAAATTCCAACTAAAACATGTCTCTTCCTTTCCAAGGTTGTGGGAAAGTATGTGGTAGTGGTGGTGGGTTTTCTGCTAAAGGTATAGCAAGATCTATAACTAAATAGGGTAAATCAAATTATCTGGCTCATTCAGAGAGGCAGGCAGCCCACCTGTGACTTTACCTAAAGACATTCAAAGCAACTTAACTTAAGTTTCATTTCCCTCTAGAGTGAGAAAGAGGGACGGTTACAATTGTGTGTGCATCTCCCACTGAGATGTTCACCTGATTCTATCACTGCTTCAGAGACCTGGTAAAAATCCTGGGACTTGACAAACGGAGAAACGGATGCCCAGTTCCAGCAGGGCTTTGCTCATGGCCTCTCACATTCAGTATCTATTGGAGAGCAAGGATTCCACCTGCCTGGCAGTCCCAGTCGGTGTCTGAGTGCTTGCCATCATTCTGCATCAGAATCACCTGGGGGTTTCTTGAAACACAGATTGCTGAGCCCTAACCCACAGGATATGACTTAATATATCTGGGGTGAGTCTTCAGATTGTGTTGATCTTGCTGGCCCAGGGGCCAGGCTTTGAGAATTCCTGAGTTAAGGCAAAGAGCAGCTGGCCAGGCCCAGCTACCTTAGCTCCTCTCTACTCTGAGACCTTCTCTTGATGGCCCCCAACTACCTTCCCCTCAGTCATTCTAGAATCCACTCACTCTTCCATCTATAGCTCTGGGATCCAGAAGAGGGGCTCACATGGGAAAGGAGGACCCGGCTCTGTTGAAGGTCCCTTCACTGAGCCTTAGAAAACTCTGTGGGATGGACTTTCTGGGACACAGCATTTCACCTCACCAGGAGGAGACTGTCTAGAATTAAAATCAGAATAAATTACTGAATTGGGTAATCTGCACTTACTGTATGCCTTCTAAGAGTTTATGTGTGACTGGCAGGCATATTTGGAGATACTGTTATGCTTTGTTGGTAAGAATAGAAGAATTTTGAATCAGCAGAATTTAGAGCAACATGTTCTGTCAGCAAGATAGCTAGAGAAACAGAAATGACTGAGGAATAATAAAGGGGAAATGACTAAGGGCCAGGACAGGAGCCAGAGCCTAGGTGTAATCTGAGCTGAGATTCTAAGATTTTGGAGTCTCCTACACACTGCCACTGTCTTGAGGCCTTGGGGCACAGCTGGAATTGACCACATCCACTGCACTCCCACAGTGAGATTACTCTCAACCCCTAGCAAAATAGCCAGAAAGGCAAATAATGCACCAGGAGGTACATATCCTAGTGAGACAGAGTAGGGACAGGACTTGCCTCCACCCCCATAATGCATTTTTCTCCACCCACTGACTACCAGACCTTGAACCTCCACTGGTGCCATCCTCACTGGCTGGAATACCATAAAGAAACTAAGATAAGAAGCATTCTATCATAATTCTCATTCAAGGGAGTTAATCCTATCACCTCCATGCACACAGGACCAGAACAATGACCAATCTTTACCCTTTGCCTCATTATCATATGGAAATCCCCATCCAGGGAGGGATTTGTCTACCATTTTTTGATCATGCGATGTAAGTACTAACATGATATCTCACCGGACCTGCACACTCTACACTCCTCCCAACACATGTAATGATATTAGCTTACCTTATGCTTCTCATGTCAACTTTCTTAAAACACCAAAAAGACCTGTCTTTGGGGAGCCATCCAGAGACCTCTGACTCTACTGCTGACTCCTATGTATTCAAGCATAAGCCCCTAATAAAGCCTTGTCTGGGAAACTCACTTGGCCTTGTGTCAATTTCTATTGCATGGGAGACTAAAAACTTGTGGCTGGTAACACAAGAAACAGAAAGTTTTAGTGTCATGGATGCCACAACAGTGGCAGAGGTGTGGAATTGGATGAGAGGGTGGGACCTGCACGTGTTAAAAGCAGAAACAGCATGGGAATGAGTGGTGGGGTCTGGAACAGCACAGAACCTTCCTATTCCTTAGCTTTCTCTACCTTTTCTCCAGATTGTAACAGAACCAAACCTTGTGTTTCCCTGACCCCTACATCTAAGCCTGGCCAGGGTTGGGAAAAGAAGAATAGCATAAAGAGAGAGAAAGTGGCCCATATCCCATCCCTCTGACCACTCTTGCCTCATGAGGAAAACCCACGCATGTTCCTTAGAGAGTTCCAAGTTTAATGGAAGGGACACAGGTACTGATTAGTAAGTCAACAAGCACTAGACCTACTTGTCAGTCAACAAGCACCCTCCCACCTCTGAACCTTTGTACTTGCTGCTTCCTCTGTCTTCAGTGTTCTTCCTCAATATATTTCCATCTAAGACTCACCTGCTCACTCCTTTGAGGTCTCAGATATCACCTTATCAGAGAAGCCAACTATGACCACTTCCAAAACAGCCTCCTCCATTCTCTTTTCCCTTCTGCCCATATCAAAACAGACACACATATGTGCATGCACACACACACAATTTATTTTTCCCTTCTCCCTCTATGGTGTCATCTCCAAGAGAACATGAATATCACTGTATTAACTGGTATATCCTTGGTGCCTGTGACATACATACCAGGCAAGTAGTTTTGTAAGAAGTGTTCATTGAATAAGTGATCAAAGTGATTGAATATCTACTACGTACTCACCACTGTGCTGGCCAATGAGAGACGAGGAAGAAAAAGGCAAAGTTCCTGTCAGTGTTAAAGTGCTTGGGTTTTAGTTTCAAAACCCTCTTGTCATTTCTCCTCCCTCTCTGGCCTCCACAGTTTAAGCCCTACATCCTCCATCTTTCATTTCCTTCACACCTCTCATCCACTCCATCTGCTCCTCTCTACCCCTCCAGCTCCCAGCCTCAGGCCACTCCAGGCCCCCTCCCTTTTAGCCTGGATGCCTGTGGAATAGCCTCCACTCTCAACTCCTCTGCCCCTTCAAGCATCTTCCCATCCCCTCTTTTCCAAGGCCTATGAGAGTGGAGTGTTCTGGCCCCTGTCCTCCCCTCCCTCTGCCCCATCTCCTGCTTCTCAGCTCCTCTCCCCTTGATCCCAGCTACATTGCTCACTCAGGCCCTGGACAAAAAGCCCTAGCCAGTCTCAGAGCTTGTGTACTCACCATTCTGTATGGCCTTCCATTGGATGTCTTCAGGGCCTCCTCAGAGGCCTCTCAAATTCCCCAGCCAGAGTAGCACTCCCAGGCACACACTTGCCACTTTCTCTTACCTTTGTATGTTCTTGATCCACTAGCAAAACTTTTCTATTTGTGTGTTTCCTGGATAATCTATTTCCCTGTTTAAAACGTAAGGTCCACAAGAGCTGGGACTCTGCCCCTCTTTCACATGCCCAGTCCCTAAAGTGGGAGCTGGTCAATAAAGTTTGCTGACTGAGGGGCCAGGCTTCAAATGCATTCAGAACAAATACCTCCCCTCTGTTTTCTGTCAAATTGGAAAACATTTCCCTCCCAGTGGTGAGACTCCCATAAGACGTAAATAAAGTACCTGGCAGACTGTCACATCTGGCATACAAAAGTCCCAATAACTTATTATCTTGACCATCCAGTTTTCAGAGGGCTCTAAGTCTGGGGGTCTCTGATGGAGACATGAGTACATCTGTGCAGAGCTTTTGTCTGGGGAGGGAGATTCCAGTGCTGGAGGTTTATCCTTTGAGGATTTTAGGGAGTGTGGAGGATGCAAGGGTTTCTGGTCAAAGGGGCAAGACAGTGCGGACACACTCCAGAGACCCAGAAGCAAAAGCAGGAAGTCTGCTAGGAGGAGCCACTAACAGTTGACTGGACAATCTTAAAGCTGCATGATGTCAGGATGACTAACCTTCTTTGTCACTCATGCCTTGTACTTCTGATCTTTCTAGTTCTTGCCTTGTCTCCTGGCCTTGGAGAGAGTAATGCACAAGTCACATTGCCCCTTCAAACCCCAATCCCTGCTGTACCTTCATTTACCAGGTTTGCCTATTCTCCCAGGTGCCCTCCAGCAAAAGAAATTAAACAAGACAAAAATAAATGGAGAATATACTTGTTCAAGATTGGAAGACTCAACATTCTTAAGATGCTAATCATCCACAATTGAGTTAATTTTTTACACAATGAACACACAATTTACACAAACACACAAAATTTGACCCAGATATCACACCATACAAAAATAAAAACTTAAATCAATCACAGGCTTAAATATAAAACTATAAAACTTCTGGAAGAAAACTTAGAAATGATTTTTGTGATCTTAGATTTAGCAGAGTTCTCTGATGTAAACAACAAAAGCATGATCCGCAAAGAGAAATAAACATATAAAGTAAACTTCATCAAAATTGAAAACTTTTCCCTCCCAAAACAGAACCAAGAGGATGAAAAGACAAGCCATGGAGAGATAAAAATCAGCAAATATCACAAATATTATGAGAAAAGCAATATAACAAAGGACTTGTTTCCAAAATATGTAAAGCCCTCTCAAAACTCAGATATAACTAACCAGTATAAAAATGGGCAAAATATTTTAATAGACATTTCACCAAAGAAGATATGTGGATGATATAAGAACATAAAAAGATGCTCAAATTATTGGTCATTAGTGTAATGCAAATACCACAAAAAGATGCCATTACATACCTATGAGAATGAAAGAATCAGAAAAGCTTTGTGTTGACAAGTATATGAAACAACTGGAACTCTCACACATTGGTAGCGAGGATGCAAAATTATACAGCCATTTTGAAAACATTTTGAAGATTTTGACAATTTCTTATAAAGTTAAACATACACTTTCCATGAAAGCAATTCCACTGCTAGGTGAACTCAAGAGAAATGAAAATTAACCTTCATACAAAAACCTGTATGCAAATGTTCCCAACAGCTTTATTTACAAAGCCCCCAAACTGGATACAATTCAAATGTTCTTCAGTGAGTGAATGGATAAACAGATTTTGATACATTCACACAGTGGAATGTTACTCAGCAATAGAAAAGAAAAACCTATCAATGCATGCAACAATACTCATGAATCTTAAATGGAATGTTCTGAGTGAAAGAAGCCATGCTCAAAGGGTATAATTCAGTCTATGTTCCATTTACATGATGTTCTGGAAAAGGCAACACTAGAGTAACGAAGAGATTAGTGGTTGCCAGGGACTGGGGTGAATAGGGGATAAGTGGGGAGCACAGGGAATTATTTAGAGTGATGGAACCACACAAGGAATTAGTAAGGGTGATAAAACTGCTTTGCTTCTTGAATTTGGTCTTGGTTACATGACTGTAGGTGTTTGTCATAAGCCATTGAACTGTATACTCAGAAGACTGAATTTTACCATGAAATAAATAAATATAAATGAAACAATAAAAGTTAAAGTCTTTCAAATAATCTGTAAGACAATCAATTGGGCATGGGGATTTTTGTGCTCATTTCTATCATCGTTTTTTGTAACTTCTACTGTTTCTAAATTTTTATTTCCTTGCTTTGTTGCCTCCATCATTTTTCCCTCTCATTCTATTTTCTCCACAAACAGTTTGGCAGTTTTACACTCTAGTTCTGTTCTATAAGTGGATGCCATAGACTAGTACTGCCTAATAGCATGTCTGCAGTGATGGAAATGTTCTACATCTGTACTGTCTAATACCACAGCCACATGTATTTCTTAAGTATTTGATATGTGATTAGTGCAAATGAGAATTTGTATTATTCACCTTTTTCATTATTTGATTTTAGTTAAGTTTAATTTAAATAATCACATGTGATTATGGCAACTGTCTTGAACAAAATAGCCTAGGCATTTTATCATTAATATTTAACTTAACAAAGTCTAAAGTGAGTTGAAGAACTCCTCCTAAGCAATACAAAGATAAAGTCTGTAAACACGTCTCCTTTATTTACAGAAGAAAATCCAGAAACCTACACATGGAATTCAAAGAAGGAAAAGATACTGCAGCTATTTTCCAGAAAGCTATTCTACCCCTCTCCCACTTTTTAGGAGCCATACATGTATGGAAATGAATTCATGCCAGTTTAAGAATATCTGTAAGTGCCCTCTCAGTCACAGGGTTTTGTGCAGGAATGGGTGAGCTACTTAAGTTGGGACAATTAGATGGCAAGAGAAGTTTCCTTAGAAAACCAGGATAGACTCATTATTGGGAGAGTAAAACATCTGATATTACTGCAGCTCTGTTTGCCACTATGCAGGAAGCCAGCCAGGGAATAATATGAAAAGCAGAACATAGAGACCGAACACACAAACAAGCCCTTGAAGAAATTGTATAAAACTGAATTAAGAGCTCTGCTGAATTCTGGAATATCCACTCATGTGAACAAATGAATCCATTTTATTGTTTCATTATTAGAAAATATTTTTACCAGCAATATGGAGAGCTCTTATTGATAGAAAGCCTTCTGAGATCTTGGCACCACACTACCTTACCAGTCTAGAAAGCATTATTTGCCTACTACATTATTGAATTCTCCTTATATACCATCAAATGCAGCTGTCTTATTCGCCAAATATATTTTCACGTGTACATGACTTTATTCAGGCCATTCCTTCATCCTTGATACCCAAGTGAAATGTTATTCATTCTTTTAAAAGAATAAATTAGTTTTAGACATACAGAATGCATAACTAATGTACATAATTAATGTATGCAACTTGATGAGTGTGGAGATACATTATCACCAGAATCTATGACATCAACCTATCTATCACCTCCAAAAGTCTCATCCATTCTTCCCTCATTTATTACTTTTGTAATAAGAACACTTAACATAAGATCTATCATTTTAGCAATAATTTAAGTATACAATATTGTTAACTATAGGCACCATGCTGTACAGATCTTGAGAACTTATTCACCTTGTATAAGGAAACTCTGTACCCCTTGACTAATACCTCTGTTTTCCTCTCTTCCCAGCCCCTGACAACCACTTCTACATCTATGAGTTTGACAATTTTAGATTTATTATTCATTAGGATCTGTCTCATATGACACTGCTTTAATTTCTTAAGTCTGAATTAAGAATTCTTCTCTCTGTACTCTAAAATCACTTGCTTATGTCTCAATTTAGTATTATCATTTTCCATATTTTGAACAAAATAGTGTGGGTCAAAAACCAGCCTCTGCAGTCTGATAGCCTGGGTTCAGATCCTTGCTCTGAAGTTCGTTATTTCTGCAACTATAAGGAAGCTGAGCTTCAGTTTCTTTTTTGGAAAATAAGGATGATAATATTACCAACTGCATAATAATATTAAGTGTTAAATGAGATAATTCAAATGATGGAACACAATTCTAGGCACACAGTGTTTCCTCAGGAAACATTAGCTAATTATTTTTGCCTGTGTGTACTTTCCATGATTTTAAGTGTCCATATTGTTTGTTACTCATCTTGGTGTCTTAAGACATGTTTATCATTGTTAACTCATACCCTATCATTTTGCTTTACACAAGCACTTATGTGTATGAGCTCCCCAAATATATTTTAAACAGCCTAAGATAAGGACTTATAACTATTATTCTTTAGGAATTTATCTCCAAGAATCTGAACTGGCACCACGGTTAGACTATCTCTCCGGTGAGGAGTTGTAAAAAAGTAGATATGCCTTTGAAACTTCAGGTCTAGCCCTCTGGTCATCCTCTATAGCACTAAATGACTTGTTCCCTTCAGTCTTGATGGAATTCATGATGAGTTCAAAGACAATATAACTAACTTCTACTAGTGGAGAAAATGGAGAACCAAGGATTGAATTTATTCTGCCACCTTAAATGTCTAAAAAAACAAAAAAACAAGATCTATGAAATAACCACTTTCAAACACTGGACATCAGGCTGTGTGGGATCTCATCTCTGATATCTGAGAAGAAAATCATATGCGGTAATCCCTATGGCTATCTAGCTTACTGTATGGCATTTCCAAGGCATATCTCAGGGAGGGGAAACAGGCAGAACCTGGCAGTTTCCCCGAGTTGAGAAGACAAGCTGGGAGTTGTGGGAGGCCAAGATGACTGGAGCTTGTATGGCAGAGTACTAGGATGAAGAGCGCCACAGGAGCACAGAGGATCAGAGATGTGCAGTGGGCAACCCTTGAGATTTCAGCTTGGTCAATGCATGAGTATAATGAAACTGTTGAAAAGGAACAGGAAAAGAACTATCGGAAAGGAGCAGATGTAACAATTTCTGAGGCTCATACAGGACAGAAAATGGTTTCAGTTCCCCAAAATCCGACTAGAAAACTTCATAATTCATAAAGTATCAGGGAGACTACTCAGAAAGTATTGCTTCCATAGTGGGACAACATTAGCCCTTGTTCTGGTCCCACCTAACAAATAAATGCAAGCTTTGAAAGTATGAAATGGTTTCCATGTAAAATAACAACGTACTGGAACAAAGCTCAAGAATATTGATAGGAATGTAAAAATTTTTGGCACCCAAAGTTGTGAAATTAACAAAGCTTGATATCTAGTCAAAAATCAGGAAGTATTTAAAACGTGGAAAAAATATGACCCACAATGACTAGAAACATCAGTGAATAGAGACAGATCCAGAAGGGAGAGAGATGATAGAACTAGTAGTCAGGAACATTAAAAGTCATTACCTTGAATTTCTGGCCAAAATGGAGTAACAGGGACTGGATTTTCCCCTAGCCTGAAAACAAAACAAAACAAAACAAAAAAGAGCGAAATACATGAAATAATGGTTTGCAAGGAACTAGACATCATGCAATTAAAGATGGTGACAACTGAGATGCGTCCTAAATTCCACTCCAGCAGACTACCTTGAGGGATTCCAGGCCAGTGTCGCAAGGAAGGGCAGCAAGACAAAGACAATTGGAAGTCCAGATTTCAGAAGACAAAGCTGAGAGACCAAGGTGACAAGAGATCACAGGCCACAAACCTGGCGGGAGACCTGCAGAGGCAGAGAGAGAGAGACAGAAAACTCAGGATATATGAAGAGGGTTCCCCTAAAGCATTCAACTGTGTACTGATCAGAGCCCCGGCTGAGAAAACTTCCCAAGGCCAGGAAAGAACCACCCTAAAACTATTATGGTGTAACTTTCCTCCAACCCTCTCCCTGTACCTCTGTTAGGGATCCCCATTTCCTCATTTCTAAATTAAGGAGTTTGGCTCCGATCAACCTTTTATTGTTCCTGTGAATTGGCTCCTCTGAGCTTTTTAAAAAAGGATTCCACATCCCACCTTCACAGACTCTGATTCAGTATGTCGGGGTGTAGCTATGGAATCTGCACTTTTACCTGCCTCATCCCACAACCCCCGCCACAAATGAGCACCGCGTTGTTTAAACAACCGTCTATGTGGCCACAGAATGACCTCAATGCTTTCCTAAAACTCCAGAACCTATGAAGGTAACCTGTGCTTGCAGCTGTGCTTGCTTACAGAAACAAAGGCTGGATGTCAGTAACCACCGTGCTACAAGATGGGAAAGAGCTCAGCAGCGCTACCCTAACATGAATCTTTGCTAATTACCATACCTAAATCTCTGCCCCGGGGAGAAATGCACCTTGCTAGGCACATGTAGTGCTGTGGTGCAACAGAAAGAATGAGACTGCCACATTCAGGTCTTCCTGGAAAGCCCCACCTCTTTCCAGGAATCCTTGTCCTCAGTCTCCACCTAGGACTCCTAAAAGACCTTAAAAAGCACCCCCTCACTACACCCCAGGAACTTTGAACAGGAGCTCTCCTATTCCATTCCCTGATCAGTGAATAAAGTTTCTGCTCTTGCTTAACCGAACCTGGTCTCATTCTATGGGTGCAAAGGGCACCAGGGAAGGAAAGGATCCACCAGGGTCAAACGACACTCTTGAGATTCAGGAACACCCAGACGATCTCCATGTATCTTTTCAGGAGTAAAACTCTTGGCCTTTGAAGCTGAGAGGCAGGAAGGGAATTACCACAACGGGCGGGGCCCAGCTCCCCATCCAAAACCTCCTTGGTTTTGGGCTGAGATCCTTCTGTCTACTGCCCCTGCCGGCCATCCACCTAACTCCGGGTCCGACCCAGGACCAGAAAAACCACTCAAAGAACCGGCGAGCCTGACCAGGCAGTGCACGTGCTAGTGCCCGCTGCTCCCGATTCGCAGGTGTTGGGAAGACTTCTCTCTTGCCTGTCTAAGCTGAACTTTTCCCGCCTGGAAGAGCAGGCTGGCGCGCGGGAGGGAGCCTGGGAATTGACACTCTCGCTGGCCAATGGACGAAGAGTCTCTGGAGGCTGTTTTCTCTCATTGGATGGAAATGATTCATCCTCTCATCCACTTTGGAAGCTAATTCGCATCACTCCAGACAGTGATTGAAGAGAGGAAAAGGGATGAGAGTGCACGCCTGGGCGCACGCGCGCGCGGGCGGGTCAGACGGCCAGGCCGAGGGGACTGCGCGCCCACCCGCCCACCCTCCCTATTTGTCCAGATGACCCATCCCGGTCCCAGCGATCCCCTCCCCCGAACCACTCGGTCCACAGCCAGTTCCCGCGTACCAGGATAAACTAAGCAGTCACTGCCCTGCTTCTTCCTGCTCATCGGCGTCCCCTGTCTCCCAGTGGAAGCCAAGGAGGGGTTGCGCGGCAGCCGGGTGGGTATGGGAGATGCCTGGCGGTTTCGCGCTTTTTCCGCCTTTTGATTGCGAGTGGGAGCAGCGCGCTGAGGAGAGCTGCAAGGGGAATAGCCCGCCAAGGTGATTCGGTGTGTGGCCATTGCTGCCCTTCTGCCGCTGGTGGGTCGGCGGCGGTGGCGGGACGTGCATCCAGGCGCGATCCAGCGGCAGCAGCAGAGAGAGCTCCACCCTGATGATGCAGAGGCCCAGCTTCCAGCTGACTGCAAGTCGCAGAGCAGGCTGCACCCGCGTCTGCGTGAGGTCTAGAGAGACTTGGCCTGCTCCGCAAATGATCCAACTTCGTGGAGGGGCTGGCGAACACAGACAATGCCAGCCTGGACGAGGAAGGGGCCAGCACTGCTTAGGCCTATTTCCCAGGACGCGCATTACTGGGTGCAGAACTTTACCCCTCAGATGAAGAGTATTTAGGCCTGTTTCCCAGGAGGCGTATTACTGGGTGTGGAACTTTACCCTTCGGATGAAGACTCCAGAGTTGGGTATCTCCAAAGTGATAATCAAGTAAGTGCTTTGCATGGGGCTTGAGAAAACATCTTACTGTTTAAGAACAGAACGTCTTACTGTCTAAGAACATGAATAGAAGGAGATGCCTTCAGTATTGAGTGTTATTTTTGAGAAGTTGGTCAAAGAAGGGGAGAAGATGGTGGATTAATAGATGATGGTGAAAATTATTTTGTAACTCATAGAAGGACAGATGTTTATGTAAAAGTTGATAGTTTTGGTGGAATCATGAGCATGTTTCTGAACTTAATGTAAAATACACAGAGACTCCTGAAATCACTGCTTAAATTACATGGGTCTTGTGGTGTTTGGAAAGAGCAAACTTTAGAAGTGTAATTGTAAAAATAATATCAAACAGAAAAAGGGAAGAGAAAACGTAAAGACAGCTTTCTCAAATCGCTGTTATTCTTAAATCATCTGAAAGCAGTGCACATGACTGGCACTAATATGCATCGGAGAGTAAATCATTGCACAAGGAGACTTGATCTTCTTTTCATTGTAGAATCTGGAGGAAAAAAGCTGTGAAAAGCAAGAGGTGGTAGAGAATAGTATTGTCGAAAGTTTCTGACATCACTGGAGATAGAGAATTTTCCCTGGAAAAAAGTGCTCCTTAGGGAGGAGCATCTGCACATTCCATTAGCATAAAGCACCTGGTCAGCCATATGAAGAAGTCTGGATTTTGTTATAAATATGAAATTTATTTTAAATGGAGGATTTGTAGCAAGGAGTAATATAACCTGACATATTTTTAAAAATCTCTCTGGCAGCTGTGTTGGGGACAAACTCTAGGAGGACAATAGGAGGTGTGGAAGGGAGAAGGTGGCTAAGAGTATATCCCAGGATTGCAAAGATGTCGGAGCCCAGCCTCAGACGGTAATGGTGGAGGTGTTAGAAAATGCTGAATTCCACATTTATTTTGAAGGGCGAGCCCATGGAATTGGCTTGTGAATGGGGTTTTCCATAAATAAGAGAAAAAGAGAGCTCAATGATGATTCTTGGGCTTTTGACTTGAGCAACTAGAAAGATAAAGTCTGCATTAAGTGATATGGGGAAGTCTGAGGAAGGAGATGCTGTGTGTGCCAGGAGTGATGAGTGTGTCAGTAATTCTACTTTTGATATGTTGACTTGGAGATACTAATCCATTCCAACTGAAAAATAAGGAGAGAAGTGGACACTCAACACATGTGGGTGAATGCCCAGAGAGCCTTAAGAAGGGGCAAGAGGCTGAACTTGGGAGAGAAGAGCATAGATCAAAATAAAAGACACACAAAAGGAGAAAGAGAGGGAAACTAGGACTTATGATGGTAATGTTGGCCATTAACTGAGAATTATTTTATTTTATTTTATTTTTTGAGACAGAGTCTTGTTCTATTGCCCAGGCTGGAGTGCAGTGTTACAATCTCAGTTCACTGTAAGCTCAACCTCCTGGGTTTAAGTGATTCTCATGCCTCAGCCTCCTGAGCAGCTGGTATTACAAGTGCCTGTCACCACGCCCGGATACTTTCTGTATTTTTAATAGAGATGGAGTTTCACCATGTTGGCAAGTCTGGGGTCGAACTCCTGACCTCAGGTGCTCTGCTTGCCTCAGCCTTCCAATGTGCTGTGGTTACAGATATGAGCCACTGCACCAGGCCTGAGAAATATAATTAAAGTACAGGGAAAATTAAAAGGGAGAAGAAAGTTCACAGAGAGAGATCATGGCAAATGATAAATACAAAAGCCTGCCTTGTTTCCCAGATTCCCTGTGTCTTAGGTGCCCTGTATTTTACCTCCCATTGAACCACTCTTATCCCTTTGTAATGGTACTCCAAGCGGCACTGCTGTACACCAATTCCAGAGCTTCCCTGCTCCTTGAGCCTAGGAATAGCTATGCTTCTAATTCCTCTTTATTTGCTCATCATTGGAGTAACAGCTGAACCACACAATTGGAATAAGTAACCTGATGTCATTTTTAGTACCAATCTTCCATTTCTTCCTTAAGTATAAAAGTGACCCTCACAGAGAAACTAACTACCTAGAGCTATAGGTCCAGAGCAGAGCTCTAGCTTTGATTTTCCTTTTGCAGCTATGATCTGAGAGCTTGGATGCAATCCACTGAAATTTGATATCAGTGACAGGGTAGGGATGCTCAGGGAATCTGTTGAGCCACCAAGGAAGCCTCACTTTCAGCTAATGCTTACATGGGGCTGTGGAAGTTGTCCAGCATCCCTGAGGACAGAGTGTTTGCCCTGAAAAAGAACATTCCCTTGGCACAAAGCATCTTGTTGGCTGGATTTTATTATAAATGTGATGAGAATACTTTTGGCCAAGTAACTGGTCGTTGGGTCATTTTGTGGTAGTCAAACCCATAAAGAAGAAAAGCCCTCACATGGTCGGGTGAGGTGGGAATGGATCAAGCACTAAGGCCAGGTCTGGTGAAGTTAGGGAGTAAGGCCAGTGTTTATGGAAAGGGATTCCTTCATGAACCCCTAAAAGATGCTTCTAAACTCTAACAGTAGGCTGATGTCTGTATTTAGAGTTGCAAACAACATGTTCTGGGAATATAGAGGAAGGCACCACTGCCTCTACCTTGGGAGTATATCACAGAGAATGAGATTTATATTTGGACTTGATGGATGAGAGATGAGTAGGAGTTTGACAGAAGAAAAGAGTGGAACTGTCTGGATGTACAATGGCAGAAGTGGCAGGAAGGACTGAGGAGAATTGGCTTCTGGGGATGTGTTAGACATAAGGGCCTGGGCACCACATAATGGAGCTTGCAATGGGGTATGTGAAAGCTTAGATGAGATGGTTTTTTTCCTGTCCTCCTGTGGGTTCATAGTGGGCTCACCTCACTCACTCCTGCTAACAATCTGCCCCTATTGATAGATAGCTGAAACGGGGTCTCTAAGCCTCCAGCAACAGCTTAGGAACCAGCCTTGAAGTACTGGCAGCTAACACTTCCCATATAGACCCCGTAGTCCATCCTATCTTAGGAAGACAATGCACTCATGGGGATGGTAACATCCACCTCCAGACTCCAGAGGCTCCAAGGAGTCTGGAGTCTTTACTCTTCAAGTAAAGAAATATTCACTGAGCTGCGTGTGGAGGTTTACATGGTTTGGGACCAACATGTGGCTGGGTGACTTCACTTCCATCCTCATACAGTGGTACTCAGAGATGAATGGGGGATAGAGTGATCAAGATTTAGTTCGATGTCTACCTCCAGTGGGGCAGTGCTTGGTAGTTGACTCATTTTGGTCTCTTTTGATATTCACAGTCACCCGTTGAGGTAGGTGTGACTGTTGATCCCATTTCACAGATTAGGACAGGATAATTTGCTAGAGGTCACAGGACTAGTTGGGGGAGGGAAAGGGTGTCAGGTAGGATTTTAACCTTAGAGCTTCACGTTTTCTTAGGATCTTGCAGGGAGACCTTGAGCAAATTCCTTTCCCTCTTGGTGGGGGTGGGGGAAGTCTCCATTCCCTAAGTATAAATTAAAGAGATCTGCCAGTTTGTGATTCTCTTTACTTTAAAGTTCAACCGTATCACTTGGATAGGTGTTTTGTTTGTTTGTTTGTTTGTTTGTTTTAATGGGGATTCTGGGAACCCAAATATATTTAAGTTCAATAGGTCTGGGGTGAGGCCCAGTAATCTGCAGCTTTTAACAAATCCGGACATCAACAAAACTACCTGAGAAACTCAAGCAAAATGTATGATGCATGAAAATCTTATTGTGAGCTGGTCAAAACACATATCGCTGAGCTCCATCGGTAGAGATCCTGTTTTGATACCTTTGGTTGGACTGTGGCTCGGTAATTTGCATTTCTTAGAAGTGAGTCCATTCAGCTGGTCAACCGCCCCGCCTGTCTCTCTGTGACCCTCCCAGGGCGTCAGCGGTGCTTTTTTACTTGCATCTTGTGGGAAAAGGATCCGCGCAGGCAGCCCCCGTTTAGCACCGCCCTGAGTACACAAGCCAAGCGCTTAAAAACCTCGCTCAGCCCTGGATTTGCAGTTACTCAGGGCAGGCGAAGGCGCGTTTCCGCGTTTGGTATATTCCCGCGTGCTGCCAGCTGATGGCGCCAGAGAACTAACCTACTGGTATAGGGAGGAGAAAAGAAGCAGGGAAGAAAAGCGGGAGGTGAAGATTGACATCCATTAAGGCCAATGGTAGCTTCCGTTCTCGGACTCGAAGATTCCCTTAATGGGTTGACATCAATGAAAGCCAATGGTAGCTTCCATGAAAGCCAAAGCTGACCACCTCGCCAAGCTTCCCATTCTCATAGGAGGCTGCATTTTTGGTGCTAAATGGAGGGATGGGCGTGGGAGATGCTGGAACATGTGTTGGCTGAAGATACACCTGTTAGTCCAAGGTTGCTTCGGCTCATAGTGGCTCAACCCTCTTTGTCAATTAACCTTCTCAGTTAACTAAGGCTGCCTCACCTGTCTTTAGGCAAACCTACCCCCCGTCACGCTGGGTTTTTAGAGTTTTTAAAAGCGTCACGGTGTAAGGCCAGCGTTGCTTTTCGTATTCTTAGCGGGTATTTCTGGTGCTGACAGCGGGGAGCTGCCGGGCGGGAGTAGGAGTGAAGAGAGAATAGGGAGAGAGATAACAGGTGTGAAGCGTCTCTCAATGCCAGGCATCCTGCTTTCGCACCTTCCATAGGTTTTTTCGCAATCGTCTTTCTATTTAATCATTTTCTGTTTCATAGATTAGGAAACCTCAACTAAGTTGCCCAAGGACAGCCCTTGAATAATTTTAACTTCTGTCAGACACCAAAGCCTAAGGTCTCTTATTTTGCAGAGGCTGCTTTGTCAGGATTTCAATGCATGCAGGTCCTGCGAATCACTGCTCCTCACTCACTGATCCATCCTGCTGTCCACGCGTTCATTCACCCATTCATTTCTTAGGGGTCATCTACAAGGCATGGGGCTAGTTGCAACTAAAAATACAAAAGAAAAGGGACTCTGCTGTAAAGCAGAGGAGATTTTTTTAAATGATTTACACAGAATTCCGGTGCTCCGCATGGTTTCGATCTTCCCCCACCCCCCAAAATACTACTGATACCTATTTTGTTCCACACAATTCGATGGATTCTGAAAATACAGAGAGGGGTGAAATCTATCCTTGCCTTTCAGGAGCTTATTGCCGTACGCAAGAGTAATCTCTGAGCTTTAATTTTACATACCAAATTTTTAACAAATTGAGCATCAACTATATATGTATGTGTGTGTATATATATATTCTGTTGTAATTAACATGTTAAATAAATATTAGGCACACTTAATTTCTTATTTTTTAGATGAAGATGAATCTAAATGCTGGTTCAAGTATGTCCTTTGTTCACCCTAGTGGACCATCTTGGGTGATTCCTGGAGTGCTTTCTCAGACTGCAACCCTAACCCGCTGGTATGTGCTTGGCTCTCTATTCCTTCTTTCTGCAGCTGTCTGTCAAATGCCAGTCTTTTGTGGAGGCCCGTCCTAACCCCTTCCTGTTTCCTCTCCTTTTTGTCTGCTCGTATCTGAGGCCTCTTTTCCTATTTATTTGTTGTTCTTTCTCCCTCCATCATCTTCTGTCGTCAAATCATGTGTTGTTTTTCATATACTACACCTGAGTTTATAGGAAATATGTTTACTGTTTTTGTTTTTTTAATTTTTGGTTTAGTTTCTGCCTCCCTGCTCCAGAATGTAAGCTTCAAGAGGGGCAGTGAGGAGTTCTTAACACCCCACACTGACTGAGAAACGGTTGGGGGTGGAGGGAGACAGCTTTACCCTGTACATCCTGAAATCCTCTGAGGTGGGGGTGGGAGTGGAGGGAAGATCAGGGAATGTCCATTCATTTTATGAACTTGAAGTTGGGTTGAACCCTATTATATCCTGTGATGTTGGTTGTTAATCTCAACCTGAAGCCCTCATCGCTAGTCATCCACTTCTTATTAGCTTTGTGACTTTGAATGAAGGTTCAAGGTTACCTTCTTTCTTTGCACCTCAGTTTCCTTATGTATAAAATGGAAAAAATTAAATTTGGTCATCCTAAAATGTGGATTCATAGGGCATCAGTCCCCTGAGTGTAAAAGAAAAATATTTGTGTATTTATAAGGCTGCAGAAATTATATTCTTCTGAGGGTCAAATAAATATATTTGTGGTTTTGAAAGTCTTCACATATTATATCAGTAGCATATTTACAGCCAGGAAATATTGGAGAAAGAATTTTATTTTATTTTTTTAAGATGGAGTCTTGCACTGTCGCCCAGGTTGAAGTGCAGTGGCGCGATCTTGGCTCACTGCAAGCTCCACCTCCCAGGTTCACGCCATTCTCCTGACTGAGCCTCCGGAGTAACTGGGACTACAGGCATCCCACAATGCCCGGCTAATTTTTTGTATTTTTGGTAGAGACAGGGTTTCCCAGTGTTAGCCAGGATGGTCTCGATCTCCTGACCTTCGTGATCTGCCCGCCTCGGTCTCCGAAAGTGCTGGGATTACAGGCGTCAGTCACTGCACCCGGCCTAGAGAAAGAATTTTAACTAATCAAATAGGAACAGAGATCTCAGATAAGAGCAGATAAAAAAAAAAAAAGAGGAAACAATAGTGAGTTAAAAACAATCTGGCCAATTTTATGTAGAAAGTTAACTCTAAATGGACAATGTTAGGCTCTCCAGGAAGTGTAATAAAAGCTTTAAAGAAGGGTTCTTTAAATAGAAGAGACACACTGCAAGGGAAATTCTGACCATCTGGAACTAAAACAGCCAGAGATTGGTCTCAGGGGGATGAATGGTAGAAGAATAAAAACATTTGTCTCACTTAGCACACTCATCTGGATGTGAGGAGGCAGCAGAACAGGGAAATGAATCTATTGGAAGATGTCGTCTTATTGGGGTACAGGAGAAAATGGAGAATAACTGGTACTTTATTTTATATAATAGTAAAGAAATTTGTGTTCAATTATGAGCATTAGAAACAAATACTAGTGATTGAATAAAAATTACTAAGGGAATATTATGGATAATTAAGTTAATAAGAGAACTTGATGGATAAGTGAATTAATAAGACTCCATAGTGGGGGCAATTTCCCCTTTTAAAAAGCAGTATCTCTTGAATATCTACAGGATATCCTTTTCAAAAGAAAAAAATGTATATGGGGAAACAATTTTCACTCATTTTCTAGGCAATCAATACTTTTCCAGGGATAATCTATGGCTATACAAGAATAATAATTCCTTTTCAATATATTTTCCAAGCAACTAAAAAGTTCAGTGTTTGTAATTGTAATAAGAAGACTGCTGATCTAGCATGAAATGAAAAGTTTTACCTTAGATATATGTTTCATAAATAGTTTTTATGAAGTCAGGGAATATGCTTACAAAGGGATTACCAAGGCCCTATAACACATGAGTTTGGGGGCACAGGGAGATCAAGATTTAGAATAAAGTTAGGTGAGATCTAGGGCCAAAGGATAGCAGGAGGATGTGTGTGTGTGTGCATTTATGTGTGTGTGTGCGTCTGTGTGTGTGTTGGTTGGGGCAGGTGGGAGCCTTTGGAGATGGCTGCTAGTGGGGTGCTGTGATCTCTAGGCCTTGGTAGGTCCTTGTGAAGACACACAGTTCTAAAAGGTTGGCACCCTTATAGGTTTTTAAATATTTTTGTTATCCACAGGGCTGACCTTGGACATCATTACAAAAATATAAAAATTTCACCCCTGGGCATGCAGGTTACCCTTCTCATGGTGGCACGGCAAGGCTTGATTTATAAGAGTTTCTTTTGGACTGTCCCCAATTTTTTCCTTTAAAAATGGGAGCTCCTTCAGGGTGAGGAAGGAAGGAGGAAATCATCCCTTCTAACCTACTTTCTCTTCTTCATTCCAAGGACTCTAGAAAGGCACAGCAGGTTTGGTTTTGAAATCTGTGGAATTTTAGTGCTGTCCATTCTCCCAAGTGGATGCCTTTACTGAAGGTAAAAGGAAAGACTGTTTGCTGTGTCAAGGGAAGTTTCATATGCAAATCCCAAGACTCAGATGTTATTTCAGAGGAGGTAGTGTCCATAGTAAAGTAAAACTGGCCCGGGTTCATCTGCCTACACGGGCAACTGTATGAGGCAAATATGAGGGAACTGGCAGAACAGGAGGTGGAATCTTCCTTGGAGAAAGAGTAAAGAGAATTCTAGGTGAAGAGGGGATCAAGGTGTGGACCAAACACATATCTGTCTTCTTAATTCCTATATGAAACGTTGGAAAAGACTTTAGAAAAAACAGTAAATATGTCATAGCAGGAAAACAAAGAGCAGTCTTTGGGCCAAAATAGAAACTGTTAAAATAAAAACAAAACAAAACAAACACGTTTAAATTTGAAAACGACAGAAGTTAAGAAGTGGAAAGTTGCCTAGGATATGCTTTTATTGCAGCCTCTCTAATAAACCCGTCCCTACTCCATCTTTGTGTCCTTGTTTGTCCTAAGCAGCATGGTGGCAGCCGTGGCATTCATCAGGCTAAAGTGACAAGATGCCATTTGGCACTTGGGCTAGAGATGGCAGGGAAGCAGCATCATTTGTCTAGGGAAATGTCAGAAGTTTGTTGTCTCACACTATGGAAATTGAAGATGTGGATGCAAAAGGAGTGGGTTTAAGAGTGGAAGTTTAATAGGCAAAAGAATGAAGAGTTTCTTCGTGCATTGAAAGGGTATCTGAGCAGGTTTCCGGGTTTGGGGCGAGTTGCGGTTGGTTTTATAGATGAGCTTGAGGAGGCAGTGTCTGATTTACATAGGGCTCAGAGGATTGGTTGTGCCAGATGTGCCATTTAGGTGATGCATGAAGAGGCTGGCCATACCACCCCAAACTTTTATTATGCAGATGGGGTCTCTACCTGGCAGGTGCCATGTCGCCTGCACAGGTGAAGACAAAGAAAAGAAAAGAGGAGGCCAGGTGCGGTAGCTCATGCCTGTAATACTCGCACTTTCGGAGGCCGCGGAGGGTGGATCACAAGGTCAGAAGTTCAAGACAAGCCTGGCCAAGTTGGTGAAACCCCATCCTACTAAAAAAATATGAAACAAATTAGCCAGGCGTGGTGGGCACCTGTAATCCCAGCTACTCAGGAGGCTGAGGCAGAGAATTGCTTGAACCTGGGAGGCAGAGTCTGCAGTAAGCCGAGATCGTGCCACTGCATTCCAGCCTGGGTGACAGAGCCAGACTCCTTCAAAAAAAAAAAAGAGGAAACCTCCATGTTGAATATGCCTGGCTTCCAGGTATCCCTTTTCTATTGGCATAGGTGCCGGCATTTACTTATGCAAGCTTTTGGCTTGCTTATCTATGCTTGAGGCTTGATTTTTCAGGCTGATTTTGGTTAGAAAATGAATTATATGGGGGCTGGTTTTTTATTAAAAGAAAAATCTTACCGAAAACTCCCTTACCCACATTAACTGCCTAAATGATTTCTTTTTAGCTTCTATATCAGCAGTGCTGGCCCCTGATAGGTGATGATCATGAGGGGGACCAGGAGCCTCTAGACTTAGAGACAAGATGCCAGCACTCTGAGATTGCAGCCATCAACAAGCTGAGAAAAGAGGAATGAGAAGGAAACTTACCTTGCTAGATCTTTGTCATGTCCCTTCCCAGGTTCCAGAAAAGTGAGAAATCAATTTCTGTTGTGTAAGCCACTCAGTCTATGAAATTTTGTTATGATGGCCAGATTAATGCATGCTTCTTGGACTTTGTTTTTAACTCAATGTGAAAAACATATATTTTAATAAGAAAATTACCCCATTCATTTGTATTGTGTTTACTGATAATTTTGGACTTACCTTGTGCTCTATTTAAGAAATCCTCCTTCCTCTTTCCCACGCTTTCTTGTTGTTTTTCTAATCCAAGTGCATGTTAAGGTTTGGGAATCACTATCGTAACAGGGCCATGAAGTGCTACGTAAGGGAAGCTGGTTTGCATTCAGGGAAGGGACAGAGGAGGGAAGCTGCCAGCTGGACAGTGCTAAGATGACCTGAGTCCCACACCCTGGATGAACATCCTCTTCTGGATACAGGACCTGCCCGAGGCACCATTTTGAAATAGGCAAATTTTATTCGCTTTGTCTTCTTTTGTCATCTGTATTAGCTTTTGCATGTTGAGTGAAAAATATAGCTGTTTTCACATTACCCCAAGTTCCCGAGTTTATTTTTTATGTAAGAATTTTCCACCCTTTGAAATTCCAAATGACATGTTTCTTCTCTTTTTCAGACCATGCTTTCATTTCAGTCAATGTACCAAATCAGCCAGGTCTTAGTTTAGAAATCTGATTTGACCAATTCATACTAAGATGTAACAGATCTACCACGGCCTTCTAAGATGAATTGGAGTTTTTTTTAAAGCTCCATGACCTACACAATTCCTTAATTGCTGGAACTGCACACTTTAAAATCACATCAAATATAAACATTCAATTTTGTGGAGGCTTACTTTTTATGGAGAGATGAGGATAGGTGTTGGTTAATACTGGTAGACTTTACTCCCAAAGCCAACTCCATTAAGATTTCCTTTGTTTTTTTAAATCTAGACTATCAGAAAGAATGAAAATGCTTTTTTTTTTTTTTTTTTTTTTTTGCTATAGCTGCAATGTTCACAGTAATCCAAGTTCCAATGGCAGGGTGACAGAGCAGAGCCAAAGGAAGCCACATTTTGTTTGTGAAGTGTAATTCTTTTTTAAGATCAGGGATTCAGAATTGTAATATAAGTATTTAATTAGAAAGTTCTTATGATAGTGCTTGGCACGTGTCCTTTCCATCATCTGAATTTTCTGCTTTTTTTATCTGGCTCACTCCTACTCACTCTCCAGTCCTCACCTTAGTGGTCACTTCTCCCAGGAATGCCCCGACCCCTTAAGATAGCAGTGCTGCAAACACCAGACGCTGAACTTATAACCATACTCGCAGGCAACACCTTGCCCTGTGCTGTGCTTCGCTAATGACAAGGAAGTAAGAAAGAGTAGGAGAAAGGAGGCACAACAAGTGTCATTTCCATAGCAGAGGCCCCAAGCCCAGCCCACTTGATTCTCTGGAGATTCTTTTCTGCATAACAATGATGAAAGGTAGCCTAGGAAAGCCATTTGTCTTAGGCTTTACCTTTAATACCTAGCTAGTCACTAAAATAAGAAGCTGATTCCATTTATGAGCCATTGCCTCATAAATCCATAAATGGGGTATTTATTTAAAATAAAGTATCCATATAGATTAGGTGTACTTTATTGACAATTTTATTAAAGTCCTTCATTTATCTTCTAGATAGTAGATTCTATCTTCCAAGTTTCATAAAGAGTTCTGATTCCCAGAGATAAGAACTGAGCCTGGCTTTCTAGTTACATGTTTACTGGTAACCCCTTCCTTCCCTACAACACTTATGCATATTTAAAGACTATATTCCCCGCTTCCCACCTCCAGCCTGGATTGTAAGTTCCTCAACAGCATGGCTGTGTTTTTTAACATCAAGTCTCCATGTAAGAATAGTTCCTGGCATATAATAAATGCTCAATCAACATTTGTAAGTGAAGAAAGCTATTCAGTGGTGTCTGCTTTAATATTAAGAGATGGCTTGCCCAAGATTGCAAAGCACCTTCATTGTCTAAAATGGAACTAGATTCTGTGGTTAGCAGGTCCATTGGTGCCACTCACAGGTGGCCACAAAGGAACCGACCTTCACCAGAAATGTGTGGGTGCCTTTATTTACCTCCAGCACAGAGAGGTAAAATGGAATATTCTTATGACGCAGATATTTCGTGAATCTCATGTTCACCTATGTTATGTTGCCTGTCCTTCGGTATTTTTTCATGCTGTAGGCCATTCGTACTTCACAAGAAGGGTCCATGGTTATCCATGAGACCAGCACCCCCTGTGGACCCAGGATACAGGCTGCTGGCATGGCTCCTATGCAGCGCTTGATGTAAGGAAGGCTCCTCTCATTCTTCCCTCGCCTCCAGTTGTCATTTACCAGCCCAGAATAAGAGACACCCAGCTTGGCATATTTAAAGTTGGGAGTTTCACTATAGAAAACAAAAAGAAGAGATCCCAGGCACTCCTCTTGTTTGAAGACCTACCATTGCAAAGTTGCGTATTTTGACCATTGACAACCTTTATTCATCACAAGAAAGGAATTCATCCTCTCTTTATTCCAAAACTGATTAATGTGAATTACAAAAAAGTACAAGGAATAGCAATTATAAATGATAAGCACCTGTTTTTGTACCTCTCAAATTCATCATCTGGGTGGCCTATCTCATCCCTACTTCCAAGCTTGCTTTTATTGCAGGCATTGAGCTTCAGGATATCTTCCATAATACAGAGGAATGCTCTCGAATGCTCTACCTTCACTGACTTTGAAAATGCAGCTGCTCTTATCCCCTCACCTAAACTTTCTTGAAAACCTGGGAAGAAAGGCAAGAAAGCAATATTGTCAGACGTGATGTTCTCGACTTACACTGCTCCCACCTGATTAATCATCAATGCTTAATAATTCTCAGACTTGAGTTTACACCACAATCAGATGGAGTCCTTGTCACACCACAGATTGTTCTACCTCTCCCATCCCCCAGAGTTTCTGTGAATTTACATTCACAATGTAATGGTATTGCTAAAGGTATTAGTTGAATGCTAATTCAACTAATGAATGAATGAATGGATGCTGATGGTATTAGTTGAAGACTCAATTTGAGAAGCACTACTGCTAGCCCATTTCTTCAGACTCCTCCAAGGGAGTATCTGTTTCCAGTTTATGATTTCACAATTTTTCAAAACTTCTTGTGATTTTTGAGGAGCTTTGGAGAATATATGATATACATTTGTGTATGAATCCATGTTGTCAGTCATATCCTGTATAGGATGGTGAAAGATCAGATCATTCCCTTGAACTTTTTCTTCACCTCCCACTGATTGCAATTATCAGAAAAATGAAAATTCAAAAGAAAATTTTAACAGTGGCCTACGATGGCTGCAGTTGGGCACATGGATAATAAAACCTAGGCCTATAAGCTACTGCTGACCACTTGCCTGTGTAACTGGAGTTTGTTAAATGTTTCACTGACAGATACTGGTTATAAACCTGCTTATTAGATACAGAACAAAGACAGGATGAAATTAGTCACCCTCCACCAGGCCTTAAGATGCCTCACCTTTCTTTCTACCCACTCAACTGCACATTTACCTTATTTTATATATAGCATCACCAAGCACCCAGCAGAATCAAAAGATTGCAAGAATTGCTTCTCTCCCTGCTTCTCTCACCTCTTGGGCCACACATATCCCCCTGTTATATATACTGTGCCCCATGTAACCTCCTGTGGAACACATTCTGGGTTGTACTGAGTCTGTGTTGCTAGGATTAAATTTTTAAACTTGGCTCAAAGTAAATTTAACTGTGATTTCTCTAATTTTTAGTGCCTACTGTTTAACCAGACACCTAGAATCTGTAGTGTCCTAGAGGGTGGAGGGAAAGGGGCTGGGTTAGAAAACTACTTATTGGGTACTATACTCACTACCAGGGTGATGGGATCTGTCCATCCAGGGCTTGGGCAAGATACTTTAGTGAATACAAACATTAATGAGACATTGCCTTTTCCCAAGGCTACAGGATATCAGCCTACTCAAAGAGCAACAATGTCTTTACAGCCAGAAGCCCACAAAATAGAATGAAGTAACTAAATTTTTGGTAGCATTCTGGGTAATTTATGTAGTGTTAGACTCATGGGTTTGAAAGAAAGAGACTTGTGATCCCATTCTGGTAAGCCACAAACTTCATGGCAAGATCAGTATGTGTTTCTCAAGGGAAATATAAACAATAAGTGTGAGAGGTTTAGCAGTGAATGTATTAATATTATGTTGGAAATTGTGTTGTTAAAGAGTAAAAGAAAAAATAGTGTAACTAATTTTAAAGAAACCTTCAAGAATTTGAGGGTGCTTTTATAAATGCAAGTTCCTGAATATGGCCAAAACCAAAATCTCAGTGAATTTAAAAGAGTAGATGTTTTAAAAGACTCAATTTTAAAAGAGTGACCGAAAATGGCCAAGTAAATATTCAAATAATTATAAAAAGAATATCAAAGTAAACTAGTAAAAAACAATGGAGCTGTTTATAAAAATGAAAGCTATAAATAATGAAATGGAGAACAAGACATAGTGCAAAGGATATATAAAGCCAAAAGTTCATTTTTAAATGGCAGAAGAGAGAGAGAAGAAGAGAGAGAGGGACATACTTCTGGTAAGTCATTTTAAGGAAATGCAAGAGAAAAAGGAAAAAGCAAAAATAAAAAAAATAAGCACAGAGTATGAGAGATGAGAACAGAAACAGAGAAAAGAAAAAAAGAATTATAATAGAAGATTATATACTACTCCAAGACAACATATTTACTGATAAAAGAAATGGATGTTATCCCTCAAGAATAAACTATCAAAATTGACTTTCAAAAAAACAGAAAACCTCAACAAACTAATAGAAAATATTGGAAATTAAATTAAACATCTACCATTTAAAAAGTGAACAAGTATTATGGCCTCCTACTCCATCCATATTGCTACAAAGAACAATATTTTATTCTTTTCTATTGCTGCGTGGTATTCCATAGGAATATATGTACCAAGTATTTTTTTAATCCAGTCTACCATTGATGGGCACCTGGGTTGATTTCATTTATTTCCTATTGTGAACAGTGCAGCAATGAACATACAACAGGATGTGTCATTTTGGTAGAATGATTCATTTTCTTTTGGCTATTTACCTAGTAATGGCATTGCTGGGTCAAATGGTAACTCTGTTTTAAGTTCTCTAAGAAATTTCCAGACTACTTTCCACAGTGCAATAATCCTAAGCAAATTAATGCTGTAACAGAAAACTAAATATCACATGTTCTCACTCATAACTGGGAACTAAGCTTTGACCATACATGGACATAAATGTGGGAACAATAGACACTGTGGACTACTAGAGGGTAGAAAGAAAGGGGCTGGGTTAGAAAACTAACTATTGGGTATGTGCTCACTACCAGGGTGATAAGATCTGTCCGTATTCCAAGACTCATCATCATGTAATATTCCCATGTAACAAATCTGCACATGTAACCCCTGTATCTAAAAGGAAAGTTGAAATTAAAGAGTAAAAAGTAGCCAAAATCAGATTATTTTATATTTAAATTCTACATAAGCCAAAAACAAACACATAATTTTAATACTAGACTTTGGTAACAGATGAAAAGTTCCTAATGCCAAATCTGGCAAGGAAATAACAAAAAGAGAATTATTGCCCATATTCCCTTATGAATACAGATACAAAAATTCTGAATGAAATGTTCAGTAGTATATCAGAAGGATGTGAACATGAACAGTTTGTTTTAGAAAGGCCAGAATGGCTTTGATCGGAAGATCTTTTAGTGTAATAAATTAAAGGAGGAAAAATTTCATGACTATATAAATTGCCAAAAAAAATACAAAAATGAAATAAGATAAAATTTACCCTCCATTCTAAATATAAGTTCTATGAATGTAGGAACAAGAGGAAAATGCTCTAAACCTGTAAAGACAGAATCAAATGTAATTCAGATGTAAGTTGTTATAGCTATTTCATTAAAATCAGGAATGAGACAAAAATAGAACATTATTTTTGTTAGTTGATATTGTTTTCTTAGGTTGTACATTATGCAATAAGGCAAGAAACTAAAAACCCATGTAAATATTGGCAAAGAAGCAGCAAATTACTTTGTTTGTAGAGTACAGTATTACGCGTTTAGAAAATCCAAGAGACTTTGAAAAAACACAAAAACAACACCCCCCCCACACACAAAAAAACAGGTTTTAAAGAACAGTGTGACGTATTTGGAAATCACGAATACAAATAAAAAGCAATAACAAAATAATAATGCTCAGAAATAGAAATGGAAAAATAATTTAATATTCTTCACAAATAGTATTAAGGGTAAACTTCATGGAAAATCACATAGTTTACCACAGGAAAACAATAAAATTTTGCCAGATGGCATAGAACAAAAACTGAAAAAAGTGAAAAAAAAGAGCATATTTGTAGATGAAAAGATTTAGTATCACAAAAAAATTAATCCTTCCACAATTGTCTAAAAAAGCTCCTCCAACAATAATCACAATTGCAATAATTAGTTGGGGTAGTTGGTGGGGAACTGGAAAAATTAGTTGATGTTCATATAGTTCATAAATTTATAAGAAAAAGGAAAGTAAAAACTTTCTTAGGTTGTACATTATGCAATTGCATACCTTGCATAATGTACAATGTATGCAATTGCATACATTGCATAATGTACATACATTGCATAATGTACAATGGTGAACCCTCCCCTTGGTGAAGGGTGATTTGCTTTATTAGATATTAAAATTTATCACAAAAACAATGAAATAGCATGAGAAAAGACTAGAAACAAATACAGAAATAGATACAAAAATATATAAACATGTTATATGACAAAATAGAGATTCATGTTTCAGTAGTGGAATCACTTAATAAATAGTACTAATGTAATTAGCCAGCCATAAGGAAGAAAAATATAAAAGAATGTTAATTCATGCTATTCAAAAATATATTCCAGGTAGAATGAATATTGATATGTCAAAAGTAAAAATTAACTCACTGTAAGATTAAATAAGAAAACACTTGTATGATCTTGGAGTAGGAAAAATCTTCCTAATTATTAATTAAAAAAACAAAAAATTAGAGGACATAGTGAAAAAGGTAATATATTTGATTACATGAAAATTAAAAATTTCTTCATGTCAAAATCTCCATCAATCAAGTAGAAAATAATTCTAAATTGGGCAACAAATTTGTAGCATACACCTTGTGTTAGTATCCCTAGTATCCAAAACACTTACAGAATTTTCAGAATGACAAAAAACCCCAGTGTAAAAATGGTCAAACAATATAAAGAGTTCAGAAGTAAACCCCAAATGACTGATAAACATATGAAAATATAATATGTTGAATATTAATAGTCAGGGAAATGCAAATTAAATCTACAATAAGATGCCATCTTTCACCCACCAGTTTGGCATAAATTGAAAAGGGACAACATTCAGTGCTGGTGAGAATGTGAGGCAACAATTCTTCCACACATTGCTAATGGAAATAAAGCTGTGGAATCCTTTGTGGCAGTGCCTACTTAGGATAAGGTAAACTCTGACTTGGAGATATCCCTTTTGGAAATCAATTGTATTGAGAAAAGTTTCCAGGATGTAAAGACATGTATACAAGGATGTTTACTGAAGCATTGTTTGTAGTGGCAAAGAAGTATGAACAATTTGAACCCAACAGCAAGAGAATGACTGCCTAAATAGCATTGCATTGACTCTATGGAATGCCACAGTTATTAAAACGAATATGTTAATGCTGCATTGATTCACCCGAAGGGATGTCCATATGTGAAAGGCAAATTAAAAAGTGATGACAGAAGAGATCATCAGTGATTATCCCTTTGTGTGTTAATATGGGCAAGGACACTGATTACCCCAAGGGGTAGAAAAGGAGGAGAGGAGAGAAGGGGGAGGAGAGAAGTTATTAACTTCTTAAAATCATGTTGGATTTTTCCACTTGTATAATCAGCATATATTATCTTTGAGATTAAAAACCAATTAAGAAAAAGGTACTTTTTTTCTAGATAAATTCTCCTGCATCCCACCCTGAAAAGTTTTACTCAAAATCGAATTGACTTTCAATACTGAAAGAAACGTGGTATACTATGGAATCAGACTAGATGAATGTATTTCCAAGTAAATTGCAGCATATTTCATTATTTCCATTTCTTTGGTCATAGATGTGTGGCATTCAACTTTCATATTTTCATATTTTTGTTTATTGACTAACTTTATAAAAACTAGCCTTGTTCAAAGCAATGCATATATGAAGTTATGGTTTGATGCTATAGTTATGTTGCTAAAATACACATAATAACTACAAAGTTACTGAAATAAAAAGAACTACTTGACCTCCTACAATTATTTAGAATATCACACTTTTAAGAAATTGGACCATGGATTAAATAAACTAAGCATTAACCTTTGATCCCAAATTATCAGGAAGCCAGGAGATCAAACGAACATCCCTAGGGAAGGTGTTAGGCTCAGCCTGGTTCCCACCCCCTTTACCCCTTTGTTCCTCAAGCTAGGGTCATTTTGTCGCTTTCTGCATCCCAATCCTGACCCAATGTGCAAACTAGTCTTGACCTGGGGTGGCTTATTTATTATTTGGAGGCTCAGTGTCTATACCCACATGAAGCTGGGCTGGCCATGAGGCTTCAGTTCACTAACCAGATATGCATAAAACACACACAAAAAAGGGGGAGTCTTTAGGACAAAAAAATAGACCTAGCTTTGTATTACTATTTCAGCTTAATCATGTATTCCTTGTATGTCCTCAGCCAACAATGGCCAATTCTGGTAGATACTATTTAAAATTATGTGCTATGTACTAAGTGTTTAACATACAGTATCTCATTTAAACCTTGTGTAATCCTCTGGAGAAGATCCTCTTATTTTTCCCATTTTAACAGATGATGAAACTCAGAGAAGGGCCTATGGTTATATAGCTAATAAAACTGGCAGAGTCCAAAGAACTTGAATTCAGATTGGACAATGCTTTAACATCTGGTATCCAGCAGCTATGTGATTTAATATTTCTCAGTGTCATTTCCTCATCTCTAAATTGGAAATATTAATGGTCACTTAATAAGATTGTTCTGTTGATGACATCCACTAACAAAAGACGTGCTTCCATATAGTTGACACACAGTAATTATGAGTCCTTGAGTCCCTTCCCTGATTCCTGAGAAATAACATTTTTTTTTTAAGACAGGATCCCACTCTGTTGCCCAGGCTTCAGTACAGTGGTGTGATCTTGGCTCAATGCAGCCTCGACCTCCTGGGGCTCAAGACATCCTCCCACCTCAGCCTCTTGAGTAGCTAGGAGTATAAACATGTACCACCAAGCCCTGCTAATTTTGTTTATTTTCTGTAGAGATGAGGTCTCACTATGTTGCACAGGCTGGTCTCAAACTCCTGGACTCAAGTGATCCTCCTGCCTTGGCCTCCCAAAGTGCTGGGATTACAGGTAGAAGACACCATGCTTGGCCCTGAGAGGTAATTTTACTGGTAGACTTCTGCCTTGGTTTTTGTTTCTAAGCCACTGTTCTGATATCTCAGACACCCAACTTTTCCTGTAAATTGACCTCCTTTTAGCCCCTGCAGGTGACCCCTGCCACCTCAAAGGGCCCTTAATCTATGAGTGTCAGCCTTGTCCTTTTCCTCCCCTTCCCCCTCCACCCCTTTTCCCAGAAGAGTCCTATGCTTTACAGAAAGGGTGGGAACATGTGGCACTCATGCAAGGTGCCAAGTACTGAAGGAGTGTTTTAAAATACTCACGTTTCCTTTCACCCTATAAAAGCAGCCCTGGTGTCTGAGCTGGTCAGTTCCTCATGCCCTTTGGGCCTGCCTGGCTCCACTAGTCCCTGTTTGTGTGCCTACCTGTTTTGGTGGTTGGATAATAACTATCTGATACTCGGGCCAGGAGTCCACCAGCACCTCCATGTTGAAGGGGTTCCTATGATTGATGTGATACACACAGCCATATACATGAAGGAGAGATGGAAAAGACTAGGAGAGGTTGAGATCCCTAGAGATGGGGATCTGGATGTGAAGAGGAAGAGAAAAACGGACGTCAAAAGACAGTACTGGGACCAAGTCAGTAATGGTGAGATGAGCAGCATCTCCAGGACCATGCTGATGGACGTGAAGTTACCAGCAAGCAGGCAGAACTCACAGATAGGTGTCCTTGTGATACCAAAGAGCTACTGTGCACTAGCTTGGCACTTGTCAATGCTCTTAGCACTTACATTGTATGGATTTATTCAGTGTTCACAACAATTTTAAGAGGTAGGTGCTAATATTATTCCCATTTCATTGATGAAAAGACCAAAGGTAAAGGCACAGAATGGTAAAGAAACATGCACAAAGCCATCTGACTCTCCCACTGCCCCCTCACCTTCAGGGACTCAGGAATGCTCACGGCCAGGGATTCGTACAGGGTCAGCAGCATCTGGGAATTATTCAGCAGGATCATTTTGTGGGATGCTTCATTCCTTGAGCCCTTCAAGAAGAAACCTAAAAAGTTAATAAGTGAAGGAAAAATGTTAAGGGAATAAATGAATTTAAAATGCACTTTATACATCTCCATTCAAGTAACACTCATGATGTAGGTACTGTCAGTATCACCCTCATTCTAAATATACCAAATCTCAGAGAGATTAAGTAAATTTCTCAAGTTCTTACAGAGATAAATGTCAGTCAGATTTTGAAACCATATATGAATGGCTCCAAACCCCATGCCCTTCCTCCCTGGTGGAATGAATTAAAAGTGAATATTAAGAGTTCTGTGAGGTTCCCAAATGCCTGTAGCAGAACACTCCACCACCATCATCATAACTTTTTCCCTGTATTTTGGTCATCAGATGCCTGAGAAGTATTCTTTCATCTGGAATAGAAAATATCAGCCCTCGCATCCCTTGTAAGTTGGATTCCTAGGTATTTTATTCTCTTTGAAGCAATTGTGAATGGGAGTTCACTCATTATTTGGCTCTCTGTTTGTCTGTTATTGGTGTATAAGAATGCTTGTGATTTTCGCACATTCATTTTGTATCCTGAGACTTTGCGGAAGTTCCTTAACAGCTTAAGATTTTTCGCTGAGACAATGGGGTTTTCTAAATATACAATCATATCATCTGCAAACAGGGACAATTTGACTTCCTCTTTTCCTAATTGAATACTCTATTTCTTTCTCCTGCCTGACTGTCCTGGTCAGAACTTCCAATACTATGTTGAATAGGAGTGGTGAAAGAGGGCATCCCTGTCTTGTGCCAGTTTTCAAAGGGAATGCTTGCAGTTTTTGCCTATTCAGTATGATAGTGGCCGTGGGTTTGTCATAAATAGCTCTTATTATTTTGAGATACGTCCCATCAATACCTAGTTTATTGAGAGTTTTTAGCATGAAAGACTGTTGAATTTTGTCGAAGGCTTTTTCTGCATCTATTGAGATAATCATGTGGCTTTTGTCTTTGGTTGTGTTTATATGATGGATTATGTTTATTGATTTGTGCATGTTGAATCAGTCTTGCATCCCAGGGATGAAGCCCACTTGATCGTGGTGGATAAGCTTTTTGATGTGCTGCTGGATTCGGTTTGCTGGTATTTTATTGAGGATTTTTGCATCAATGTTCATCTGGTATATTGGTCTAAAATTCTCTTTCTTTGTTGTGTCTCTGCCAGGCTTTGGTACCAGGATGATGATGTCCTCATAAAATGAGTTAGAGAAGATTCCCTCTTTTTTTATTGATTGGAATAGTTTCAGAAGGAATGGTACCAGCTCCTCCTTTTACCTCTGATAGAATTCAGCTGTGAATCCAGCTGGTCCTGGACTTTTTTTGGTTGGTAGGCTATTGATAATTGTCTCAATTTCAGAGCCTGTTATTGGTCTATTCAGGGATTCAACTTCTTCTTGGTTTAGTCTTGGGAGGGTGTATGTGTCCAGGCATTTATCCATTTCTTCTAGATTTTCAGGTTATTTGTGTAGAGGTTTTTATAGTATTCTCTGACGGTAGTTTGTATTTCTGTGGGATTGGTGGTGATATCCCCTTTATCATTGTTTATTGCATCTATTTGATTCTTCTCTCTTTTCTTCTTTATTAGTCTTGCTATTGGTCTATCAATTTTGTTGATCTTCTCAAAAAACCAGCTCCTGGATTCATTGATTTTTTTGAAGGAGAACTACAAACCACTGCTCCACGAAATAAAAGAGGACACAAACTAATTCAAGAACATTCCATGCTCATGGATAGAAAGAATCAATATTGTGAAAATGTCCATGTTGCCCAAGGTAATTTATAGATTCAATGCCATCCCCATAAAGCTATCAATGACTTTCTTCATAGAATTGGAAAAAAATACTTTAAAGTTCATATGCAATCAAAAAAGAACGCACATTGCCAAGACAAACCTAAGCAAAAAGAACAAAGCTGGAGGCATCACACTACCTGACTTCAAACTATACTACAAGGCTACAGTAACCAAAACAGCATGGCACCAAAACAGAACTATAGACCAATGGAACAGAACAGAGCCTTCAGAAATAATACCACACATCTACAACCATCTGATCTTTGACAAACTTGACAACAACAATCAATGGGGAAAGGAATCCCTATTTAATAAATGGTATTGGGAAAACTGGCTAGCCATATGTAGAAAGCTGAAACTGGATCCCTTCCTTACACTTTATACAAAAATTAATTCAAGATGGATCAAATACTTAAATGTTGGACCTAAACCCATGAAAACCATAGAAGAAAACCTAGGCAATACCATTCAGGACATCGGCATGGGCAAGGACTTCATGTCTAAAACCCCAAAAGCAATGGCAACAAAAGCCAGAATAGACAAATGGGATCTTATTAAACTAAAAAGCTCCTGCATGGCAAAAGAAACTACCATCAGAGCGAACAGGCAACCTACAGAATGGGGGAAAATTTTTGCAATCTACCCATCTGACAGAGGGCTAATATCCAGAATCGACAAAGAACTCAGACAAATTTATAAGAAAAAAATCAAACAACCCCATCAAAAAGTGGGCAAAGGATATGAACAGACACTTCTCAAAAGAAGACATTTATGCAGCCAACAGACACATGAAAAAACGCACATCATCACTGGTCATCAGAGAAATGCTAATCAAAACCACAATGAGATACCATCTCACACCAGTTAGAATGGTGATCATTAAAAAGTCAGGAAACAACAGGTGCCGGACAGGATGTGGAGAAATAGGAACACTTTTACACTGTTGGTGGGAGTGTAAACTAGCTCAGCCATTGTGGAAGACAGTGCGGTGATTCCTCAGGGATCTAGAACTGGAAATACCATTTGACTCAGCGATCCCATTACTGGGTATATACCCAAAGAATTATAAATCATGCTACTATAAAGACACATGCACACATATGTTTATTGAGGCACTATTCACAATAGCAAAGACTTGGAATCAACCTAAATGTCCATGGACTGGATTAGGAAAATGTGGCACATATACACCATGGAATACTATGCAGCCATTAAAAAGGATGAGTTCATGTCCTTTGTAGGGACATTGATGAAGCTGGAAACCATCATTCTGAACAAACTATCACAAGGACAGAAAACCAAACACCGCATGTTCTCACTCATAGGTGGGAATTGAACAATGAGAACACTTGGGCACAGGGCAGGGAACATCACACACTGGGGCCTGTCGTGGGGTGGAGGGAGGGCAGAGGGATGGCATTAAGAGAAATAACTATTGTAAATGATGAGTTAATGGGTGCAGCACACCAACATGGCACATGTATACATATGTAACAAACCTGCACGTTGTGCACATGTTCCCTAGAACTTAAAGTATAATAATAAAAAAAAAAATCAGCCTTCTAAAAACAGTTTTGACTGGAAAGCTTAGAACAGGAGTTGGCACATATTTTCTTTAGTTTCTTAGGGCCAAATATTTCAGACCTATGGCCATTTTGGAACTTGTCCCAGTTTCATTACAAAAATTAAAAAAAAAATGAATAATTTTGACACATATCTGTAAACTTCCATTGAAATAACATTCAGAATTCTTAGAAATGTGCCAATTATTAACAATAACTTGGAGAAGGTTATCATCACAACTGATAGTTTCAAAGCTTAGGCTGGTTCCAAATTTCAATTCTGTCTCCTACTTCTTTGTTAAGTTGTTTAATCAATCAGAACCTCAAAGTGTTTTCTGACCACTTTGGAACTGGAAATTAGAAGGCATGTTTTCCAGAGGAATGAGATTACACAATGTAATACATATAAAATGCATACCTGGCATGAAGTAAGAACAATATTTAACATATGTTAGTTTTTTTAATTGACTTCATAATAATCAACATGTCATATATAGATTTAACAATTAAATCCAACGATGTAAAAATAATTAAAAATGTGAAGAACTTACAAGAAACTTAGTTAATATAAGAGAAGTAACCCATGGATCAGATATTTGAAACAATCATTAGCAAATTAGTCAATACAGATGTTTGAAATTTTTTATCTTTGAAGGTTAAATAGTTAACTAATATGTCTTAAGTAATAGGCAAGGTGACATATTTTGTCTTGTCTGAGGTCAAAGGCCTCAAAGTTAAGCTATGTTCTGTAGCTAGGTGAAGCAATGTTTAAACAAAGGCATCCTTTTGCAAGAGCTCAGAATTTCAGAATGTTTGAATACTCAAGGAAATTTTAGTAAATAGAACTGGATCTCTAACATGAGCCTATCCCCTGTTTGACTCTGCTGTTTTTGTAGTTGTAAAACAAACAAACAAACAAACAAACAAAAAAACTGGGTTTTTTTTTCCCACCTCCAACAGAGCTTTCTTTGCTGTTTCTCACCTGATTTAACTAAAATTACCCATACACTTGTGTTTTACTATTGTCTTCTCCTTTAAAGTTTTGGTAAAAATTTTGGAAGTTTTAATTCAAGATCTACCATGCTGTATCACACCCCACAAAAAACTTGCGTTCCATCTGCCTTGAGAATATTGTAGCCTTGGCTGATACATGAGAACAACCCCCACACTAATCAGCTGCCACATCTTCATCCAAAATACCTCTCCTATCCATTCCCTACTCCATCCCCTTGCAATGACCTTAGTTCAGGGCCTCCTCCTCCTCATACTGAATATTGCTCTTATGACCCCATCCTGGCCTCAGCTTCTAACATCTACCCAAAAAAAGTGTTCTCTACCCATATTCTTAACATCAACATTTCTTTTTTAAATTAGGAAGCTGCTAAAATCCTGGGTAGACCCCTCCCCCATACTCTTTAAGAAATTGTTGGCCGGGCACGGTGGCTCACGCCTGTAATCCCAGTACTTTGGGAGGCCGAGGTGGGCGGATCATGAGGTCAGGAGATCGAGACTATCCTGGCTAACATGGTGAAACCCCGTCTCTACTAAAAATACAAAAAAAAAATAGCTGGGCAAGGTGGTGGGCACCTGCAGTCCCGGCTACTTGGGAGGCTGAGGCAGGAGAATGGCATGAGCCCGGGAGGCGGAGCTTGCAGTGAGCCGAGATCGCGCCACTGCACTCCAGCCTGGAAGACAGAGCAAGACTCTGTCTCCAAAAAAAAAAAAAAAAAAAAAAAGGAAAAAAAGAAATTGTTGTAAAGTACACATAACACAAAACTGTTTAACCATACAATTCACATTCACAATGTACATTCACAATGCTCTACAAGCATCACCACCATCCATTTCCAGAATGTTTTTGTCATCTCAAACAGAAACTGTACCCATTAAAACACAATTACTCGTTCCCTGTATCTAGCCACTGGTAACTTTTATTTTACTTTATGACTCTAGGAACTTGCCTATTCTAGGTACTTCATATAAATGGAATCCTATAATATTTATACTTTTGGGTCTGGGTTATTTCACATAATGTTTTCAAGGTTCACATATGTTGTATTACGTGTCAGAATTTCATTCCTTAACTGGAATAATTTTGCATTATATATGAAACATAAGTTTAAAGTACACTGAAGAGAAATAATAAATTTGTGAATGACAGTTAGTAAATATGAGTTGCACACAGACAATTGTCACTGTGAAGACTATAGAAAAGCAATTATAATGAATGATGGGTAAAAAAAGCAAAATATATAACGTGTATATATCTTCCCAAAATATGTATGCACATGGACAAGGACTTGAAGGGAATAAATAAACATGAAAATTGTTTTGGGTGGTGAAAGAATGTGTGATTTATTTCTTATTTCAGAATTTTCTGTAGTACCATTCACATGTTTTTTATTTTTATGCAAGATTGAAAAAAAATGGAAGGGACTGGAACCATAGTTAAAGATGAGAATTATGAAAACACAATAAATGCTATTTTTCTTTATTTTTTTTCCCCAGCAGTCCCACCAGCTATCAAGTTTCCCCTTTTATAAGGGGGAGGAAAAACCTCCCCATGTCCCATGATTGTTTACATGCCTAATCCTGTCACCCACAGCCGTCAACAAAGAGTGCAAGGCAGATTATTCTAAAGAGAATAACAGTTGACATCCCATACTGCCAAACTCATTCTTAGCCAAAAGGGACTTTACTGAGGACCCTCATTTTTAAATGTACTTCAGTGCATTGTTGTTCATTTGAAATGTTCCACTCTAAGTTATCTTTAGAAAGATTTTGCCATTTCTGTAAGACTTCACTGTCTCACAGGCCTAATGTATAAACCAGAAGGAACTCAGTTTTCCAGAAATTCAGGATTCCATTTTTACCTAAAATACTGGCTTTACTCTCAGGTTCTCCTAGCCAGTGATTTTTTCCTACCCAGGTGCACAGGAAAAATGAAACAAAGGGGTACACCAAAATCCCTGTGAATTTTCAAAAGCCAAATTTTATAAATTCTGCAACATTACTGCTTATTACCAGTTCTTTTCTGACCCAGTCAGCTGTTAGAGGCCTCTAAGGGGATCGAAGCCAGCTAATTCTTAGATCAAATTCATTCCTAGACCCAGTCCATTTTCTGTTGCAACTCCAAACCCAGTTTGGATCACAAATTTGCTCAAGGAAATTCAGAGAGCTCAAAACACAAATGTGTGAAGATCCAAAATGCGAGAGGGAGCTTACCTATGATCCTCAGCCACTCTGAGAGATCAATGGACACAAGTGGATCCTGCATGTACCATCCTTGTTCACTTAGCGCTCCTGGGGATACTAGAAGCTCCACTTCAGATCCTGCTTCTGACACAGTCTGATAAAAGAAAAACTTCAGCTGAATTAAATTTAAAGGAGTTTAATTGAGCAATGAAGAATTCTGGAATCTGGCAGCCTTCAGGATAACAGCAGATTCACAGAGGCTCCAGGGGTGACTTGTGGTCAAAACAAGTTTATAGGCAAAAAAAGTAAAGTGATGTAAAGGAACGGGAAGTGAAGTACAGAAACTGAGATTGGTTACAACTGGGTGTTTGCCTTGTATGAACACAGTTTGAACATTCAGCAGTCTATCAGTGGTTGAAGTATGGCTGCTGGGATTGGCCAACATTCAAGTATAGTTACAGGTGCACACTACTAAATTAGGTTTTCAATTTTGTCTGACTATTAAGGTAGGTTACCGTTCACCCACAAGGACTGAAATGTAGAAGTACAGAGTCCTTCTCAGACTATATTTAGTTTGCTTTAACACTTTGTAGCAAAATTTATTGAAACTATTATCTATACATGCTATCTCCAATTCCCCTCCTAATCTTATCTAATTGGGATTTTGCTGCTACCATTCTACTGAAACACTTTTTAAAGCCATCAGTGATCTCTATGTTATTAAATCACATGATCAATTATTGCTTCTCATCTTAATAGATCATTCTTTAATGGACTTTCTTCACTTGGTTTCCAAGACAGCACACTCTCTTGGTTTTCCTTTAACTTCACTTGTTACTTCTTCACAGTCTCCTCTGTGGACCCTTCTTTTCTCCCCAATTTCTTAATTTTGTATCACTTCAAAGATCAATCATTGGCTCTCATTTGTATCCACACCTTCCACCTGGTGATCCCATCTGGTCCCATGACTTTAAAATCATTCTACCAGAGGGAGTGGAGCCAAGATGGCTGAATAGGAATAGCTCCAGTCTACAGCTCCCAGCGTGAGCGACGCAGAAGATGGATGATTTCTGCATTTCCAACTGAGGTACCGGGTTCATCTCACTGGGGAGTGCTGTATAGTCGGTGCAGCACACCATGCGTGAGCCAAAGCAGGGCGAGGCATCACCTCACCCAGGAAGCAAAAGAGGTCAGGGAATTCCCGTTCCTAGTCAAAGAAAGGGGTGACAGATGGCACCTGGAAAATCGGGTCACTCCCACCCTAATACTGTGCTTTTCCAACAGGCTTATCAAATGGCACACCAGGAGATTATATCCTGCACATGGCACACCAGGAGATTATATCCTGCACATGGCACAGAGGGTCCTATGCCCACTGAGCCTCACTCATTGCTAGCACAGCAGTCTGAGATCAAACTGCAAGGCAGCAGCGAGGCTGGGGGAGGGGCGCCTGCCATTGCTCAGACTTGAGTAGGTAAACAAAGTGGCCTGGAAGCTCGAACTGGGTGGAGCCCACCACAGCTCAAGGAGGCCTGCCTGCCTCTGTAGGCTCCACCTCTGAGGGCAGGACACAGACAAACAAAACACAGCAATAACCTCTGCAGACCTAAATGTCCTTGTCTGACAGCTTGGAAGAGAGTAGTGGTTCTCCCAGCACGCAGCTTGAGATCTGAGAACGGGCAGACTGCCTCCTCAAGTGGGTCCCTGACCCCCGAGTAGCCTAACTGGGAGGCACCCCCCAGTAGGGGCAGACTGACACCTCACACAGCCAGGTACTCCTCTGAGACAAAACTTCCAGAGGAATGATCAGGCAGCAGCATTTGTGGTTCACTAATATCTGCTGTTCTGCAGCCACCACTGCTGATACCTAGGCAAACAGGGTCTGGAGTAGACCTCCAGTAAACTCCAACAGACCTGCAGCTGAGGGTCCTGACTGTTAGAAGGAAAACTAACAAACAGAAAGGACATCCACACCAAAAACCCATCTGTATGTCACCATCATCAAAGACCAAAGGTAGATAAAATCACAAAGATGGGGAAAAACAGAGCAGAAAAACTGGAAACTCAAAAAATCAGAGTGACTCTCCTCCTCCAAAGGAACAGCTCCTCACCAGCAATGGAACAAAGCTGGACGGAGAATGACTTTGACGAGTTGAGAGAGGAAGGCTTCAGAAGATCAAACTACTCCAAGCTAAAGGAGGAAGTTCAAACCAATGGCAAAGAAGTTAAAAACTTTGAAAAAACATTAGATGAATGGATAACTAGAATAACAAATGCAGAGAAGTCCTTAAAAGACCTGATGGAGCTGAAAACCATGGCACGAGAACAACGTGATGAATGCACAAGCCTCAGTAACTGATGCAATCAACTGGAAGAAAGGGTATCAGTGATGGAAGACGAAATGAATGAAATGAAGCATAAAGAGGAGTTTAGAGAAAAAAGAATAAAAAGAAACAAACAAAGCCTCCAAGAAATATGGGACTATGTAAAAGACCAAACCTATGTCTAACTGGTGTACCTGAAAGTGACGGGGAGAATGGAATCAAGTTGGAAAAGACTCTGCAGGATATTATCCAGGAGAACTTCCCCAATCTAGCAAGGCAGGCCAACATTCAGATTCAGGAAATACAGAGAATGCCACAAAGATACTCCTCGAGAAGAGCAACTCCAATAAACATAATTCTCAGATTCACCAAAGTTGAAATGAAGGAAAAAATGTTAAGGGCAGCCAGAGAGAAAGGTCAGGTTACCCACAAAGGGAAGCCCAACAGACTAACAGCTGATCTCTTGGCAGAAACTCTACAAGCCAGAAGAGAGTGGGGGCCAATATTCAACATTCTTAACGAAAAGAATTTTCAACCCAGAATTTCATACCCAGCCAAACTAAGCTTCATAAGTGAAGGAGAAATAAAATATTTTACAGGCAAGCAAATGCTGAGAGATTTTGTCACCACCAGGCCTGCCCTAAAAGAGCTCCTGAAGGAAGCACTAAACATGGAAAGGAACAACCAGTACCAGCTACTGCAAAAATATGCCAAATTGTAAAGACCATCAATGCTAGGAAGAAACTGCATCAACTGACAAGCAAAATAACCAGCTAACATCATAATGACAGGATCAAATTCACACATAACAATATTAACTTTAAATGTAAATGGGCTAAATGCTCCAATTAAAAGACACAGACTGGCAAATTGGATAAAGAGTCAAGACCCATCAGTGTGCTGTATTCAGGAAACCCATCTCATGTGCAGAGACACACATAGGCTCAAAATAAAGGGATGGAGGAAGATCTACCAAGTAAATGGAAAACAAAAAAAGGCAGGGGTTGCAATCCTAGTCTCTGATAAAACAGACTTTAAACCAAAAAAGATCAAAAGAGACAAAGAGGGCCATTACATAATGGTAAAGGGATCAATTCAACAAGAAGAACTAACTATCCTAAATATATATGCACCCAATATAGGAGCACCGAGATTCATAAAGCAAGTCCTGAGTGACCTACAAAGAGACTTAGACTCCCACACATTAATAATGGGAGACTTTAACACCCCACTGTCAACATTAGACAGATCAATGAGACAGAAATTTAACAAGGATATCCAGGATTTGAACTCAGCTCTGCATCAAGAGGACTTAATAGACATCTACAGAACTCTCCACCCAAAATCAACAGAATATACATTCTTTTCAGCACCACACCACAACTACTCCAAAATTGACCACATAGTTGGAAGTAAAGCACTCCTCAGCAAATGTAAAAGAACAGAAATTATAACAAACTGTTTATCAGACCACAGTGCAATCAAACTAGAACTCAGGATTAAGAAACTCACTCAAAACCACTCAACTACATGGAAACTGAACAACCTTCTCCTGAATGACTACTGGGTACACAACAAAATGAAGGCAGAAACCAATGCCTTCTTTGAAACCAATGAGAACAAAGACACAACATTCCAGAATCTCTGGGACACATTCAAAGCAGTGTGTAGAGGGAAATTTATAGCATTAAATGCCCATAAGAGAAAGCAGGAAAGATCAAAAATTGACACCCTAACATCACAATTAAAAGAACTAGAGAAGCAAGAGCAAACACATTCAAAAGCTAGCAGAAGGCAAGAAATAACTAAGATCGGAGCAGAACTGAAGGAAATAGAGACACAAAAAGCCTTCAAAAAATCAATGAATCCAGGAGCTGGTTTTTTGAAAAGATCAACAAAATTGATAGACCACTAGCAAGACTAATAAGAAGAAAAGAGAGAAGAATCAAATAGACACAATAAAAAAATGACAAAGGGGATATCACCACCAATCCCACAGAAATACAAACTACCATCAAGAATACTATAAACACCTCTACACAAATAAACTATAAAATCTAGAAGAAATGGATAAATTCCTCGACACACACACTCTCCCAAAACAAAACCAGGAAGAAGTTGAATCTCTCAATACACCAATAACACCCTCTGAAATTGAGGCAATAATTAATAGCTTAACAACCAAAAAAAGTCCAGGACCAGATGGATTCACAGCCGAATTCTACCAGAAGTACAAGGAGGAGCTGGTACCACTCCTTCTGAAACTATTCCAATCAATAGAAAAACAGGGAATCCTCCCTAACTCATTTTATGAGGCCAGCATCATCCTGATACCAAAGCCTGGCACAGACACAACAAAAAAAGACAATTTTAGACAAATATCCTTGATGAACATTATTGCAAAAATCCTCAATAAAATACTGGCAAACTGAATCCAGCAACACATCAAAAAGCTTATCCACCATGATCAAGTGGGCTTCATCCCTGGGATGCATGGCTGGTTCAACATACTCAAATCAATAAACGTAATCCAGCATATAAACAGAACCAAAGACAAAAACCACATGATTATCTCAATAGATGCAGAAAAGGCCTTTGACAAAATTCAACAGCCCTTCATGCTAAAAACTCTCAATAAATTAGGTATTGATGGGATGTATCTCAAAATAATAAGAGCTATCTATGACAAGCCCACAGCCAATATCATACTGAGTGGACAAAAACTGGAAGCATTCCCTTTGAAAACTGGCACAAGACAGGAATGCCCTCTCTCACCACTCCTATTCAACATAGTGTTGGAAGTTCTGGCCAGGGCATTCAGGCAGGAGAAGGAAATAAAGGGTATTCAATTAGGAAAAGAGGAAGTCAAATTGTCCCTGTTTACAGATGACATTCTTCTGTATTTAGAAAACCCCATCATCTCACCCAGAATCTCCTTAAGCTGATAAGCAACTTCAGCAAAGTCTCAGGATATAAAATCAATGTGCAAAAATCACAAGCATTCTTATACACCAATAACAGACAAACAGAGAGCCAAATAATGAGTGAACTCCCATTCACAATTGCTTCAAAGAGAATAAAATACCTAGGAATCCAACTTACAAGGGATGTGAAGGACCTCTCCAAGGAGAACTACAAACCACTACTCAAGGAAATAAAAGAGGATACAAACGAATGGAAGAACATTCCATGCTAATGGGTAGGAAGAATCAATATCATGAAAATGGCCATACTGCCCAAGGTCATTTATAGATTCAATGCCATCCCCATCAAGCTACCAATGACTTTCTTCACAGAATTGGGAAAAACTACTTTAAGGTTCGTATGGAACCAAAAAAGAGCCCGCATCGCCAAGTCAATCCTAAGCCAAAAGAACAAAGCTAGAGGCATCACGCTACCTGACTTCAAACTATACTACAAGGCTACAGTAACCAAAACAGCATGGTACTGGCACCAAAACAGAGATATAGATCAATGGAACAGAACAGAGCCCTCAGAAATAATGATGCATATCTACAGCTATCTGATCTTTGACAAACCTGATGAGAACAAGCAATGGGGAAAGAATTCCCTATTTAATAAATGGTGCTGGGAAAACTGGCTAGCCATATGTAGAAAGCTGAAACTGGATCTCTTCCTTATACCTTATACAAAAATTAATTCAAGATGGATTAAAGACTTACATGTTAGACCTAAAACCATAAAAACCCTAGAAGAAAACCTAGGCAATACCATTCAGGACATAGGCATGGGCAAGGACTTCATGTCTAAAACACCAAAAGCAATGGCAACGAAAGCCAAAATTGACAAATGGGACCTAATTAAACTAAAGAGCTTCTGCACAGCAAAAGAAACCACCATCAGAGTGAACAGGCAACCTACAAAATGGGAGAAAATTTTTGCAACCTACTCATCTGACAAAGGGCTAATATCCAGAATCTACAATGAACTCAAACAAATTTACAAGAAAACAAACAAACAACCCCATCAAAAAGTGGGCGAAGGATATGAACAGACAATTCTCAAAAGAAGACATTTATGCAGCCAAAAACACATGAAAAAATGCTCATCATCACTGGCCATCAGAGAAATGCAAATCAAAACCACAATGTGATACCATTTCACACCAGTTAGAATGGTGATCATTAAAAAGTCAGGAAACAACAGGTGCTGGAGAGGATGTGGAGAAATAGGAACACTTTTACACCGCTGGTGGGACTGTAAACTAGTTCAACCATTGTGGAAGACAGTGTGGCAATTCCTCAGGCATCTAGAACAAGAAATACCAATTGACCCAGCCATCCCATTACTGGGTATATACCCAAAGTATTATAAATCATGCTGCTATAAAGACACATGCACACGTATGTTTATTGCGGCACTGTTCACAATAGCAAAGACTTGGAACCAACCCAAATGTCCATCAATGATAGACTGGATTAAGAAAATGGGCACATATACACCATGGAATACTATGCAGCCATAAAAAAGGATGAGTTCATGTCCTTTTTAGGGACATGGATGAAGCTGGAAACCATCATTCTCAGCAAACTATCGCAAGGACAAAAAACCAAACACCACATGTTCTCACTCATAGGTGGGAATTGAACAATGAGAACACATGGACACAGTCAGGGGAACATCACACACCAGGGCCTGTTGTGGGGTGGGGGGAGGGGGGAGGGATAGCATTAGGAGATATACCTAATGCTAAATGACGAGTTAATGGGTGCAGCAAACCAATATGGGCACATGTATACATATGTAACAAACCTGCACGTTGTGCACATGTACCCTAAAACTTAAAGTATAATAATAATAATAAATAAATAAATAAAATAAAATAAAATAAAATCATTCTACCTCCCAATGACTAATATATTTATATTATTACTCAAACTCTTTTCCAAACTCAAGACATATGTATCTAATGGCCTGTTTGACATCTGTTGAATTCCATCCAATAGCTATCTCAAATTCATTATGTCTCAGATCAAACTCCTTATCCACCCTCTCCACCCATCCTGCTTCACCTGTAGTCTTTCTAAACTTAGTTGATGGTAACTCCATCTTTTCACCTATTCAAATAAAAACTCTTGGAGTTATTCTTAAGTATCTTTTCCCCTCCCTCTTTACATCCAATCCATTATGACATGCTGCTCATTCTGGTTGGGAGACAATTCTTCATGGCCTCTCACATTTCTGCATATCTTATGAGCAGAGACTTTGAGAGTCTTTGCTCCTGAGTATCTTCTCAAGGATGCTTGTAAAGAGGACAGCTTGGAAGCTAGAGATATTGCTTTCTTCTGAAGCAGAGGGCAGGTTTGCTGCAACACACGTCTATTGCATATGCAACGTTAATCTGCCTTCTTATATTTCCTCTGTAGGACTTGTGGAGCAAGGAGGACTGACAGAAACAAGTAAATCATTCTGCCTGTTGAAGGAGTCATAAAATCCTGCCTTTACCCAGGAGGCTTGTGTCATCTGCCAGCATTTGTAAAACTGTGCCCCAAGTAGGGTAAACTTTTAGATGCTTCACAGTTCTTGGCAGTCTTTTCTGGATGGAGAATGTATTTCGTCTTTTCTCAATGGAAAACCAGAATGCTCCTTTTAAAAGAAAAGCTAGATTTTGTCATTCTTTTGTGCAACTCCTGCAATAACTCCCAATCTCATTCAAAGAAAGAGATATAAAAGCCTTATAAGAGCCCTCTAAGTTCTCCATGACTTAGACTCCAGTCACCTCCCTGAAATCCCTCCAGTCACATCCCTGACCTCCATCTCTTTAGCCTCTCTGCTTCAAGCACGTAGCTGTCCTTTTTCTTCTGCATGCATTCTGTTTTATCATTAGACCTATAGAAAACTCTATTACCTGCTTTAAGTCTTCACCTAAAAGCCACCTGCTCAATGAGGTCTCCTTTGGCCATCCTATTAAAAATTACAACTGTTCCCCTAGTCTCTCTGCAATGCTGCTGTGCCCCATTGTCATTCTCTGCCTGTAATTCTTTTTTTTTGACAGGGTCTCCCTCTGTCACCCAGGCTGGAGTGCAGTGGCTGGATCATAACTCACTGCAGCCTTGACCTTTCAGGCTCAAGCAATCTTCCCACCTCAGTCTCCTGATTAGCTGGGACTACAGGCATGAATCACTATGCCCAGCTAATTGTTTTATTTTCATTTTATAGAGATGGGGGCGGGGGTCTTTGTTTTTCAAGCTGGTCTCAAACTCCTGGCTATAGTTTTATAACCTTCTGTGCTAAACTCTGGTACCTTAAAATATCTAGCAGAGACAAATATAAAACCCAGACAAAAATGTATGCTGACAATTCTGAAGACATTTCTATTTTTATTTTACAATAATTTTAATGTTATCTTGCTAAAGATTTACTTAAGTAACATGAACATGAAAAATACTTTATACTTATTTACTTAATCTCTGAGTGCTCTTTTATTTTTAAACCAATTTGGTAGTCACAACATATAAGGTAACACATGTGCACACACATAAACACATCTAGATGCACATACATACAAAGATCCAATAGCTTTTAACTTGCAACTCTAGCCATGAGATAGTAATACAGTCTCACCAGTCTGAAAACATGTTCACATGGCTGAACTTTGTTAGCCTTGATAGCTAAACCAGTGAAGGCTGTGAACCAAAATTTTGGGTAAAGCAGTTTCCATGGCAGTTTGATTTTTAAAGGCCAAACCTCCCCAGACTCCAAAGAACACTGTTGTCAAACAGCACCATGTGAGAACATCACATAGTAACCTGGCCCGACCCTGCTTAGAACAGCAGCACAAAAACCCACTTTCCCACTCAACAGCAAACTCCAGATTCCAAACTATACTGGAGCCAAACAGTGTTACAAAAGAATATCGGTTTATCAAATTCTAATTTCCCATGACTATATCAGACACATGCAAACAGTCACTAGAACACAATCCAACTTCTGCAGCATCAATCAAGCCCCAAAAGTGTACAAACTCAATGAGTTGGGGTGCTTCCTCTCTCCATTGGTTGGGCTCAATTAAACTGCAAATAAAAATTCCTTCAGAATTTCTCAAATGGAGAGGAGCTGATCCCACCGTCTGGTACCCACAAAAGACACTCACTTGCCTAGACACACACAAAATGACAAACAACTCCCCAAGAGTGTCCATACTGAAACAATCAAGGTACTTCCCTCTCTTCATCAGTTGGGCTTGTTTAACCCACAAGTGGAAATTCCTTTAAAAATTTCCCAAATTTAGAGGAGCAGAGCCTTCTGTCTGGGCCCACAAAGGACAGTCACCTATCTGGATGCAGATGTCAAATTTCAAAAGCAGTTCTTCCAAGGTAATCAGGAACATGGTTAAGGCCAGCGGCGGCTGGCCCCAAAGAGAGGGAACTCATCTCCAGCCAAAATTGGGTAAGCAGCTGCTTAGGAGGGCTTTGAGACTCCTGGGCCATGGCCGCCAAGCCAAAGTGTTCCTGGTCAGAGAACCAAAATCTGTTACTGAAATACCAGGGGTGTGGTCTAGGTCCTGCTCTTCACTGCACGGAAAACCAATCAATATCACAAATTATTGCCAAGAAAGACGGCTGAATTGGATGCTGTAGCATAGGAGATGCAAGCTCGGTCTCAAATCCATCTCCCTGACCAACTAAAATTATGAGTTTACATAGCAGGGAAGAAATGTAACAATGTGTAGAAAAACAGGAACTCAGGAGACCTAAGGAAGCAATCATGATTTATGAGATGCCTGGTGTCCCATTGTCTGGATGGGATCATCTGGTGAGTTTCGATTCTTTGATGCTTTTTGAGGTACCTATGGCTCCTTTACTAGGGAAGAAATTCATATAAAACAAATGAAAGTATCAAGCTCTAAGACCAGAGGGTCAACTTCTATGTTTATACAAAAATCTATCTATGGGACTACAGGGGAGGTTTCAGTTCCAGTGCCAGTGCTAGCTGCAATCTGCCTCAAGTCTGCCTATGCTTCTGGCAAACTCTGTATCAGGACTTTGGCCAGGAGAATGGCTTCCTCTCCCATCTGTAGGCTCCTCTCCCATCTGTAGGGCTGCTGAGCTTGCCAGTTTCTTAGACCACTTCAGTTCCCGAGGAGACTCCTTTGCATCAGGCTTTCGGACCAGCTCTGGAGTGTCTCTAAAACTCAGCCCGTGCTTATGGGATGCAGTGGGGTAAGGCTGGAACTAGACCCCTATGCCTTCCTCCCAGAAACACATGCCATCTGACAGAGTGGTTACTCTGCAGGACTCCAGCAGGGGATTCTCCAAGTCCACTTCTCCGATATATCTAGTCTGTGGTTCAAAACCAAAAGGTTTAGCCCTATGTGTCACAGCCTTGAGGCTATCTCTGCCTAGCTCAGTTTTGATATCAGTCCCATCATACTCAGTATTAGTCATAAGTGACTTCCCAAAACATTCATGGCAGCTTAGATTCTGGCATGAACATGGGATCTCTGAATGGAAGCAATGAATTCTGTTTTCACATGTGTTGAGATTATGCTAATCAGCTTTAGGCTTTTCAGGCTGTGTGAGGGACCTCTGATTCTAGGTCTCTCCAGCTGGCTAGTCTTGAATGTTCTTCCATCTTTTGGGACTCTACAGGTCCATCATGGGGTCATGGTGGAGTAAACACCTATGAGAGCCATTTGGGCATTGACCCACTTTCACAAAGTGTCCCAAATTTGAGATTCTAATGTTATCACCCAATGGTACAGAGACTCAGACAGAATGGAGAGAACATATTCACCATAAATTACATGCTGCCAAGAGTCCACCCTGAATTAATGCTTTATAATTCCTGTACTGATCTTGTGAGTAGAACAATTGTATTGCATGGTATTTTTGTTGTTGTAAGCATACATTTATAAAATATACACATTTAAAATCTATTATATTATCTATGTGTTGGCCTATCTTTATGTGTTGGCATACTTCATACTACAAAGAGTGGCAATGAGCTGGCCATCTTTGAACCCCTATGAGGCCCTAAAACTCTTGCTCATGGCAGGGAATGGGAACCGCATGGCTGAGTGTCTGTGGGAGGCTGGTGGAGCCCCACCCTCTGCATACTCTCACAATGTGTCAAGGGTCTCTGGGCTGCTTCTTTCATATCAATATCCTTCATTATCCTTTAGCAATGTGAAGCTGGAATGCAGCAGCCATCTTAGGAAGACATCTGATAGCCATTGGCACCTATCCATAACATCTGAAAACTTCCTAGGATTCTGAGGACACTTGCCTTTGCAAGATCTTTTGGAGGACTTTGGAGACACCTAAAGGTCAAAGAATCACCCTATCCCAATCTAACTTATAATAAATTCTTTTAAAGTTACCTTGAGGCAGTGACCAGATGCCTGTGCACCTCTTCTGTGTAGTAGTACATTCCTGATCGATCTCTGTTCAACAGGGAACTGACCAAGAGACTCTCAGACTCTCAAATCTTGGAGAAATGTTTTTTCACCAGTAGTCCTTCTAGGGAAAAAGATTTCTTTACTGGCTTCTAAGATGACAGGTGGACACTGGGACCTAGGATTCCCCTGAAATACTTGCTGTATCTCAGAATTCCTAATGAAGTTCCTCCTGAAGGCCCAAAGGAGCTTCCTAACTCTTAATTCAGGAGCTTTGGTGATTGAGCAGATTCTTCACACCTGGACACTCAGGGAGGGGTTGTTCATCCAGTCAGAAGACCTTGAAATGATGGTGGCTTTAGATGTGGTTGCATCTTTCTGTAGCAAAAGAAAGCTGTTTTAACTGACTTGTGGCTGGTGGGAAGGCATAGAGGAGCCAAGTAAACACAGGTACTTTTGGGTCAAAAAGATAGCACCAATTAAATGGATCCCAGAAAAGAATGAGAGTTTCTGGAGTTTGAGATAAACAACAATCTGACTCTGTTGAAAAACTTGACACCAAAGTGGAATCTTGAAGCTTTTACAGAGGAAGAAAGGAGATGTTTAGGTACTTCATGGAGAGGGCAAGTAATGCCAAACTGTTCTGGGTTGGTGATGAGGTTTCAATGCCTCCAGAGAAATCAGGAAGTGGTATATGGTTTTAGCTAGATCAGGGATTTGGGAAAGTGTGGGATCCACAGGACATGCGTTCTTGGCTGGGGGCATCCGAGAACATTTTAAGGCTCTGAAGCTCTCTGATGTGTTCTAGTGTTCTTAGAGTCTAAAGAAGAGAAAATCAGAAACTTTGGCTATACTACAAAGTAATAGGGGACTCCTTTTATTGCTCCTAAATATTTTCTTTGTCTTTCTTTCATCTTTTGTTCACCAGTTTTCTACCCCAAATTTAGCTTTCATTATTTGCTTAGTCCCTGCTAATGCATTCTCTAAAGTCATGTCCTAAAACAGTGGTTAAGAAAGACACCTGAAGCCTTCTTTCTTCATCCTTTGTGACCAAAAAGTGCATCTGAGCACCTGCCTAACTTTCTGAAAGACAGGAAAATCAGATAGGAGGTTTATTAGAGATTGTCTAGTCTCAAGAAACTAAGTCCTGGGAACTGGACACATGATTGCATATGCAAAACTGAGACAAGAACCCAGACGTTCTGAATCCCAAGCCATTGTTCTTTGTTTTGGAAAATGCTGGTTTCCACTTTGTGATAAATATTGCATTTTGTGGCTCCAAATATCTCACCATGAGTCTCTTCCTCTTGAGGCTTTAGTTGAATTAGTTTACACAAATATTTGATCTGGAAACTTTTCTCTCCTTCTAGCCTGGTACTGGCTTGAATATCTTGAACAACAAGTCCTATTTTGTTAAGGAAAAATTTGATTGATTCATCCTCAAATATGTATTTTTGTCTTTTCTAGCCCAAAATATTATTTCTCTTATTATACTTATCATCAGAAAATCTGGAAGATTCAGTAACCATCAGAAATCTGAAATACAAGTCACACTTCATGAAGAAAGAGGCCAACAGTAGTTTTCCTCTATTGCGTTTAACTTTCCTTTTTTTTTGCAGAACTACTTTATTGTGGTATGACTGACATAGAAAAAGCTGTATGTGTTTCATGTATAAACCTTGATGAAGATAGAGATGAATACATACTCATGAAACCATCAACACAACCTATGCCATAAACATATTCATCACCTCCAAAAGTTTTGTCTGCTCTATTTATTGTTATTATTGTGTGTATATATGTGTGTGTTTGATAAGATCACTTAACATAAGGTCTGCCATCTTTCTTTCCAAATTAGGAGTACTGCCTCTGATGCTGCTGAGGCACTTTGAAAATCATTATTTAGAAATCTGACTGGATGCTGTGCAACTAGACATCAGCAAAATGTCAGAATGGGACTTTCTAGCACTTATCCTCAGAAAAACATCAATTTAAACAACTATCTGTGCACAAGAATACCTTCACAAGAACTAAGGATACCAGGTGAAAGATAACAGAATCTTTGTGTAGCAGAGAAATAAGAAAAGATGAATTGAAGAGCATAGGAAGAACAAGTTTACGTTACCTGTGTCACCCCACCCACAGGCATGGAACCAGGTACCAGAGCAGCAGAGCACACAGACAGACAACCTTTGTGTTGAAGAAGAAAAGGGAAGTGGGCACTGAACTTTGGTTTGGACCAAAAACACAGAGCCTGCTTCAGTGAAATACAGTAATAGGTATGCCCCTATGGCCCCACACTCCAGGCTGGTACCTGCAGACTGAGCCAAACCAGATCTCACAGGACAGGCTCCAGGCTTGCCTGGTGGACTTGGTTTCTGGGTACATCTTAATGCCAGATCTACCCCAGTGCCATAGGTGTCAGATGGTCCCTGGGACCAGGACAGCCCTAGTGGCTTCATGCTCCAGACTGCTCCCAGAATCATGATGGCCTCCACAACTCAAGGTTTCAGACCAGCCCCAGGACAAGGCTGGCCCCTGCAACTTTAGTCACCAGGCCAGTGTCCACAGATCCAACCTCCAGGCTGACCCCTGTGGATACAGACTCTAGGACTGCCTAGCGCCAGGCTAGCCCCTGTGGTCACAGACTCCAAGTCCACCCTAGGTGCCAGACTAGCCCAAAACTAGGTTGGCTCACAAAAATCCAGGATTCAGGCCAACCCCAGTTCCAGGTTGGCAGCCCTAGCCTTATCCCTTAGCTAGGTATCTGGCAAGCATCTGCAGACCCAGGCTCCAGGCGTGCCTAGGGCTAGGCCAGTTTCTGCCACCCTACTCTCCAGGGCCAGTTCCTATGTTCCCATCCTCCAGCAGACCCAGGATTCAGGCTCATCACAGTTGACTCCAGTATTGGGCTAGTGCCCACAGACCCAGTATCTAGGACAGTTTCTGTAGACCTCGGTTCCAGAGCAGTTCCTACAGTCCTAGGACCCAGGCAAGCCTTTGTGGACCTGGTCTCCATGCCAGCCCTGAAGACCTAGGTTCTAGGCCAGAACTCATACACCCTACCTCCAGGCCATTCCCCAGCTTCTAGGCCAGCCTCTGTGGCTACAGGCACCAGTCTACCACCTATGGTCTCAGGCTCTAGACTGGCCCCACCCCATCCCAGCCCTAGGCCAGCTTCAGGCTTCGGGCTGGTTTTTGTGACCCAGGATCCAATAAACTCAGGGTCCAGCTGTGCTCTAGCAAACCCAGCATACAGGCTGAGTTCAGTAGATCCTGATGCTAGGCTGGCCATCATGGATGAAGGCTCTAGGACCATCTCTGAAGACTCAGGCTCAAGGTCAGCCCCCATCTACCAATATCCTAGGTCCATTTCTCCAGTTGCAGGCTCTAATCCTGCGCCAGTTCCAGGCCAGTCCCTATGGACTCAGATTCCAGGCTCATCCCAGTAGACCCAGATATTAGACCCATTCCAGAACCTAGCTAGCACCTGCAGACACAGGATCAATGCCCACATCACAGCTGTGTCAGCCCCTGTGGACCCATGCTTCAGTCTAGCCCCTATTGGTACAGGCTGCATGCCTGCCTTTATAGACATTGGTTTTATGTTCATCCCCACATATGCAATGAAAATATCCACCCAGTGGATCCAGGATTTAGGCCTCACTCTACAGACCCAGGAACCAAGCCTACCACCAGCTAACACAGGCACCAGGCTAGCCTGCCTGAAGACTTCAGCAACAAGTTCACCTGCAGACCACAACAGACACCCTACCAAGAACTGCTGGATGACTGGGAAAGGGTGTTTCCAGATAAAGCCAGTATACAAAGACTAGAATAACTTTCCTGTTTTTCAAATGTGCAGACACCAATGCACAGCCTAAATATCAAGAACTATCAGAGAAAAATGATACCACCATAGAAAAAAAAAAAGAATAACCAATAGCTGACCCTAAAGAAATAAAGGCTTATGAACTTTCTGACAATGAATCTAAAATAATTGTCTTTAAAATACACAGTGAGCTTCAAGAGAACACAGATAGATGACTAAAAAGAATCAGAGAAATAATACATGAACAAAATAGAAAGTTCAACAAAGAGAAATCATAAAAAAGAAATGCTGGACATAAAGGACACAATGGTTGAACTGAAAATTTCATAGAGTTCTTTGAAAGCAGATTTGATCGAGTAGAATAAAGAATCAATGAGCTCAAAGACAGATCATTTGAAATTACTGAGTCAGAGACACAAAAGGAAAAAAATGAGAAAAAGTGAAGAAATCTTATGGTAATTATGGAATATCAGTAAGAGATCCAACGTACATATCATGTGTGTCCCAGAAAGAGAAGAGAAACAGATAAGAAGAGAAATCTTATCTGATGAAATAATAGCAGAATACTTTCCAAGTCTGGGGAAAGAGAAATATACAGGTATAGGAATATTAAAAGTGTTTGATAAGATTCAATCCCTTCAAGAATACAAGATATATTTTAATTAAACTATCAAAAATCAAAGGAAAGGAAGATTCTGAAAACAAAAGGAGAAAAGAAGCAAATAACATATAAAGGAGTTCCAATAAGGCTAACAGCAGATTTATGAGCAGAAACTTATCGGCTGAGAGCATGGAATGATATATTCAATGTTCTATACAAAAACAGTGTCAACCAAAAATACTGTTCCCAACAAAATCTGTTTTTTGTTTGTTTGTTTGTTTTTGCAAATAATGAAGAGATTAAAAACTTTGCCAGGCAAACAAAAATTGAGGGAGTTTATCACCATCAGAGCTGTCTTACAGGAAATGCTAGAGAACAAATGTTAGGACACAAAGCATGTCATAATAAATTTAAGAAGACTGAAATCATATTATTTATCATTCCAGATAACAATGGCATGAAAATAGAAATTAATAACAGGATACATTTTAGAAAATTCACAAATACATGAAAATTAAACAGCATGCTTCTGAACAACAGATGAATTAAAGAGGAAATTAAAAAAGAAATAAAAATTTATGCTGAGACCAGCAAAAATGGAAACTCAACATACCAAAACTTGTAAGATGCTTCAAAACATTTACATTGAAAAAAAAGAAAGATCTTAAACAACCAAATGTTACACTTCACGGAACTATAAAAAGAACAAACTAAGCCCATAGTTAATAGAATGAAGGAAAAAATAAAGATCAGAGCAGTTAAATTAAATAGAAACTATAAAAACATTAAAGAAAAACCCTGAAATTTGATTTTTTGAAAAGATAAAGAAGATTGACAAACCTTTATCCAGACTAGGGGAAAAAAAGAAAAAAAGAAAAAAATAAAATCATACATAAAAAGGAGACATTACAACTTATATCACAAAGGATCAGAAGAGACTATTATGACCAATTATATGCCAACAAATTGGAATAATCTAGAATAAATGAGTAAATTCCTAGATGCATAAAACCCACCAAGATGAAGAAATTGAAAATCTAAACAAACCAATAATGAGTAAGGACGTTAAATTAGTAAAAAAATATTCCATCAAAGAGAAGCCCAGGACCTTATGGCTTCACTGCTGAATTCCACCAAACATTTAAAGAAGAACTAATGTCAATCTTTCTAAAACCCTTCCAAAAAATCGAACAAGAGGGAATACTTCCAAAGTTATTTTACAAAGTTGTTGTTAACCCTGATAACAAAGATAGGGACACTTCAACAAATGAAAATAATAGGCAATAGCACTGATGAACATAGGTGCATCAATAAAACATTAATACTAGCAAACTAATCTCAACAGCATGTCAAAAAGTTCATTAATCATGATACAGTGGGCTTTAACATAGGGATGCAAAGATAGTTCAATGTACAGTTCTATAAATGTGAAATCCCACATTAACAGAATAAAAAACAAAATCCAATGTTCACTTGATAGATGCAGAAAAAGCATTTGATAAAGTTCACCATGATTTCCTGATTATGAACTCTCAACAAATGAGGTATAGAAGAAATGTAGCTCATACAATAAAGACAATATATGATAAACCCACAGCTAACATTACACTTAATGGTGAAAAGTGAAAAACATTTTTCTAAGATTAAGGACAAGGCAAGGATGCTCACCCTCACGACTTCTATTCAATGCATTAATGGAAGTTCTACTCAGAGTAATTAGGCAAGAGAAAAAAATAAAAAGCATCCAAATTGGAAAGGAAGTAGCTAAATATATTCCTGTTTGCATATAGCATGGTCCTACATATAAAACATCCTAAAGACTGCAGCAAACTAGGTTAAAACTAGTAAGCAATTCAGTAATGTGGCAAGATACAAAATGAACATACATAAATCAGTAGTGATTCTATACACCAACAGTGAAAGATCTGACAAAGAAAATCATCCTGTTTACACAGATACAAAATATAAATACTTAGGAGTAAACTTAAACAAGGTGGTAAAAGACTTATATAGTGGAAATTATTAAACATAAATGAAGGAAGTGAAGAAAACACAAATAAATAGAAAAATATTCCTTATTTACAGATTGGGAGAATTAATACTGTCAAAATGACAATAATGGCCCAAGTGATTTACAGATTCAATGCAATTCCTATCTAAATACCAATGACATTCTTCAAAGAAATATAAAACACCAAAAAATGTATGTGTAATCACAAAAGATCCCTAAGAACAAAATCAATCATAAGCAACAAGAACAAAGCTGCAGATATCACACTACCTAACTTCAAAATGTACTATGAAGCAATAGTAATGAAAACAGGATGGTACTAGCATAAAAACAGAAACATGAAGTAATGGAACAGAATAGAACATCCAGAAATAAATCCATGCATTTAAGGTGATTGATTTTTGACAAAGTTGCCAAGAACACATGAATGAGGAGTGAACAGTCTCTTTAATAAATGCTGTTGAAAAAACTGCATATCCACATTTGGAAAATTGAAATTAGACCTTATCTCACACCATGTATAAAAATCAACCAAAAATGGTTTAAGGACTTAAAGGTAGGACCTGAGACTGCAAAACCACTAGAAAAAAACACAGGAGAAAAGCTTCCTGATATTAGTTGGGGCAATGATTTTTGGATGGAATTCCTAAAGCACAGATAATGAAGGCCAAAATAGACAAATGGGATTACATCAAACTAGAATAGTTTCTATACAGCAAAGGAAACAATCGACAGGAAGAAGAGGCAACCTATGGAATGGAAGAAAATCTTTGCAAACCATACATCTGAAAAGGGGTTAATATTTAAAATAATAAGAAACATAATAGCAAGAAAACAAATAATCCAAATTAAAAATGGGCAAAGACCCTGAATAGATCTTTCTCTCTCTCTCTCTCTCTCTGAGTTTTTTTTTCTTTTTGCTAGTTTATAATAATCTTAAAAACTCTATCACACCCATAAATCACACAGGTGAGAGGATGAGAGAGAGAGAGAATGAATGCTACAATATGTGGACAGAGTGGGGAATCCAGGTATTCCCTAGGGTAGTGTGGAATGGAGGCAGGGAGTGTGAATAGGAGGCTGTAGCTAGGATCCTTATTGATGGATGGGGGTAGGCTAGCAGAGGAGAGAGGGACTCAAGTTGAACTAGGAAACAGGGAACATCTCACACCAAAGGCAGTGGCAGTTGGGGGCCAGGGGGATTGCAGTACATTTTCTCCACAGACTACAGGTGTGAGTGAGAGCTTCAGAGACTTCCACCCCTACACAGGAAGAAATCGGTTAGAGGTTTTTGACTTAAAGCTCCCAAATTGGTATCTGGTCCAATTTCCTAAAATGGCAGCTCACCATTCAGGGAGAGGTACTGAGAAGGAAAGTATAGCAAGAATATCTGGTTTGGAGATCAAATGAGGGATAAGGGGAGACAGTGGTGCTCTCTAAATCTGACTCAGAAAAGCAAGAATTGGAAGAGGACCTTGGGTGAAATGGTGGCCAACACTTTGGGAAATGACATTGCACCAGAAGCTGTAGGTATTCCTGAGGAATCAGGGACACAGAAGTTCACATTAGGCAGGAAAACAACCAAGAACAATAAATTAGGACTTCATGTTGCTGTAATCTGGCATAATATAAATCAGGTAACTTTTTTTCCTTTTTAAATATAAGGCAATTTGTCAACACAAAATTTAAAAGCTGGTCTTCAGCCACATTGCTTCAGATCACTAGAGAATTCTTGGCTAAAGAGTAGTGGGTAGTAAATAAAACTCAACATCTTAAGAACCATCAGCTCACATTGCCCAGAGACAAGTGGAAAGGGAAGGGCTTATTTGATCCAATTTTTTTTTAAAAAAGCCCAATTCTTCATCTTTAACAGAAAAAAGGTGTAAAAATTTATAACAAAGCATTATCTAAATTTAAAGTTACAGAAAAGTGTTAAATTTCTAGCTAACTTATCGTCAGTTGGGAGTGAGACCATTGGGAATGGAGTGAATAAAGGGGTTCCCTAAGAATAAACACAGGGCAAGAGGGGCTGTTTCCAAAGTAGGCTCATCTCCAGTTGTCAGAACCATGCTCATTAGGAAAAGGAAGCACTCAAGGAACTTAAAGCTTTGTGGAGTTTTTCCCCCCACTTTCTTCTTTAAACTGAGGGGCTGCACTTGAAGGTACTTGTGGAGCATTCACACACAATGCTACTCAAACCCACGCTACATTCACACAGACACATGACATTAAAATTTATACTGTAGAGCAATATTCTTATCCAGTGTAGAGAAAACAAGTGTGTTTTAAATGTTTTCTTTCCTTGTGTGTTTTTAAGCCCAAACTCCAATGTGAGCCATCATTCCTTGCCTACCTAATTCCTCAAGTAAGATATTTTTTGTTTGTTTGTTTTGCTTGTTTTTTTTTTTTTTTTTTTTTGGAGGGGAAAAGAGTAGGGAATGAGGGTAGCAGGTAAGTCAGGAGACAGGCAACAGTGAGAAAGGGATCTTGGTTATGCTGAATGGTCACTGTGCTTATCTAGATTTGGAAAGGGGAGTCTGGAGTCAAGATGCAAATACCAAGACAGATTTTAGAGCAAGGAAAAAAATTGGAAGGAAATTAAAAGTGCTAGTCCAGTGACAACATGAATGACGAAAGAGCAAAATGGCCTTATTGCTGTTTTGGAGAAACAGCAATAAGACATCAACACAACCTGGGGTAGTGGTTCACGCGTGTGTCCTGGAAAGGAGGTGAAGTTCACTCTGCAGCACTAGTGGTAAGGGTTCCAGCTCTGGGCTCTGCAAGCATGGGGCAGCTCAGCCCACTCGCCCCGCCCCAGGGGGATGAGTGAGAAGGATGAGAAAAGGCTTCTCCAGGTCTAGGCAGTGGGAGGAGGAGGAGGCTGTTCCAGGTCCCAGAATCACCCAGGGAAGCTCTCTGTGGTGTACAGACACCCCTCCCCAGCCAGCTGCCGCTAGCTCCCCACCGCCATCTTGAATAGACATTTCTCAAAAGAAGACATAAAAATAATTAATGGGTTTTTTCTTAATGCTCAACAGTACTCATTATCAAGAAAAGATAAATTAAAATCACAATATCACCTCACACCTTTTAGAATTGCTATTATCAAGAAGATGAAAGATAACAACTGTTGGAGAGGATGTGAGGAGATGAGAACCCTTGTGCACTGTTGGTGGGAATGTAAATCAGTGTAGCCTTATGCAAAACAGTACAGAGATTCCTCAAAAAGCTAAAAATAGAGCTATCATATGATCCAGCAATCCCTACTGCATATATGTTTAAAGGAAATTAAATCAGTACAGGCACACCTCATTTTATTGCATTTCACTTTATCGTACTTCACAGGTACTGTAGTTTTACAAATATAAAAAGTTTGTGTCAACTCTGCATCAAGCAAGTCTACTGGCACCATTTTTCCAACAAATGTGCTCCCTTCCTGTCTGTATTACATTTTAGCCATTCCCAATATATTCAGACTTTTTCTTTGTTATTGTGTCTGTTAAGGTGATCTGTGATCAGTGAGTTTTGATGGTGCTATTTTAGCTGTTCTGGAGCACCACCAACTGCATCCATATAAGACAGCAAACTTAATTGATAACTGTTGTGTGTGTTCTGACTGCCTCACCGAATGACCGTTCCCAGACTCTCTCCCTCTCCTCTAGCCTCACTATTCCCTGAGATACAACAACATTTAAATTATGCCAGTTATAAACCATACAATGATCTGTAAGTATTCAAGTGAAGTAAAGAGTCATGAGTCTTTCATTTTAAACAAAAAGCAAAAAATGATTAAGCATAGTGAGGAAGGCAGGTCAAAATCCAAGACAGTCAAAGAGCTAGGTCTTTTGCATCAAACAGTTAGCCAAGTTGTGAATGCAAGGAAAAATCTTTGAAGGAAATTAAAAATGCTAATCCAGTGAGCACATCAATGATAAGAAAGCAAAATGGCCTTATTGCTGTTTTGGAGCAAGTTTTAGTGCTCTGGATAGAAAATTAAACTAGCCACAACATTCATAAACAAAAGGTTAATCCTGAGCAAGACTCTAAATCTTTTAAGTTATTTGAAAATAACTAAGAGAGGTGAGGAAGATACAGAAAAAAGTTGGAAGCTATCAGAGGTTGGTTCATGAGGTTTAAGGAAAGAAGCCATTTTCTTTTTCTTTTTTTTCCTTTTAGACAGAGTTTCACTCTGTTGCTCAGGTTGGAATGCAGTGGTGCAGCGATCAGGGCTCACTGCAACCTGTGCCTCCTGGGCTCAAGCGATTCTCCTCCCTCAGCCTCCTGAGTCACTGGGATTATAGGCACCCACTAACACACCTGGCTGATTTTTTTTATTTTTATTTTTAGTAGAGATGGGGTTTCACCATGTTGGTCAGGCTGGTCTCAAACTCCTGACCTCAGGTGATCCACCAAACTCAGCCTCCCAAAGAGCTGGGATTACAGGCATGAGCCACCACACCTGGCCCATCTTCATAACATAAAAGTGCAAAGGGAAGCAGCAAGTGCTGATGTAGAAATTGTGAAAGATTATCCAGAATATCTAGCTAGGATAATTGTTGAAGGTGGCTACACCAAACAACAAATTCCCCATGTAGATGACACAGGTTTCTATTGGAAGAAGATGCCATCAAGGACTTTCAGAGCTAGAAAGGGGAAGACAATGCCTAACTTCAAAGCTGCAAAGGACAGGCTGACTTTCTCATTAGAGTTTATGCAGCTGGTTACTTTAAGTTGAAGCCAATGCTCACTTACCATTCCAAAAATCCTGGGGTCCTTAAGAATTATGCTAAATAGAGTTTGCCTATTCTCTACAAATGGAAGAACAAAACCTAGATTACAGCACCATCTATTTACAGCGTGGTTTACTGAATATTTTAAGCCTACAATTGAGACCTAATGCTCACAAAAAATATATTCTTATAAAAATATTACTGCTCATTGACAAAGCACCTATTCATTCAAGAGCTCCAATGGAGATGTACAAGGACATTAATTTTTTTTCATGCTTGCTAACATACATCCATTCTGCAGCTCATAGATCAAGGAGTAATTTCAACTTTACAAGTCTTATTATTTATAATTCTCTAAGGCTATAGCTGCAATACATTGTGATTTCTCTGATGGATCAGGGCAAAGTAAATTGAAAATCTCTTGGAAGGATTTTCCATTCCATATGCCATTAAAAACATTCATGATCCATGGGAGGAGATCAAGCTATCAACATCAACAGGAATTTGGAAGAAGGTGATTCCAATCCTTGCAGATAACTTTGAAGCGTTCAAGATTTAAATGGAGGAAGTAACTGCAGATGTGGTGGAAATAACAAGAGAACTAAAATTAGAAGTAGAGCCTGAAGTTCTGACTGAATTGCTACAATCTCATGATAAAACCTGAATGGATAAGAAATTGCTTCTTATGGATGAGCAAAGAAAGTGACCTCTTAAAATAGAAACTACTCCTGGTGAAGATTTTGTGAACATTGCTGAAATGATAACAGAGGATTTCTAATGTTACGTAAATCTATTTGATAAAGCTGTAGCGAGGGTTGAAAGGGTTGATTCCAATTTTGAATGAAGTTTTACTGTGGGTAAAATGCTACCAAATAGCATTACATACTGCAGACAAATCTTTTCTGAAAGGAAGAGTTAATCAATGCAGCAAGCTTATTTGTTGTCTTATTTTCAGAAATTGCCTTAGCTACCTTAATCTTTAGGAAGTCCCACCCTGGTCAGCAGCCATCAACACTAAAATAAGACCTTGCACCAGCAAAAAAGATTACAACTCTTTGAAAGCTCAGATTATCCTTAGCATTTTTAGCAATAAATTATTTTAAAATTACTATAGGTACTTTTTAAAGACATAATGCAATTGGACACCTAATAGACTACAGTATAGAGTGAACATAACTTTTATATGCACTGGGAAACCATAAACTTCATGTGACTTGCTTTACTGGAATATCCAGTTCATTGCAGTGGTCTGGAACTAAACCCTCCATATCTCTGAGGCAGGCCTGTATGTTAAACAGATATCTGCACTTCTATGTACATTGTAGAATTATTCACAATAGCCAAGACATAGAGTCAACCTAAATGTCTATCAACAGATTAATGAACATTAAAAATGTGGTATATATGCACAATAGAATACTAATCAGCTTTTAAAAAGAAGGAAATTCAGTCATTTGAAACCACATAGATGAACTTGGAGTACATTATGTTAAGTAAAATAAACCAGGCACAGAAAGACAAATATCACATTATCTAACTTATATGTGAAATCTGAAAAAGTTAAATTCATAAAAGCAGAGAGTATAATGGCGGTTACCAGACATTGGAAGAGGTGGTAGGGACTGGGGAGATGGTCACAGGATACAAAATTTCAGTTAGATAGTAGGAGCAGTCCAATAAATCTATTGTACAGCATGGTGACTATACTTAAATATACTATTTTATGAAAATTGTTATTAGAATACATTTTAAGTGTTCTCACCAAAACCTTAAAAGTATATGATAGTGCATATATTAATTAGCTCTATTGTGCCATTTTACAATGTATACGTACTTTAAAACATCATGTTGTACTCAATAAATATATACAATTTTCATTTGTAAATAAATAGTTAATAATTAGAAAACGTATTCACTAAGAAAAAAATATAAGGAAATAGATTTGTTTCAGAGTCCCAGTTTTGAAAACCAAAAATTAAATATTCATTTCTTTTTCTCCTGGCTGTGATTTTCTAAAAGGTGTCAGAGCCCACCCAAACATATGATACTTCCAGTTGATACTACAGTCGTCCCTCAGTATCCTGGAGGAATTGGTTCCAGGACCCCCAGTGATACTAAAATCCACTCATGCTCAAGTTCTGCAATTGGCTCTGTGGAACCTGCAGATAGGAAAAGTCAGCCTTCTGTGTACACAGGTTTTGAATCCTGCAAATACTGTATTTTTGATCTGTATTTGGTTGCAGATGTGGAACCTACCAATATGGAGGATTGACTGTTTTTATTGAAAAAGATCCAGCCATAAGTGGACCCATGCAGTTCACACCTATGTTGTTCAAGGGTCAATTGTGTTTGTCAGGATATTTAATAATTATAAATATTCGTATAGCCCCAAATCCTTCAAACAATCTTGGGGTCAGTATAATTGTCTATACTTTATAGATAAAGAAACCGTTACTTAGATGAATTCATCTAAAGTCACACAGGTGATTAAATGGCAGTGGTAAAACTATGTTTGAATAAATGACTAAATGATTCTTGATTACACGTGCAAATCAAAGAAACACCAAATAAATGAATACCAAATATATGGCTATGATATAGAGATACTTTACTCATTAGCATTGTTGGTTACAAGCACTTCACTGGCTGACTGAGGCAAAAAAGAATTCATTATTGAGGAAAGACCTTAGCACTCAGCTTGGGAACAGAGAGCAACTGTTAAGGACCATATTGTGTTCCCTCAAAATTCACATGTTGAAGGCTTAACCCCCAATGTGACTGTATTTGGAGACAGAGCCTTTAGGGAAGTAGTTAACGATTAAAGAGACTTCTAGATCAACAAGGAAACTGGCAGATAATATGGTCTCAAATAGCTGATGGCAATTAGAAGAAGAATATTTGTCTGTACATCTCACTTGAGAGCTCTTGGCAAAGGTTCGGTGGCCTTAATCCTGGATCGGCTATTTTCATTTCATGTAATTTTGAGCAAGCTATTTACCCTATCTCTATCTCAATTTCCTGCTCCATAAAATGTGGATAATAGTAATGATTACCTCATAGAGTTGTTGTGAGGACCCAATGAAACAATATACTAAGAAGTTTGAATGTACCTGGCATATTGTTAATTTCTCAATAAATGTAGGTTATTGTTATTCAAAACATATAGTCAGGCAATTTGGAAACATCACTGAATTTCTCTTAGTTACATTCTCAGTGTCCTTTAATTGAATGTCCATAGCAGCTTTAAAAGACTTTCCTGGTAATAGCAAATTCTTCTTCCTGAAGCATGAGGAAAAACAGGAGATGGGGTTGGGCATCTAATAGCCCCTACTGCAGAATTTTTTATTGAGACTCATACGATCTCATGGAAAGAGGGTTAAGGGAACTGAGTTTAGAAGGAGTGAGCCTATGAAAGTTCTGTCAAAAGTAAGCACATTCATAAATATAGTCATTTGGTTTCACAGTCATGAAAATATCTTAATGAAGACTTTAAGCAAATTATCATCTACCAATTTACATATTATTTCCATTCAAAGAATTAAAATTATTGATGATTCTAGTGGATCAATCCAGCAACTTAGATGCCAGCCTTCTCACTCTTTCTCAATCAATGACCAAATTCTGCAAACTCTACCTTTGAATTATCTCAAATCTATGGATCTCTTCTCGTCTCAATAGGCTATCATGCTAGCTCAGGTGGCAATCATCCCTTGTGTGTATCCCACTAACAGACAACTTCCTCCCAACCATGTTTTTCCAGTCCTAACTTTCCAGTGGCTTGCCATCTCCCCTGTGATGATTTAGAAATTCTTTAACATTACTTATGAATCTTTTCCCACATGTCACCCACTTATTTCTGTAGTTCTACAGAAGTGAGGAAGATACACCCAGGAACCATATAATAGTAATCATGTCTCTCAGATGTCTGCTGTTTCTGGCAGTGTCCAAATATTATGTAATAGAATTCTTTGGAAGAAGGCCAACTCAATTGTCTTTCTTGTTTTTTTAATTCTTTTTAATATTTAATTTTTGTGGGTGCAGAGTATGTGCATATACTGATGCAAAAATCCTCAACAAAACACTAGCAAACCAAATTCAACAATACATTAGAAAGATTATTCATCATGACCAACTGGGATGTATCCCTAGGATGCAAGGATAGTTCAAAATATGCAAATCAACCAATGCGATACACCATATCAACAGAATGAAAGATAAAATCCATATAGTCATCTCAATGGATGCTAAAAAGGGTAGTGGCCAGCCCCACAGGGTCTGTGGGTTTTTCTCCACATGTGCAGAGATGAGACATCATAGAAATAAAGACACAAGACAAAGAGATAAAAGAAAAGACAACTGGGCCCGGGGGACCACTACCACCAAGATGCGGAGACCGGTAGTGGCCCCGAATGCCTGGCTGCACTGTTATTTATTGGATACAAGGCAAAAGGGGCAGGGTAAAGAGTGTGAGTCATCTCCAATGATTGATAAGGTCACTTGAGTCACGTGTCCACCAGACAGGGGGCCCTTCCCTGTTTGGCAGCCAAGGCGGAGAGAGAGTACAGTTTACGCCATTATTTATTCTATGCTCTTTTCAGAAAGATCAAGGACTTTAATACTTTCACTAATTTTGCTACTGCTATCTAGAGGGCAGAGCCAGGTGCCCAGAGTAGAACATGAAAGTGAAACAGGAGCATGACCGCTGAAGCACAGCATCACAGGGAGACGGTTAGGCCTCCAGATAACCGCGGGTGGGCCTGACTGATGTCAGGCCCTCCACAAGAGTGGTGGAGCAGAGTCTTCTCTAAACTCCCCTGGGGAAAGGGAGACTCCCTTTCCTGGTCTGCTAAGTAGCAGGTGTTTTTCCTTGGCACTGATGCTACCACTAGACTATGTCCACTTGGTAATGGGCATCTTCCCAGATTCTGGCATTACTGCTAGACCAAGGAGCCATCTAGTGGCCCTGTCTGGGCATGACAGAGGGCTCACACTCTCGTCTTCTGGTCACTTCTCACCATGCCCCTTCAGCTCCTATCTCTGTATGGCCTGGTTTTTCCTGGGTTATGATTGTAGAGTGAAGATTATTATAATATTGGAATAAAGAGTAATTGCTACAAATTAATGATTAATGATATTCATATATAATCATATCTATGATCTATATCTAGTATAACTCTTGTTATTTTATATATTTATCGCACTGGAACAGCTCGTGCCCTCGGTCTCTTGCCTCAGGTGGCTTACCGCCCACAAAAAAGCATTTGATAAGATTCAACATCCCTTCACAATAAAACCTCTGAACAAACTGGGAATAGAAGAAACATGCCTCAACAGGTTAAAAGCTATATGTGACAGACCTACAGCTAGTATCACACTGAATGGGGAAAAGCTGAAAGCCTTTTTTCCAATATCTGGAACACAACAAAGTTGCCCACTTTTACCAGGGTTTGCTAGTATTTTGATGAGGATTTTTGCATCAATATTCATCAGAAATATTGGACTGTAGTTTTCTGTGTTTTGATGTGTCTTCGATTTTGGTATCAGGATAATATTTGCCTCACAGAATGAGTTTGGAAGTATTCCCTTCTCTATTTTTTTCACTTTTCCTGTTTTTCTATTGGAATTGTTTATCTTTTTTAAATTATACTTTAAGTTCTGGGATACATGTGCTGAACGTGCAGCTTTGTTCCATAGGTATAAGCGAGCTATGGTAGTTTGCTGCACCCATCAACCTGTCATCTACATTAGGTATTTCTCCTAATACTATCCCTCTCCCAGGCCCCCACCTACCAGAAGGCTCCAGTGTATGATGTTCCCCTCCCTTTGTCCATGTGTTCTCATTGTTCAACTCTCACTTATGAGTGAGAACATGCGGTGTTTGGTTTTCTGTTCTTGTGTTAGTTTGCTGCCTTCTCCTGCATTTTTCAGAACAGTTTGAGTAGGATTGATATTCTTCTTTAAATGTTTGGTGGAATTCAGCAGTGAAGCTGTCAGATCCTGGGCTTTTCTTTACTGAGAGACTTTAGTATAGCTTCAATCTTATTTCTTGCTATTGGTCTGTTCAGGTTTTGGATTTCAACCTCGTTCAATCTTGGTAGATCATATGTGTCTAGAAATTTGTCATTTCTTTTAGGTTTTCCAATTTATTGATATATAGGCCAGGTGTGGTGGCTCATGCCTGTAATCCTAGCACTTTGGGAGGCCAAGGTAGGTGGATTGCTTGAGCTCAGGTGTTTCTATTTAGGATAAAAGTAGTTTATACACCACAGTTAACAGCGTTATAATATTCTGTCTGTTTCTGTGTACTTATTATTACCTGTGAGTTTTAAAACTTCTGGTGATTATTTATTGCTCACTAATGTTCCTTTCTGTCTCAATGTTCTGTTCTTTCTTTAGCATTTCTTGTAGGAAAGGTCTGATATTGATGAAATCCCTCAGCTCTTGTCTGGGAAAGTATTCTTCCTTCATGTTTGGAGAATATTTTTGTGAGATAAAATTCTAGGGTAAAAGGTATTTTTCCTTCAGCACTTTAAGTGTGTCATGCCACTGTCTCCTAGGTTTACACTGAAAAATCTGCTGTCAGATGTATTGTATCTCCATTGTATGTTATTTATTTCTTTTCTCTTGCTGCTTTTATGTTTCTTTCTCCTTGACCTTTGGGAGTTTGATTTTAAATGTCTTGAGATAGTCTTTGGGTTAAATCTGCTTGGTGTTCTACAACTTTCCTGTACTCAGATACTGATCTCTTTCTCTGGTATGGGGAAGTTCTCTGTTATTATTTCTTTAAATAAACTTTCTACCCCTATCTCCATCTCTACCTTCTCTTTAAAGCCAATAATTCTTAGATTTGCCCTTTCAAGGCTATTTTCTATAACCTGTAGATGTGTTTTGTTGTTTTTTAATTTTTTTATTTTGTATCTTTTGAAAGCGCATTTTTAAATAGCCTGTCTTCAAGCTCACTAATTCTTTTTTCTGCTTTGTTAATTCTGCGAATAAAGGTCTCTGATGGATTCTTCAGTATGACAATTGCATTTTTCAGCTCCAGAATTTCTGATTCTTTTTAACTATTTCAATCTGTCTGTTAAATGTATCTGATAGAATTCTGCATTTCTTCTCTGTGTTATCTTAAGTTTCTTTGAGTTTCCTCAACACAGGTATTCTGAATTCTCTGTCTGAAGGGTCACATATCTCCATTTCTCCAGGATTGGTCCCAGGTGACTTATTAAGTTGATTTGGTGAGGTCCCATTTTTCTCAATGGTGTAGATGCTAGTAGATGTTCTTCAGTGTCTGAGCACTGAAGAGTTAGGTGTTTGCTCTAGTCTTCACTGTCTGGGCTTATTTGTAGCCATCCTTGTTGGAAAGGCTTTCCAGATATTTCAGAAGACGTAGGTATCATGATTTAAGCTGTCTCTACTTTAGAGAGCATCCCAAGCCCAGTAATACTGTGGTTTTTGAAGACTCATAAAGGTACTGCCTCAATAATCTTGGAGAAGATATGGGAGAATTCTCTGGATTACCAGGCAGAGACTGTTCTGTTTTCTTCCCTTACTTTCTCAAAAAAAAAAAAAAAAAAAAAAAAAAAGTCTCTCTCTCTGTTCTGAGCCAACTAAAATTGGGGGTGGAGTGACATAAGCACTCCTGTGGCCACCGCCATTATGACAGTGCTAGATCAGGCCTGAGGCCCGCACAGCACTGCATCTTGACCAAGGCGTGCTGTAATCACTCCTTGACTACTGCCTATGTTCACCTAAGGCTCTGGAACTCTACAATCAGAAGGTAGCAAAGCCAGCAAGGCCTGTGTGCTTCCCATCAGGGCAGTAAGATTCCTCAGGCCCTGAGATACAGATGTGCTGTCCAGAAGTCAGGGACTAGAGTCAAAAACATTAGAGGGCTACCTGGTGTTCTATTATATTGCAGTTGAGCTGAGGTTCAAACCACAAGATGAAGTTCTTCCCACTTTTGTCTTTTCTTTCCAAAGACAGAGGAGTCTCACCACATAGTCACCCCTACCCACTGGTTGCCAGACTACCAACCAGTGTTCTCTTAAGGCCTAAGGGCTCTTAAATCAGCTTGTAGTAAAGTCTACCTGGCCTGGGACTCACCTTTCAGGGCAGTGGGCTTCCTTCTGGCCCAGGGAAGGTCCAGAAATGCTGTTCAAGAGCTAAGTCCTGCAATTGGGGATGTCAAGAGCCCACTTGCTGCTCTACCATGCTGTGGCTGTGCTGGCACCTAAGGTGCAAAACAAAGTCTCTTTATTTCTCCTTCCACATTTCTGAAGCAGAAGGAATCTTGCCCCAGAGCCGCCACAGCTGGAAATGTGCTGAGTCTCACCTGAAACCTGCTATCCTCAGATGCTCACTCAAGGTCCTCAATGTACTAATAGTACCTGGGTACTGCTGTAGCTTATTCAGGGCTCAGGGTTTCTTCTACCAGGTGATGAATGCTGTGAGGACTGGATCCTTTTTTTAATGCAGAGAGTTCCCTTCCAGCCCAGCCTATGTCTGGAAATGTTGTCTGGGAGCTGGGGCCTGGAATGGGGGCCTCACAACTCTGTTTGGTGCCTTATCCTGTTGTGGCTGAGCTGATATCCAAGATGCAAGATGAAGTTCGCCTTACTGTTTCTTTTTCATTCCTCAAGCAGAGGGAAGGAGTCTCTTTAGCAGCTGTGAGCTATGCAGCCTGGGGTTAGGGAAGAGGTGATACCAGCTCTCCTTTGACTGACCCAGCTGGTGTCTCAGTATGTCAAGTGTCCCCCCAGTCCACAATTTCTGAGCCTAATTCAGCACTAGGACTCACTTAAGAGTTGCAGTCCTTATGGTTTACACTGCCTTTCAAGTTTACTTGGAAACACAGAGAACTGTAGGCCCTCTGTGGTGAGGTTTTCAGTCACTGAAGTTTTGACTGCTGGGATTGGTGATTCCCCTCGGGTTAGGGCTGGTTTAAATGCTCCCTCTGCCTCCATGGGCAGGTGTCAGCTGAGTTTGGTCTAGTTTTCCTTTGTGTCTAACACGACAGCAATGAGTTCAATGCCTCATAATTGCTGTGTTCTTTCTACCCCCGTGCCCCGAGATACACTGTGCACCACACTACTGCTACTGAGGTTGGGAGGGATGGGGGTTGGTGATTCAAGACTGTTTTTTTCTGTCTCTTCAGTGCCTCTTTCAGGGATATGAAGTCAAAACCAGGTACTATGAGTGCTCACTTGATTTTTGGCCCTCATGAAGGTATTTTTTTCTGTGTAGTTGTTAACTTGGTGCCTTGTGGGGTATGGGGAAATGATTAGTGGAGGCTTCTATTCTGCCACTTGCTTTGCTTCTCCTCCCCATTATAAACTATATAAAAAAAAATTTAATGGCTCAAGAAATTACTTAAGTAATACTCAGTATAGAAAAAAAAATGTGTTCTCTCAACTATCCACAGTGTGCTGTCAATTATGGAATAAAACATATGTATTGACTAGTTGAAATGGACCATTTTTTTTAAAAGGATGATTAGTTTACTGTATAACTCTATAAACTTTGATATGTATTTAACAAATTAATCGTTTACAATTATGAATATGTAAAAATTCTTTGATAGATTATGTGAACCACTTTTGGTTCAAAAAGTAGAGTAACTAAAACTATAAAACTCAATGCCTTACATAGCAAGAATGTGCAGATAGTATTAAATTCTCACTGATGATTTTTAATATGTCATCTGGAGTAGATGATTTAGGTTTGTAAGAAGATATAAACTGCCTAAGGGTAGAGAATCACTCTCTACAGAATCATAGTGTCATTAAAATAATTCAATATTTGGCCTCATATTCCAGACATTGCCACTGGTTAGTTTTGTGACCTGGGGGAAGACATTTATTTTTTTCTCAGCAACAGCTTCCTTATTTATGTAAAAATAACTCATGCTTTTCTCATGTTATAAATGATTACAATTTGTGAAGTTTCTTTCACTTCCAGAAAGTGGGTGAATTTTTTTTAATTAGAGATAGTATCTTACCCTGTTCCCCAGGCTGAAGTGCAGTGGTGAAATAGCTTACTGCGATCTCAAGTTTCTGGGCTCAAGTAATCTTTCCATCTCAGTCTGCTGAGTAGTTGCGACTATAGACACATGCCACTACATCTGGCTAATTAAAAACCAAAATTTTAAAGACTGGGGTTTTATTAGGTCGCCCTGGCTTGTATCAATTTTTTGCCCTCAAGCGATCCTCCTGCCTCAGCTTCCCAAGTAGCTGGTATTACCGATGTGAGCCACTGCACCCAGTATAAAAATTTTATAACTTATATTTTCCCATGTTTTAATCTCGATGTCTTCAAAATGTAATGTTGATCAGATTCTTTTAGATAGCTTTTTATAACATACTGATTGCCAGGCACTCTGGGAGCCTCTGATTTACCTGATCTGGAAAAGTTCTTGTATTGTTAACAAACAAGCCTAACTGATCTTGAAGTAGATGGTGTGAGGAACACACTTTGAAAAACAATGTTTGTCTCTGTTCCACTACAAAGCTAATTCCAGTCCCCCTGAAACTTTTCTCCAGTAATTGATTTTTCTTCTTAAACTTACAATGCCCCTCCCTGTTGCTCCACTTTAGACAACCAGAGGACAAGGTATATGAAACTGAGTTCTCATTATTACAGTAACTTCCTTGAGGCATTTTTGGCTTTTTCCAAGCCACAAATGGTTGAAAGTATTAAGCCAGGTATTTTGCATTGAAATCAAACTTTCCAACTCTTTGTTTGCTCTACTGACATCATTTAAATAAGGCTGCAGCTGTGCTATTTTTGCCAACAATGGAAAATTGACTTAATATTGTTCTAGAATAGCCTTTCAGCTACAAGAGGTTATATATAAATCAAAAGATTCTTGAGTAAAACTTCTTAGAATTGTAGAAGCTGCTCAATACGGAACATATTCTCAGTCCTCCTCTGGTCCACAAAGCCTGTGATTTCTTGTCTATGGACAGAACGTCTGGTTTAATCTACAGGAACCCATAACTTCCTGAAGCTTTATGCTTAACAGTGACAACGTGAGTCAGTTGAATTTTATTGTGTTTCAGTCCATAGAGTGTTAGCTACAGAAACCTTTCCATTGCCATACTGAGAAAGTGCAGCAGGCAGTGTGCCTACAGGTCTACAAAGAAACTTCAGGTAAGCAGAATTATTTAGAACAGCCTTTTTATCTTGGCAGTTCAATTAATTTGGATTCTTGTTCTAAAGCATTTGTATTTGTTAATTTATTTCTTTTCCCCTGCAAAGCCTTGGAAAGAGCACTCCCCAGGGTCTCAATGTTGAGAATGAATTCTTCAAAACCTTTTAGGTACCTGAAACTGGAAATACTTCAGAAAAAGCCAGTGCGTATCCTTTTGAATTTGTAAAATGTCCAAATGCTTTCCTTGAATTATAAGTTATCAATATGCTTGTACCTTTCTCTGACACCCTCTAGATCTCCATAGTAATACTGTTAGCAAAAAAAAAAAAAATCAATATTCTCCTTGCCTCCAATCCTGCTTCTAAAGTATTAGTGGTTTATTTGCATAGAAAAATCTTCCTTCTTCCTTCTGTGTCATGTGGCTAGAATAAAACAATGCTTTTCTGTTGCCCTCTGCCAAATTTATCTCCATTCATTGAAACATTTGGCAACTGGTATCCTAATGTTTCTCTCCAACAAACTTCTGCTACATCCTATTCATGTCTGTGGTACCTGAAACTCCCATTCCCTTCTTGGCTCCTACTCTGTTGACTTGGAGTTGAAGCCAACAGCCCTACATCCCAAACTGATCTACCTCTGAGTGCCTCTGACATCTTAACCTCTAATAGTCTAATATCTGATCCCAATCTCCTATTTTTAAGTACATTTCTCCCTGTCTATTAACATTGCTCTTCTTTGACTTCATCAAGTACTTTCTTCCATGGCTTTTTCTATATTTTCTTACTTTATTGGTCTCCAACCTACTTTACTTTTTTTCTTCTCTCTCCTGGATGCTACAGTTTGTAAGTTTCAATCTCTCATTTCTATATACTCAAATGCTTTGTCCCTTATCTTTTTTGCTACACCAGCTCTGAAAAAACCAACCTTGGTTTGTTTTAATTTGTCTTCTCTGCTTCTACTCTCAGGGTGCTGAGCTCAATATATTGTTGAGTAACACTTCCAAATCATAGTGTCCATCTTTACATTATCCTAAGCATGCTTGCTAGTCCTTGCTAATTCTAGTCCACTCTTTCTCCCATTAACATCAAAAGCCGTTTAAACCCTAACTGTTTCCCATAAAATCCTACTTCTTTTTCTCGACACTTTCTTGGCATACTCCCTCACCCACTTACTGCTAAAAAGTGATTTTGGAAATAGGAAAAAATTTTACCTCTTCCAGGAAACAGACATTCAAAAATAACTTGCCAACTCTCTGCTCTTTTTTTCTAACCCTGTGTACTCCCATATAAAATTAGTCCTCACTTAACATTGTCAATAGGTTCTTGGAAACTGCAATTTCAAATGAAACAACATATAACAAAATTAATTTTACCATAAGCTAATTAGTATAAAGAAGAGTTAAATTCCTACAGCATATTTCTAGTCACAAAAACATCACCAAACTTATAAATAAAGAACCCAAACACTTCTAATATAAAACAATGAACTAAATGGAAACTGCATATACATTTAATAAATATTAATAAAAACAAGATAATTATTTACCTAATTTTTGGTGAGTCTGTGTGATGGTGGTCACAGTAGTGGTGGGTTAAATTGAGAAATAAATGTTTGCAAAGCAAAAGTTGTAAGGAGCACCTCTTGCCTCTATGAAGTTAAAATTCAATCACAAATATGGTGGGCTCACTGAGTCCTTTGGCACAGCATTGTTTATTGTCATTCATTTGTATGATTATCATAGACTTTATGAATTTTTGTTTTATTATGAATGTTTCATTCATTCATTCATTTTTCAACTGGCTTTTTCCAGTTCAGGGGAGCAAGTGACTGAAGCCTGTCCTGGTAGCTCAGAGCACAAGGCAGGAACCCACCCCAGACTGGACACCTTTCCATCACAGGGCGCGCACACACACACACACACACACACATGGTCTCACTCATCCTGGGACAATTTAGACAGAGAAAATCCATGCAGACATGAGGAGAACAGGCAAACTGCACATAGACAGTGGTCCAGCCAGGAATTGATGTTTTTCTCTTCACCATTGTAATGAAAAGATATTGAACAAAATGACATTATTTGATGACCTGCTGTATACGTACATACATACACCTGCATCTGCATCCATCCTAATTTTTTTTCTGACTTTTCACTGGAAGAAGTATTCTTCCAGTCCAAAACTTAATTTAACAAGTATGCTGAGAATTATCATTGACGATTACATGAATTAATCAACATAAAGAAGCTGAAATAGTGGTTGGCATTTTGTATATAAGGTCAATGAATTTCTGTCACCTTTCTATGTCCTATTTACACATTGGCCTATTAATGACTTACATCTTCCCTTTTGTAGTTAGTATAGGTATGCTTAACTCTCATCTAATAAGAGAAATGCCTTTTTTGAGCTCTTGTACCTCTCCTCTGTCCTTCAATATTCTCATGTTCTTCTTCCTTTCCTGGTCAAGTTCTTTGAAAAAGTTACCTTCACTTCCTCACATTTCATTCCACATCTCTTACCAAGTCAGTAATCAACTCCTAACTCCAAAATGCACTGCCATCTTTAGTACTCATATCTTTTAGCTTCTCAGCAGCCTTTGACTGCTTTGGTCACTCTTTCCTTGAAGCTGATTGCTCTCCTCTGTGGAATATGCTACCAAAGCCTGCAGAATGGGCAGAATGCTGTGCCATTTGGTTAGTGCACCCATCATCCTAGACAGTGACAGAAACACATTAGCTTTTTCTAGATCTGTGGTTTGCCTCAAAATATCTATTTTGTGTCAATAGATTTATTCAAGCAAGTTACATGTAGTCCATCTTTGAAGTTGCAGTTTTCTTCATTTATGTTTCTGTCCGGTGGAATGGTCACCTTCACTGGATTAGAGGTCTTTAAAATGTCCTTCAGAACCTTGTATATACACAAATTACCACCATGCTAAACACTTCACATACCTTTTCTGGCAATGAAATCATGACAACCTACAAAGTAGATATTACTATCCCCATTTTATAGATAATGCAACTGAGACAGAGACTAAAATAATTTGACTTACCTAAGGTGACCCAGATAGCCAGAGGAGGAGCCAGGGGTGGAGTTTTGGTTTGTTTAATTCCAAAGCCCATGTTGTTAACCACTGTACTTCCTTTTGTATTGATTATGGCTATACACTTACATATATACATGCATACATACATGTCATATTTATTGAGTTTTCTAGGATTGCAGAAAGTATTAATGGCTTCCTTGCAAACCATCAAAATAGTGTAGAAAATTTTCTATTTGTTGGTTCTTGGAAAATATGGCCATTCTTATATATTGCCTTCAAGTATCATATGAGGTATTACATATTTATATGTATTGTCAGCCGTGTATATGGCTGGAAGAAAGTTCAAAAGTTCATATTTATATGTTATTTATATACTACTTTGTTTCAGAAAGACTTTCAGGTGGGTATATGCAAATGTACATATACACAGATAACCATTCACCTATGCATCTTTATATTATTTTTTAAATTTTTATTTTATTTTATTTTATTTTATTTATTTTATTTTTTGAGATAGAGTCTCACAGTGTCACCCAGGCTGGAATGCAGTGGTGCGATATCAGATCACTGCAACCTCCTCTTCCTTGGTTCAAGCGATTCTCCTGCTTGGCTACTCAAGCCTCCTGAGTAGCTGGGACTACTGACACTCACCACCACTAGCTGGGACTACTGACACTCACCACCACAGCCGGCTAGTTTTTTGTATTTTTAGTAGAGACGGAGTTTCACTATGTTGGCCAGGCTGGTCTCAAACTCCTGACCTCGTGATCTGCCCGCCTTGGCCTCCCAAAGTGCTGGGATTACAGGCTGAGCCACTGCACCTGGCCTGCATCTTTATATTATTAATTGGGATTACATCATATGTTTTCCTGACTTTGTAACACAGACGTTTTCCTATGTCATTAAACACTCTTCAAAGACATCATTTTGATAGTTGCCTGGTAATCTATTATTTGGATACACCATCATTAACTTGATCATTTCTTCATAATGAATTTTGTATTATATCTTATATACAGTATATTATAATAAATTTTCTTATGTTTACATCCTTAAACATATCTATTATTATTTCCTTGGGATGAGTTTCAGGATGTGGAATTACTGAATAAAAGGGTTTGGTCTATTTTTAAGGTTGCTAACATATAATTTCAATTCCTAGATCTTGCCAATTTCTACTTGGTGGTATCATCACTAATCAACAATTTTTTCTTCCTATGGTTTTGTTCCTTAGGAGAAAAGGGACTACACACAATATAGTCTGCAAGGTTTTTTTTTTTTTTCCAGAAGATTACATTCTTTCTTGATAGCTGAAAATAGTACCCATGCTATGGGAACATTAGAGCAAGTGTTTCAATGCTTGGGGGTGGGGGGCTCTCCTGAGGGACAATCCCTGAAGAGATGCATTATTTTTTATTTGTGTCTGGACAGCGGAAGGCATTCACTCTCCATATTCTTTTACTGGTTTGAATCAAATGAGCATGGGAGATATATTTTGCCAGGTATGTTAATGTACTTTTTAAGTGGAATTGTATGGAGATTACTAAGGAGCCCTGAAGTCTAGTTACACCTCTGTGCTTTAGTTTCTCATTTGTAAACTGAAAAGTTTGGACTAGATAATTTCTAAAGCCCATCACTGCTAATAGTGTATGATGTCCCTGGTGACTTCTCCTTCCTCTTCTTTCTGGACACCTATCATATCTCTCTAGGTATTTTTGTTTTTGTGTTTATTTCCTTAGATCATCTTCTTGAGGGAAAGAAGCTGAAGTGCTACATAAGATGCTTGTGCTTCATAACTCTCAGAAGCTGCAGATTCTGTATAAATCCTTAGAAAAGAGCATCCCTGAATCCATAAAGGTAACGGAGTAGGAGGAGAACAGAGGAGAGAGATGGTTGAGTTGAGAGGAGGACAGATTCAGGATTCATAACCTTAATGGGGAGATGGGAACGCAAGTCTAAAGTGAGAATCTGTGCAAAGATGACTTTAATATCAATATCCAGTCAATCACCTACTTTGCTTCCTTTTTGTGACCTCTTAAACATCTTTTGAATTTATCCTTCTGCTATCTTTGGTGTACTTTGTCATCTCTTCCAGGTAATTGCAATACCTCCTTGTCTCCAATCTTAACAGCCTAGTTACAACTTCGTGATGAGAGTTATCTATATGACACATATAGGGTCATATCACTCCCTGGTTTTAAAATTTGCCATAGCAAATTTGCAGAGTCCATCTCCAAGGCTTAATTGGGTTACAGGGTTTATCCCAAAATTCTCCAGCCTTTTTTATTTTGCCTGTCAACATTCTCCTGCCATATACCACTTGCTACAAATATTGAGCCCCTCACAGTTCAGTAGACATGATATCATCTGCCATACTTTTCATCATTTCACTCATGCTTTTTCTCCTACTTGTAATAACTTGCTCTCATTCTCTATTTTGCCAGAAAAAGGCATAACATATTCATCAAGACCCAGTTCAGATATTGCTTCTGATATTGTAAGTTTCCTTATCACTTCCTAGACAGGTAGTGCTTTTCCTCCTTGGGATCCTATACCACCGTATACATATATCTCTCAGACCACGTGTCCTACGATGGTTGAACTATGTACTCTCTATCCTTCTAAACTTAACTGTAGGGTTGTAGCCATATCATATTCACCTTTGGGTTTTTCATGCTTAAGACAGACCTGATACATAATAGATGCCAAATAAATAGTGTGTTATGAAAGAAAGAAAGAAAAAAAATGAGAAAATTGCATGAATTTTTTAGAAATGAATGAATATCAGGGAAGCCAGTTCCTAATGACTCAGGTATTAACTTGGATTTTTGTGGATGCTTTTTGGGCCGTCTAGCAGTATAACTCTCAATGAGTACCCCAATGAGCCATCCTGGAAGCACTGGCCCATCCTAAGTCCTCCTATACTTCTTGTCCTTATTTCTCATGCCATGTCTTATTTCTCCACATGTAAGACTCTATATTGGAGAAGAACTTCATCCTCTCCTGCTTTGTTCTGTTGCATCGTAGGTATATGGTGCCATTTTCAACATAAAAGATAAAAACCCTTTCAACATGGAGGTGCTGGTAGATGCCTGGCCAGATTACCAGATCGTCATTACCCGGCCTCAGAAACAGGTAGGAGCAACAGTTACTGAATATGAGGGTAGTCACTCTCCAGACATTCTCTGCATGGCAATGAGGGAACTGAAACTGAGGGGTGGTGAGAAGAACATTGACAATGTTGATGTATGCAGGTTTTGGAAGGGCTGTTTGGGAGACAGGGTAGGGCAGTGAGATAAGGCTTGAACTTAGATCCAGTGATCAGTAATCCAGGATGTGTAAATAAAATTAGGATTCCACCCAGTCAATCTATTCCATCAAGATTCTGATCATAGGAATACATCCCAACCTAGACTTCTATGGCTGAATGTGATTAAGAAGTGTTTTCACCTGCAAGGACTCCCAAGGGGAAGTGTCAACAGCAGAGGGTAGGCAGGCATATGGAGGCAGACTGAGCTGTCTATTCTAGGTACTACTCTGGCTCTGGAATGATGGTTCTTTCCAAAACTTCATCTATTCACATGCACACCAAGAGCCAATCACTGAGCCAGCCCCAGAGTGCTGGGTCAGGATTAGCACAGGTGACACCTTGTCAAAAACCTGGAGCCTTGCCAAACCTGTTCTTTATATTTCTTTCCATACCTTAGGCACCTTCACTTTTAAATGCTTAACATACACCATTTTGGGTACACTTCCCATTCTAGACAATGGAGTTATTTACTCACCCTCTCAAGGGCAGCTCACTTTAGTGCCCTAAAAGAAAGAAACTATCTTCAGTGTATCAAGAGTGAGTTATTCTTGAAGTGACTCCAAGGCCATTTTCTACACCTGTCTCAGAAAAACAGAATATTTCAAACAATTGAATCTCTAGCACTCTAGACCTATGCAAGAACATTTTTTAAATTGTAGCGCTATGTAAATATAATTGATATTTGTTATATCAGGAGATGAAAGATGACCAGGATCATTATACCAACACTTACCACATCTTCACCAAAGCTCCTGACAAATTAGAGGAAGTCCTGTCATACTCCAATGTAATCAGCTGGGAGCAAACTTTGCAGATCCAAGGTAACTAGTCTGAGTTAAAAGAAAAAGATCCATGGTTTATTCCTAGCCGATATGGAAGGCATAAAGTGGTACTTGTCTTTCTCCTTTCTCCAGGTTGCCAAGAGGGCTTGGATGAAGCAATAAGAAAGGTTGCAACTTCAAAATCAGTGCAGGTAGATTACATGAAAACCATCCTCTTTATACCGGAATTACCAAAGAAACACAAGACCTCAAGTAATGACAAGATGGAGTTATTTGAAGTGGATGATGATAACAAGTGAGATTTTACCTTTTGCTTCCCAAATTCCTTGATAGAATTACTGAGTTGCCACAAAGGCTGTACTTGGAAATGTAGGATTTGAGACTAAATTATGATGGGCTACACAATTGCATGGGTAAAGAAAGGGAGTTATGTTAGCAACTGTGTACTGAGCATGGACAGAGCCTTCATTAGACAAGGTCTTTATGCATATTATTTCACTTAGGGCTCACAACGTCCTTCTGAGAGGGTAATGGACATCATGGTGACATCAAAACATGTTTACTGAAACTATTTATGTCTTACAAAATGCTGCATGCTTATAGAAAATACATAAGTATATAAAATAAAAAATAAAATCTGTCCACTTGGGTTCCCTTGCTAGGTGTAAATAATTTTGACACTGATATTATGCTTTTAGTACTCTATATGAGTTATGTATTTATTTTTACAACACATACACATACTTTACTGCAACTTCTGCAATGAATATCATCATAAATAGATCATTGCACAGTTGTGTAAATATATCTGAAAGATGAATTACTAGAATTAAAATTGTTGAGTCAAATAATATGCATACTAAATAAATGATGTTAACAAACTGGATGGCAAGATTTTCATGAATTTAATGTGTGATATCATAACTTATGAAACAACCTAAACATCCAGTAATGGGGAAATGGATAAATTTATTATGGGACATTGAAACATTAGAATACTATGCAGCCATTAAAAAGAATGAAGTAGCTCTACACGACAGATTATAAAATATTTCCAAAATAGATTGCTACATGAAAAAAAATAAGGTGGATAGAACAATGTATATAATATGCTACCATTTGTGTAAATAAACAAATGTACATATACATCTAGAATTGCAGAGAATAACTGGAAAGTTGTAAAAAATATGTTGGCATTAGTGGTTGCTTCTAGACAAAGTAACTGGGTAATATGAGATCAGAGAAAGAAGAGAGATTTGCTTTCCTCTAGTAATCCATTTATGCTTTATATTTGTATTACTAATTGAAAAAATAAATAGAATTTAAACACACACTCACAGGTACATTTGATTTAGCCAGAAAAGTCAACACTCTTCAAATCCTGCTTTGCCCCACCAGTGTTCATATGAGACACTTAAGGGGAACATATACACAGGGAAAATGATAAATGGGGATTAAATAATATTTAGTAGTATAACTCTGGAAATCTGGCATGAAATACCTGCCCTAAGGTGATTCCTCTAAGCCTACATGGATATCTTGGTATCTTGCCACTCTCGGTTTGGCTATCCACAGGAGAGGGTACAGGAAAGGATACTTGAGATCTTTCAGGAAGCAAGTCCAGGATCAGGTGAAGTGAGCAAAAACAAAGCATCACCCATAGAAAACTTAGCGTTCTGTTGCCCACCCACTGGCAAACATGAAGTGACTCTGAAACTGACAAACTTCTCAAAACTCTTTCTCCCTGGAGAGGGGCAAAACTTCCTGGAGATCTTCTCTCTTCCACCATCCCCATATTTACAGACGATATTACTGTAATTTCACAAGCAAGAAAACCAAGTAAATAAGAGAACATAACCTTTCCAAAAGAAAATAATCAGGATTAGAATCCCAATGGTTAGCACCAAAAATGTAGTATTCTTTTTCTTATATTGCAGCTTCTTAAACTGCGTTTCTGGGTATGTGATGAAGGGCTTTGGGACACGTGAAGATGTAAGATCAGCATTGTTCTCATCTTCCTGTAAAATATGTTTTATTGGAATATCTGTTCAATGAAATACTATCTTGTATATTTAGATATCTTGTGATGTAGAACTCAAAATGCACATGGTTTCATACATGCATCTTTCAAGTAAATTCAGCCATGTGGAGGGCTTCTATGGCCTATATTCACACTCTTTTAGGGACATGTGTTCATTTTCTTCCTTAGGGCACTTAGTGGGATATTTTGAGATGTCCTATAACATATCATGCTGTCTCTCTGCTATTAAATGGGCCATAAAACACACAGTGTTCCCCCATCAACTATTTGGAAACATTTTGAAGCGGAAATAGAAAAGGTAGTTGTTATGCATCTATTGCCTCCTCCAGGCTGTAGGGTCCTTAAGGAAAGGAATGGTGTTATATCTATTTTTTGCAATTCCAGTGTTTGGTAATATTGGCTGAATAAATGTAAAATTCTTTTTCTTCACAGGGAAGGAAACTTTTCAAACATGTTCTTAGATGCTTCACATGCAGGTCTTGTGAATGAACACTGGGCCTTTGGGAAAAATGAGAGGAGCTTGAAATATATTGAACGCTGCCTCCAGGATTTTCTAGGATTTGGTGTGCTGGGTCCAGAGCGCCAGCTTGTCTCTTGGATTGTGATGGAACAGTCCTGTGAGTTGAGAATGGGTTATACTGTCCCCAAATACAGACACCAAGGCAACATGTTGCAAATTGGTTATCATCTTGAAAAGTATCTTTCTCAGAAAGAAATCCCATTTTATTTCCATGTGGCAGATAATAATGAGAAAAGCCTACAGGCACTGAACAATTTGGGGTTTAAGATTTGTCCTTGTGGCTGGCATCAGTGGAAATGCACCCCCAAGAAATATTGTTGATTGATTCCACTGTCCATTTCAAATCTTTCTTATCAGTAAAAAAACATTAATTCAAACACAAGCATTGTGATCTACATTAGCACAAAATGCAACTGATTATCTAGGATCTGTGTATTACTTAAGCTCACCCTTAACATTTTTACCTTCCTTCTCCTCTGTATTCTTACAGAAAATTAGAAGCTCAATCTTATGGTCTCATAATTTCCTTTATGATGACAGACATCTCAGAATTAAAATCACCCAATGCCAATCATTAGTGCCAAGATAACCCTTTAACGGCAACACTTTCTTAAATGAAGACTATTTCTTTCATGAAAAAATTCACTTTTATGACTTTCTTGTTAAAATAAAAAGTCTGCTTTTAAAAGTGTCTCCTCTGGTATTCTTCCCTTCCTTCTAAAAAGTTATCCCAAGGATTTTTAAAAAGCCCTCAGCATCATTGCTTTTTCTTCGGAGTACCCTCTGAGGAGCTTTGAGATGCTCCGCTAAATTAAATTTTGTGGCCATGAGTGAAAATTTGGTTTTCTAACTTGCTTTTTATTCACAAGGGGTTGCTAGGTTGAGTTGCAAATTTAAAGCTTAACTTTAAATTTTCAAGATAATTTTTATGTCTATGATGTATTAGTTTTGCCATTATAACAAATTATGATAAATATTATGACTTAAAGCAACACAATTTGTTATCTTATATTTATGGCAATCAGAAGTTCAGAATAGGATTTATGAGGCTAAACCCAACATGTTGGCAGGTACAGTTCCTTCTGGAGGTTATACGGGTAAATCAACTCCCTTGCCTTTTCCAGATCATAGAGGCTGTCCTCACTCCTTAGCTTGTGTCTCTGTATCACATCATCTTTTATCTCTCTACTTTGATCATCATCGCATCACTTTCTTCTCTTCTACACTCAAATCTCCCTCTGCCTCCCTCTTAGAAGGACACTTGCATATACATAGGACCAACCTGGATAATCCAGGATAATCTCCCCATCTCAAGATTGTTAATTTAATCACACTTGTGAAGTCTCTTTTGCCATATAACACTCAAAGCTTCTAGGGATTAGGACCTTAATATTTTTGGAGAGGCATTATTCGGCCACCCCTTATGTGTACAAGTATATGTTTTTTCCTGAGCAAAGTTACCTCATACTTTCAGAATTTAAATGTTCTCAGTCCAAGTCTGGTCATGATTTCTATATTCCAGGTCCATGTTGATGGAAAACTGAACTTACTCTAGCTTGAGACCTTATCTATCTCAAATCCTATCAGCTATGACTTAAGGGTAAAGATCATTTAAAAAAATTGGTAGTTGGCCGAGCACGGTGGCTCACACCTGTAATCCCAGCACATTGGGAGGCCAAGGCTGGCAGATCGCGAGGTCCCGAGATGGAGACCATCCTGGCCAACAGGGTAAAACCCAGTCTCTACTAAAAATACAAAAATTAGCCAGGTGTGGTGGCAGGGTAGTCTCAGCTACTCAGGAGGCTGAGGCAGGGGAGTCGCTTGAACCAGGGAGTCGGAGGTTGCAGTGAGCCAAGACTGTGCCACTGTAGTCCAGCCTGGCAACAGAGCAAGACCTCGTCTCAAAAAAAAGAAAAAAGAAAAAGTAATCAGAGCACATTCATAGAAGGGATTTGGGGGAGAAGACACCATAGATAAAAGGTTTAGTTAAATTTAGGCAAAATAGAATCAACATCTTCATCTTCAAAATATCCTTGTTGCTTGAAGATAGGTGCCTACCAAGGCTGGTAGAGATGATACAGTCAACCCACAACAGGGGACCACAGTCTGAAAATCCCTGTCATTCTCTGAAAAGAGAGAAGCTCCCAGGCACTCTGCCTTTACAGTGAGCCAGGAACTTAAGGACTTGGCTTCTCTCCAGACTCCACTTTTCCTATCCTAATTTACATTTTAGGACTTGGTCCTTATGATCAAACCTTCCAGCAGCCATGACACACCTTGGCTGTATAACTTAAAGTAGAAAGTGCTGACTCAAGATAGTATCGAAGTAATCATAGAGATGCAATAAAGTGAGTGAGAAATGTTCACACAATGATAAGACCTTACATTTTAGATAGCACTTAGATTCCAGGCAGCATTCCAAGTGTTTCACACATTTTAACACCTTTAGTACTCACAACTATCCCAAGAGGTAAGCAGACATTGTCATTACAGAAGAGAAAACCACACTAGAGAGCATTTACATCCCTCCTCCAAGGCCATCTAATGAATAAGTGGCCAATTCAGGAAGTGAACTCAGCATGGCTTCCAAGATAGTACTCAACTTCTGAGATATAACTAGTGACAGAAGGCTAAGGCTTAATAAACATTAGCAAATTAAATTATGAATAATTGCATTTTAGCAATATCAGACTCTGGACAACAACATTCTCTTGTTGACTATGATCCATCATGTAATTTTGTACCAGAATCCTCCCAATTTCTAATAAAAAGACCCAGGGAGTCAGCCAACATACTTTATACCCCTTTTACTAATCAATTCTGATTGATCCTAGAGATAACATTAGCTCTAGAAACTCTTGCACAACTTTCAAGTCCTCACCTCAATGCCTCTGGCTGCATTTTTTCTTGGCTGGATGACTTCACACAAGGGGTGCTCACACCAAATGTTGAACCCAGAGATAGAGTATTTCATAGGTATTTCTGCTATTGTGGGATCATTCTAATGTCCACAATCCTACCTAAAGCTAAGCCTAGAAGATGATTCAAACTTTGCTCCTCTAGGGAACACAAGGTAAGTGAAGTGTGAACGTTGCTTTGTGCTGCACTTGGCCAGCCTCTGGACTCTAGCTTTATTAAGAGAAGATGACAGTTGCCAAAAAAGTAACTTGTTGCTAAAAATTTACCAAAGTTGGTTAGTTAAGATTGGGTTCAAGTAGCAATGATCAACTTGAGTTACTCTGAGCATGAACAAAGTGTTTTATTTATTTGAATATAAATTAAAAATATAAAGATATGGATTCTCAAATACAAGAATATAGATTGACCCCCAGGAAAAAGGATAGACCCTGGAAATGGAAAACTACCAGGGGCTCTGGGACCACTTTTTCTCCATGCTTGTTTTCTCTGGACAGACAGGCTTAAAAAGTACACACACACACACACACACACACACACACACAGTGGTAAAATATATATAACATAATATTTATTATTCTAACCACGGTAAGTACAATGCAGCGGTATTAAATATATCCACAATATTATATAACCATTCTCATTGTTTCAGAGGCGCAGACTGCAGAGCCGCCCAGGTCCTGAGCCTGGGAGGGCGGTTGCAGCTGCACCTCTGGGAGCTCTCGCCCTGCCAATACGCAAGAGGCAGGGCTCCCGCTTGTCCCCTGCTCCCCTGGCTCCCTGTAGCTTGCAGCCCCCGGGGTGCCTCCGAAATGGGAACGGGCGCTGACAGCGGAGAGAAGCCACGCAGTGGGAGCAGGCACTTCTGAGCCTGTGGGAGGCAGAGGGGTCTTCCTGGGCCCCCAAGAACACAGAGACGCGTGATCCCGAGAGCCATGGCAGGGCGGCTGCAGGGGCACCCAGGGAGCGCGGGGCTCCTGCCTGCTCCGTGGAGCGTTATAGCCCTGGCCTGAGCCTCTCCGCGGTATCCTGTGTCTTGATAGCGGCGGCTCTAGATGGGCAGCTGTTTCCGTCACTATTACGTACACCTAAAACTTTTTCATCATCTCCAGCATGAACTCTGTACCCATTAAACAACTCCTCATACTCCCCTCCCTCCCAGATCCTGGTAACCTCTATTCTATGGTCTCCATGAATTTCTCTACTTTGGGCTTGTCACAAAAGTGGATTCATACAACGTGTATATATCATTTTGTATCTGACTTATTACATTTAGCATAACGTCATCAAGGTCCATTAATATTGTAGCATATATCAAAATTTAGCTTTTTTGTGGCTGAATAATATTCTACTGTATATATACACCATATTTTGTTTTTCCATTCATCTGTTGATGGACATTTGTGTTGTTTTCACCTTTGGCTATTGTGTATAACGTTGCTATGAATGTGAGTATACAAATATGTTTGAGGCCTTACTTTCAATTGTTTGAGGTATATGTCTAGGAGTGAAGCTGCTGAATTACATGGTAGTTCTATGTTTAGCTTTTGGAGGAACTGCCAAACTGTTTTCCACAGTGGTTGCACTCTTTCTTTCCTTCCAGCAAAGCACAAGCGTTCCCTTTTCACTCCACATCCTTGTCAATAACTGTTATTTATCCCCTTTAAAAGAATTATAGCCATTCTAGTAAATGTAAAATGATATTTCATTGTGGTTTTGGTTTGCATTTCCCTAATGACTCATAATATTGAACATTTTTTATGTGCTTATTGGCCATTTGTGCAGATAGGCTCTTGAATTACAGCTCTAAATTTTTGCATTTCTGCCATTCAAATGACTCATTCAGATAGATACTTAACTTTCTTAGTCACAACTCCAAATTCATCAGTGACTACACCACTACACCTAAATGCAGCAGCCAGGTGCCCACTCCTGGCCCAGTCAGTTATGGCAAGTTCTGTGGCCCAAATACTATATCAAATAATACCTCCTGGTGTCCCTTTGGTTGGAACAGAAGTGGGCAAGGGAAAGAAGTTAGCAGAAAAGGAATTACTTTTATCTGGAAATACCAAAAACTGACAACATTTCTCTTTTATTTATTTTATTTTACTTGGATTAGGATAAAACCACTGAACACAATAACTACACAATATTTGGCAAAAAATCCTCAATAAACTAAAGAAATAAGCTGAGTATTTTCTATGCAGAAAGCAGTATGTTCAGCTGAACTTGCTTCTCTTTTAGTTTTCTGATGGCCAAGCCCTAGTAGAACATTTAGGAATCGACTTTTCTTCTTATTTTTTTTTTTATAACTTTGGCATGTCTCTGTTCTGCCAGCCCCAAGTTGGCCCGTCCCTGTTACAGAGAAAGAAGACAAGGAACCTGCTGTCTTCTGTAGTTCCCAACATTTTATGCTTTTCTTCTTTAATCTTTTAGAAACTTTCTCCAAGGTAGAAAGATTTTTGAGGTGGCTCTTTAGGAAAGATTAAGAAAGCTTTGGCATATTGGTGGCTTGGTGTGGAGAGCCAGTGGGAAAGCTTCAGTAAATTGCGTAGATCAGAACCACTTTTCACAGAAACTTTCCTTACTTATCTGACATTTCCAAAAGGGAGTGGCAATACAACATACAATAACCTAAACAGTGGCCTATAAAGTGATATACTGTCACATCTAACTCAGGATGTGGTACACTGTAAGGGATGACGAGTTGAGGCTCAGGGACTAGGTTCAAGTTTTAGTTCTCTCTCTTGCTAGCTATGTGATCCATAGTAAGACCCTTCAACTCTCTGAGCCTCAGTTTCCTCATCTGTGGAATGGGGTAATTATGCCAATTTGTAATTGGCTTATTTATTGTATGTATAATATATAATATTGTAATGATCAAATGCAATAAAATAAGGAGTTTCTAGTATATAGGACATGCTGAAAAAATGGTTGTTTGATGATAATGTTGTTATAGTAGATATTTAATAAGTATTAGTACCTCTTTGATCCCCACTAGTCCCTCAAATTCTTTCTTAGCAGCCACACTGATGGGTGTTGACTCTTTATGTAATTTGCCAGTCTGTGTCTTTTAATTGGAACATTTAACCCATTTACATTTAAGGTTAATATTGTTATGTGTGAATTTGATCCTGTCATTATGATGTTAACTGGTTATTTTGCTCATTAGTTGATGCAGTTTCTTCCTAGCGTTGATGGTCTTTGCAATTTGGCATGTTTTTGCAGTGGCTGGTACTGGTTTTTCCTTGCCGTGTTTAGTGCTTCCTTCAGGAGCTCTTGTAAGGCAGGCCTGGTGGTGACAAAATCTCTCAGCATTTGCTTGTCTGTAAAGTATTTTATTTCTCCTTCACTTATGAAGCTTAGTTTGGCTGGATATGAAATTCTGGGTTGAAAATTCTTTTCTTTAAGAATGTTGAATATTGGCCCCCACTCTCTTCTGGCTTGGAGAGTTTCTGCCGAGAGATCAGCTATTAGTCTGATGGGCTTCCCTTTGTGGGTAACCCGACCTTTCTCTCTGGCTGCCCTTAACATTTTTTCCTTCATTTCAACTTTGGTGAATCTGACAATTATGTGTCTTGGCATTGCTCTTCTCAAGGTGTGTCTTTGTGGCTTCTCTGTATTTCCTGAATTTGAATATTGGCCTGCCTTGCTAGATTGGGAAAGTTCTCCTGGATAATATCCTGCAGAGTCTTTTCCAACTTGATTCCATTCTCCCCATCACTTTCATATACTCCAATCAGACGTAGATTTGATCTTTTCAGATAGTCCCATCTTTCTTGGATGCTTTGTTCAGTTTTTTAAATTCTTTTTTCTCTAAACTTCTCTTCTCACTTCATTTCATTCATTTGATCTTCCATCACTGATATCGTTTCTTCCAGTTGATTGAATCAGCTATTGAAGCTTGTGCTTTCATCACGTAGTTCTTGTGCCATGGTTTTCAGCTCCGTCAGGTCATTTAAGGACTTCTCTATATTGGTTATTCTAGTTAGCCATTCATCTATTCTTTTTTCAAGGTTTTTAACTTCTTTGTGATGGGTTTGAACTTCCTCCTTTAGCTTGGAGAAGTTTGGTTGTCTGAAACCTTCTTCTCTCAACTCATCAAAGTCATTCTCTGTCCAGCTTTTTTCCATTGCTGATGAGGAGCTGCATTCCTTTGGAGGAGGAGAGGCACTCTGATTTTTAGAATTTTCATTTTTTCTGCTCTGTTTTTTCTCCATCTTTGTGGTTTTATCTACCTTTGGTCTTTGATGATGGTGATGTACAGATGGGTTTTTGGTGTGGATGTCCTTTCTGTTTGTTAGTTTTCATTCTAACAGTCGGCACCCTCAGTTGCAGATCTGTTGGAGTTTGCTGGAGGTGTATTCCGGACCTCGTTTTCCTGGGTATCAGCAGCAGAGGCTGCAGAATGGCAAATATTGCTGAACAGCATGTTGCTGCCTGATTGTTCCTCTGGAAGTTTTGTCTCAGAGGGGTACCTGGCCATGTGAGGTATCAGTATGCCCCTACTGGGGGGTGCCTCCCAGTTAGGCTACTCAGTGGTCAGAGACCCATTTGAGGAGGCAGTCTGTCCATTCTCAGATCTCAAACTCCATGCTGGGAGAACCACTACTCTCCTCAAAGCTGTCAGACAGAGACATTTAAGTCTGCAGAGGTTTCTGCTGCCTTTTGTTTGGCTATGCCCTGCCCCCATAGATGGAGTCTACAGAGGCAGGCAGGCCTCCTTGAGCTGCGGTGGGCTCCACTCAGTTAGAGCTTCCCAGCCACTTTGATTACCTACTCAAGCCTCAGCAATGGCAGGCACCCCTCCCCCAGGCTCACTGCCACCTTGCAGTTTGATCTCAGACTGCTGTGCTAGCAATGAGTGAGGCTCCGTGGGCATGGGACCCTCTGAGCCAGGCGCAGGATATAATCTCCTGGTGTGCCATTTGCTAAGACTATTGGAAAAGCTCAGTATTAGGGTGGGAGTGACCCAATTTTCCATGTGCCATCTGTCATAGCTTTGCTTGGCTAGGAAAAGGAATTCCCTGACCCTTTGCACATCCTGGGTGAGGTGATGCCTCGTCCTTCTTCGGCTCATGCTCGGTGCACTGCACCCACTGTCCAACAAGCCCCAGTGAGATGAACCCAGTACCTCAGTTGGAAAATGCAGAAATCACCTGTCTTCTGCAGTGCTCTCACTGGGAGCTGTAGATTGGAGCTGTTCCTATTCGGCCATCTTGGAACCGCCCCCCGTGACTATGTGAGGGACCTTTCCAAGAAGAACTACAAACCACTGCTAAAGGAAATAAGAAAGGACACAAACAAATGGAAAAACATTCCATGTTCATGGATAGAAAGAATCAATACAGTGAAAAATGGCCATAATGCCCAAAGTAATTAATAGATCCAGTGCTATTCCCATGAAGCTACCATCGACTTTCTTCACAGAATTGGAAAAAACTACTTTAAATTTCTATTTTTTTTTTTTTTGAGACAGAGTCTCCTTCTGTCACCCAGGCTGGAGTGCAGTGGCACAATCTTGGCTCACTGCAACCTCCGCCTCCCAGGTTCAAGCAATTCTCCTGCCTCAGCCTCCCTAGTAGCTGGGATTACAGGCACCCGCCAGCATGCCTGACTAATTTCTGTATTTTTAGTAGAGACGGGGTTTCACCATGTTGGCCAGGATGGTCTCAATCTCCTGATTTTGTGATCCGCCCACCTTGGCCTCCCAAAGTGCTGGGATTTCAGGTGTGAGCCACAGTGTCCAGACAAAAAACTACTTTAAGTTTCATATGGAACCAAACAAGAACCTGTATAGCCAAGACAATCCTAAGCAGAAAGAATAAAGCTGGAGTCATCATGTTACCTGACCTCAAACTATACTACAAAGCTACAGTAACCAAAACAGCATGGTACTGGTACCAAAACAGATATATTGACCAATGGGACAGAATAGAGGCCTCAGAAATAACACCACACACCTACAAGCATCTGATCTTTGACAAACTTGACAAAAACAAGCAATAGGGCAAGGATTCCCTATTTTTAATAAATGGTGTTGGGAGAACTGGCTAGCCATATGCAGAAAACGGAAACCAAGCACCTTATTTATGCTTTATACAAAAATTAGCTCAAGATGGATTAAAGACTTAAACGTATGACCTTAAACTATAAAAATCCTAGAAGAAAACCTAGGCAATACCATTCAGGACATAGGCATGGACAAATACTTCATGACTAAAACACCAAAAGCAATTGCAACAAAAGCCAAAATTTACAAATTGGATTTAATTAAACTAAAGAGCTTCTGCATAGCCAAAGAAACTATCAGCATGAACAGGCAACTTACAGAATGAGAGACAATTTTTGCAATCTATCTGTCTGACAAAGGGCTAATATACAGAATCTACAAGGAACTTAAACAAATTTGCAGGAAAAAAAAAACCTAACAAAAAGTGGGAGAAGAATATGAACAGACATTTCTCAAAAGAAGACATTTATGTGGCCAACAAATGGATGAAAAAAAGCTCATCATAACTAGTCATTAGAGAAATGCAAATCAAAACCATAATGAGATACCATCTCCTACCACTCGGAATGGCAATCATTAAAAAGTCAGGAAACAATAGATCCTGGAGAGGATGTGGAGAAATAGGAATGTTTTTACACTGTTGGCGGGAGTGTAAATTAGTTCAACCATTGCGAAAGACAGTTTGGCGATTCCTCAAGGATCTAGAACCAGAAACACCATTGGACCCAGCAATGCCATTACTGGCTATATACCTAAAGGATTATAAATCATTCTACTATAAAGACACATGCACATGTATATTTATCGCAGCACTATTCACAACAGCAAAGACTTGGAACCAACCTAAATGCCCATCAATGATACACTGCATGAAGAAAATGTGGCACATGTACACCATGGAATAATATGCAGCCATAAAAAAGAATGAGTTCATGTTCTTTGCAGGGATATGGATGAAGCTGGAAACCATCATTCTCAGCAAACTAACACAGGAACAGAAAACTAAACAGCACATGTTGTCCCTCATAAGTGGGAACTGAACAATGAGAACACATGGACACAGGGAGGGGAACGTCACACCCCAGGGCCTGTTGGGGGGTGGGGGCAAGGGGATGGAAAGCATTAGGAAAAGTACCTAATGTAGAAGATGGGTTGATGGGTGCAGCAAACCACCATGGCACATGTATACCTATGTAAGAAACCTGCACTTTCTGCACATGTATCCCAGAGCTTAAAGTATAATTTAAAAAAAAAAAGAAACTTATTTTCTTTAAAAAAAAAAAATAAATCTCCTTACTGTGACTTGCACAGACCATTTATGACATGCTTGGACTTTCTGGTTTGTCCTGAACATCCTGCTTTTTAAACAACCAGTCATTTTATTCTCAGACTAAATTTATCATACAAGATTCTTTCTCATGTGAAATTATCTCCCTTTAAGCTTTCTTATTAAAAAAACTATTTTTATAACCTCTTTACATCTCTTTTATTTCCTGGTTCCTTTTACCTGGTTTTATCCATGACCTTTAAATAAGCTTTGAATTAGATGAAAATTGTTCACCTTTTTTTAAAAAAGGTGCACATGTTTTTAAGAAAAAATGTTTTCCTACAAATATATTTTTATTGGAAAATACCCAAATAATGAAATATGTACTATTAATTTAGAATAACTTTAGATTCTCAATTATGATGAGTTTGTCTACAAGTATTTATCCTATTACATTTACCTAATTATTTTATTTTTTAATCATTTACCTAGATTATCTATAAAAATTGTGATTGTCAGTATTAAGGTGTAGGACCACCATTACAAAATTATAACTGAGACAGGAAAAAAAGATTTGACCTAACTAACTCTATGTTCCTTCTAACCTCCAAGCTGTCTTTGTTCATTCCTGAGCATAGGCTGAACTAACTTTGGGAGGAACTTAGTTTATAGTTTAGCTTTGAGACAAAGACAATAACAGTCCTTTCGCAAAACAAACTTTACTGCCTATGGACTTCACTGACTAAAGCCGAAAGATTAGAAGTTATGGTAACCTTACTAAATTCAAGATGCAGTTATTTTTATTAAATAAATATGAATGTCCTATTTATTAAGGGTCCCACAAGCAACGATCATTCTGTCTTGGGCTGGATTTATAGTTTTGTAACCCTTATGCCAAATTTTGATATATTGCAGTATTTGGAAGGGATAAGTATGAAATTTCTTGATTATAAATTGCAAACGAAAATGTATGCTGGCAATTCTTAAGACATTCCTAATATTACTTTACCAATAATTTTAAAGCTAACTTGTCTATTAAAGCTTTTACTTAAGTTATGTAAACTTGAATAAGCATTTGACTAGTCTTGTCTTTTTGCTGATAAAGTAATTTGGTTATTTCCTTAAGCCAATTAATTAGAGCTCTTTAATATATTTTCAGTAGTGAAACATTGTGTACACAACACATTAATATATAGAAGTATTAGGCATGCCAATAGAAGTACATCTTATAGATTTATGAAAAACCTTTTTTTCCTATCTTAGACTTTCAGATTCTTAACCTGTTTCACAACCCTAGGCAGTTTTCAGCTAAATAGGCTTAAAATTGCATATTAAAGGAAACAACTCAGGTGAAAATGAAATAGCAAAATTTACATCATAGGGTACAGAGAGGAAACGTTTGGTAGTGTTTAAGGGAGATTAAAGATGGATGCCAAATCAAACATAAAATTATATAAATCTATCATAGGATTGTATAAGGAGACCAATTTTATTTAGGTAGGGACTACCTATCTTTTAAATACACCTCTGAGCTCTGGGCAGAGCCCATATTGAATCCTGGGTCTCCAAAAAAGGAAAATTATTATGAGATTATACCATGTGATGCTTTTATGATGCACTTAAATTTCTTTTTTACAAAGACATTTCTAAATTTCTAGATCACACTCTTCCTTAAAAACCCAATAGTAACCTCTGTTGCGGTAACTATTTTTGTCCAAAATAAAGGTAACACAATACAAAAGTAGGCAGTTCAACATCTGAGACAAAATTTTCTGTTTACTTTCTTGGGGTTACATAAGAAAAAACAGGTTTATCCCCTAAAGGGAGTCTGGTACCTTCTTCATTTTCTTTAAGAAACCCCAGGATATTATAAACTATTTGAGGTCCCCCATGCAGCAGAGGGTGCCAGAGAAAAGAGAGACAGCCAAAGTAAGTGAAGAAAACAGAATTCAGTCAACTGAGAAGAAAAAAACTTGTACTGAAAAAAAGACAAGTTCCTAGAAGAAAAACAAAAATAAAAACTTGAAGGCCTTTTAAATACAAACATACACATATGCACACACACACACCTCTTTTTTTAGGGGAATTTAGCCACTTCAGAGGACTTATTCCCCATAAGTTGGAATTTCCTTCAGATTTGATCAAGTCAGATAGAGTCAATCAAACTTAATGGGAAAAAGACTGGAACAACGACAAGAGCAGAAACAAACAACAACAACGACAACAAAAAGTTAAGCCAAACGATTGCACAACTTATATGACTACTGAGCGCTCTAATGATAAGGAGAAATTAAGACCAGCTTGTTGTTAACTTTAGCCAAGACAAAACCTCAATTTAGCTACTTACCTAAGGATGAGTCTCAGGCTGAAGACAGCTGTCTACCATCCTAGAAGCAGAAAAAAAAAACCTCATCTTCCTTGTCAGAAGTGAGCTCAAACTCCACAAAGGAGTTACCCACCTTCCATCATCATGGAATTAGAAAAACTTGTCTTTCTTGTTGGAATCAAGTAAAACTCCAATAAAAGAGGGAGTTGTACAGCAAAATAAACTTTAGATCTAAACAACATTTGAGGAGATTAAGGATTCTCTGAAGGGGGTTCTCTCAGACCTCAGCAAATTGTTCTGTTGGTTTGAGTCATAAAGTTAGCTCATGCTGGTATCTGGCACTGAGAGGAGATTTCTCAAAGTTCAGCGACACCTCCACTCAGAATCCCTTCATAGTTACCAAAATGTGAACCCTGAAAATTTGAGACAGGTCTCAGTTAATTTAGAAATTTTATTTTGCCAAGGATGCACATGTGTAACACAGCTTCAGAAGGACCTGACAACATGTGCCCAAGGTGGTCAGAGCATAGCTTAATTTTATACATTTTAGGGAGACATGAGACATTAATCAACATATGTAAAATAAACATTGATTATGTCTGGAAAGGTGGGACAACTCAAAGTTGGGAGAGAACTTCCAAGTCACAGGTATATGAGACAAATGGTTGCATTCTTTTGAGTTTCTGATGAGTCTCTCCAAAGGAGGCAATCAGATATACATTTATCTCAGTGACCAGAGGGGTGGCTTTGAATAGAATGGGAGGCAGGTTTGCTCTAAGCAGTTCCCAGCTTGACTTTTCCCTTTTGCTTAATGATTTGAGGGGCCAAAGATATTTTTCTTTATTACCATGATGGGTGCTGGAATCTTGACCATCTCAGGTTACAGAAGCATAGGGTTTCCTCAGTTAAGTAATTTACTCATCCATATTTCTTCTCATTCAATAAATAAGTCCCAAATTCTGGCTAATGCCAGATACTATGATTGATCTTGGGGATGCAAAGATGAACAGAACAGTCCAACAGCTGATGATCTCATAAGGGAGACTGGTGATATAAACAGATGTAATAATTTAATATAGAATACCATTACTGGTTATATACCCAAAGGAAATGTAATTAGTATGTTAAAGAGTTATCTGTACTCCCATGATCATTACAGCATTATTCAAAATAGCAAAGATGTGGAATCAAACTAAGTACCCATCAATGGATGATGTATAAAGAAAATGTGGTATGTTTTGTACACATATAGTACACCGTGGAATACCATATAGCCTGAAAAAGAAGGAAATTCTGTCATTTGAGACAACGTGGATTAACCTGGAGGACATGAAGTTAAGTACAATAAGCCAGGCTCAGAAAGACAAATGCTTCAGGTCCTCACTTGCAGGTGAAATGTTAAAGTTATTAGATGTAGGGGGTAGAATGGTGGCTACCAGAGGCTGCAGGTAGGGGCAGCAGAGTGGGGAGATATTGGTAAGAGAAGATAAAGTTTCAGTGCAGCAGAAAAAAACAAGTCATTGACATCCATTTTACATCCTAGCAACTATTGTTAATAATTTATTGTATATTTCAGAATTGCTAAGGGAGTAAATTTCAAATGTTTTTACCACAAAAATAAGTATGTATGGTGATTGATATGTTAACTTGCTTGATTAAATCCATCCACATTTTATATCCTTTCAATGCCAAAAAGACCATTATAACATATATAATGCTATATTATATTATAACATTGCATTTTATACCATAGATACACATAATTATAAACTCAATACAATTTCTTTAAAAATAAAGTACAAAACTACTGAATTGTCATAAAAAATGCACCTTTTGCATGACTCTAAGGTTCTACTAAAATCACACCAGTCCTTGACAAGACTCCTGAGTCCCTGAATGTGAGGTAGGTGAAGAGGGAGGGTTGAGGATGGGTGGATGTATCTTAGACCCTTCATATGGACTGTAAAACAATTTTCTTGCAAACATAGAACCCTAAAGCTGTCAGCCTCTGTTTGCTGCCTGGGAGATATTTGAGATGTTTCCAATGGCTGCTGAAGGTATCTGCCATTTCTTCTTTGGTCTTACTTGTGAATGACTGAGAGTCAATCTTGCATTGGTGCAATTAAAACTCACCCATCAATTTCTACAAACACTTTAGGAGACCTGCTATGTGTCTCTGTGTGTTTACATCACAGAAGGTTCACAGATAATACCATCTGACTTACTTGAGAATGGAATACGATAGTGACAATTTATTTCCTTTTTTTCAAAGAGAAGGGGAAAAATTATTAAATATAGAATAAATTAATGGGCTACTAAGGGAAATTTGGCCAAGTGTTTCACAGATCATTTGGCAAAATATCAAAATGAACTTAAGAAGAAGTTTTGGTGATTAATATCCCAAAACTAAATTTCAGCAAAATTAAAAGTACAGAAACCAAATTGTGGGGCACTGGGGAGAGAGTGTGTTAGAACACTCAAGACCTTTGTCTTTTTGGCTTTGAAAGGATATAAAAAGGGCAAAAAATTAAGGAAAGACTTTTGCTGTTGTTGCCTGATATGGTTTGGGTCTGTGTCCCTGCCTAAATCTCATGTCAAAATGTAATCTCCAATGTTGGAGGTGGAGCCTGGTGGGAGGTGATCAGATCATGGGAGTGGATTTCCCCCTTGGTGCTGTTCTTATGATAGTGAGTGAGTCCTCATGACATCCGGTTGTTTAAAAGTGTGTGCCACATCCCCCCTTTCTGCCTTCTTCCTGCTCTGGCCATGTGAGTGGTTTGCTTTCCCTTTGACTTTCACCATGATTCTAAGTTTCATGAGGCCTCAACAGAAGCCAAGTCAATGCCGGAATCATGCTTTCTGTACAGCCTGTGGAATAGTGAGCCAATTAAATCACTTTTCCTTATAAATTACCCAGTCTCAGGTATTTCTGTGTAGCAGTGTAAGATTGGACTAATATATTGCCTGACACAGGAATATTTGGGAGTTGAAGAAACAAAGCAAGGAGAGAGAGAGAGAGAGCTCTGAAGGTATGATTATTGTGAAAAAAGTGGAAAAAAATTTCATTTCAGAGATGAAGAAGGAGATGTCTCCTGTAGCCTAGGTGGACACAGGAGTATTGAGACAAGTTATTTAAGTCAGAGTGAGTGGGGGCTCAAGTACACTTGCAAGCTGTGTGGGGTTTGGATAGTCTTTTGTCATTTCTGTTTCTCAAGTTTTTCAAATGTGAAATGAGAATTTTACTCCTTGGGATGTAATTTGGTCTATAAGTTGCTCAGTACATTGCCAAGTACTTAACATGCACCTAGTAAATGGCAGTTATTATTAGTGTAAATATTTTAAATTTATTTAACAAATATGTGTTGCACACCTACAATGCAACAGGTAGTGTTTTAGGATCTGAGACTTGGGAGTAGAAGTGTTGTCTTCTTAGACAAAGTTCATTCTCTATAATCTCTTCATGTTGATTTTGCTTGAAATCTTAGCTGTGTGGCTGAAAAAGACAAGAACAGACTTGGATGTATAGATGTAGGAGTGACAGAGAAGCAACAATTGCATCTCCTTACTCTTTGCCCATTCCATACAGGAGGTGATAGACAACTTGGACCACTATACCCCATTTATGATATATTCACCAGGACATCTCAAAAACTCCAGAAAATCCTTGATTTTCTCAGGGTCTTCAACAGGTACCAAGCCTTCTGTGATGGTTAACTTTATGCATCAACTTGACTGGGCTAAGGTATGCCCAGAGAGCTGGTAAAGATTATTTCTGGGTGTGTCCATAAGCATGTTTCCAGAAGAGATCAGCTTTGGAATCAGTAGACTGAATAAAGAAGAGTCATCCTCACTGATGTAGGTGGGTATCATTCAATCCATTTAGGACAGAAATGATCAAAGAGGCAGAGGCAGAGTGAATTCTCTCTACTTGAGCTGGAACATTTCTCTTCTCCTGCCCTTGGGCATTGGAACTCCTGGTTCTCTGGCCTTTGGAGTCAGACAGAGAATTACACCATTGGCTTCTCTGGTTCTCAGGCCTTCGGACTTGGGCGGAGTTACACCACCGGCTTTTCCTCCAACTTGCAAATAGCATATTATGAAACTTCTCAGTTTCCATAATACTGTGAGCCAGTTCCTATAATCTCTGTGTGTGTGTGTGTGTGTGTATGTGTGTGTGTGTGAGAGAGAGATAGAAACACACACACACACACACAGAGATTGTGATTGGATTGCCATATAGCACATGGCAATCTACTCACAATCCACAAAAATTTGAACAAATGCTGAGACTGAGATGGAGGAGATTTTTTATCACCCGTCTTTCCCTAGTTACCTTAAACTTGGAAATTATGTTGGGGTTTTCCAGAAAAGAGAATATATAATTCACACACACATACAAACACACACACACTGAGGAAGGTTAGGCATTAATTCAAAATCCTTCTCTGCCCCCATCCCACACACACTTTCAGCTATTTTATGGATCAAGAGTTTAATTTTAGGATATATGGAAACTTTTAAAGTTCAGCCCCTTATTTCAGATTACTGTAAGTGCTTGCCACTACCTCCTCCAACACACAGCTATTTGTTCTTTGCCTCTCTCCTTGTCTTAATACTCAACACAAAGTATGGGTATAGATGTGTGTATGTGTGTGTGTGAATTATATAATTTGTTTTCTGGAAAACCCTAATATACCTTCTAAATCCTAGGTAACTAGGAAAAGATGGATGAAAAAATCTCCTCTGTCTCAGTCTCAGCCCTTGTTCAAATTTTTGTGGATTGTGAATGGATTGCGTGTGCTCTAGACTATAAAGGCTGACATTATATGGAGGAGTTTAATGTTGAAATAAATCTGCAACAAGTGATATGACATGTATTTTAAAGTGTGTATGTTGTTAGGGCCCCTCAGAAATTATCCCAGTTGCCCATTTCCTTACTACCTCTGCTTTGCACATTGGCCAGGTGAATCCAATATCCAAATGCTCAAACAATTGAGATTATAAGCATTCCAGGAAGAATGTAAAAATGAATAGAGTCCCTGAGTTTATTGTGTCAAATAATGTCTCTTTATAACAATAGAAACCAAATGAATGAAAGAAACAAAATACGCCTTTAAGAATATTTAAAGCTGTAGAAATAGCAGCTGGTGAAAACAGCATAAGGAATGGGGGAAGGGGTACAGGTAAGTCTATTAGTAAGAAACAAACAGCTGCTTTATCAATTTATTATAATAGTGTAGTGTTATTAGTTTGCATTAGTGTATAGGATAATTTGGGTAGCTAGAGAAAATCTGGAGTGTGGGACACTGTGGACCATGATGGAGTGCACTTTAGATAACAAGAGGACAGGGAAAGATTTCTGAGAAAAAAAGCAGAAGAAAGGGACAGGATGGTTTTTTCAGAAATGAAAGGGAACATAACAAAGAAAAGTAAAGTATTTTGAATTTTTGACTAGTGCCAGTCCTCTCAGTTCACTGAACACCTTTCTATCTATACCTATATTCAACTTTGTCTTGAGTATTAAGACAAGGCAAGTGGCAAAGAACAAATAGCTGTGTGTTGGAGTGGGTGGTGGCAAGCACTTACAGTAATCTGGGACAATTGGGCTGAACTTTATTTTTAACCGTTTCTAGATATCCTAAAATTAAACTCTTGGTTTATAAAATAGCTGTAGGTGTGTGTGGGGGGGGGTGTGGACAGAGAAGAGTCTTGAATTAATACCTAACCTGCATTTTTTCCTCATTTTGAGACTCAGTCCAGCAGGGATTAACATCCAGGTTTTGGAATTAGACCTTGCTTTGGATTCTGGCTCTTCTGTTTTAAGTCTGAGTTAATACATCTTAGAATGGACAATAAGAGAATCTTTCTTAGAGTTACAATGATGACTAAAAGAGATAACACATAACAAAGTGTTTCTCTCACAGTGCCTATAACATGGTAATGGTCAATAAATGGTACACATTATCGTTTATTGTTATTATCTGTCAGGGTTGTTAGGGGGATTGGGATCAGGTGATAAGGAGGACTTCCACTTTAAAGTTAACGCAGGTGGATATATGAGCGACCTACTTCTTATTAGATGGCAACCAAATCAACTCAGGAATTGAATCCCCCCTCCCTCGCCCCACCACAAACCAAGTTTAGAACCTATTCTGATGTATCCAGCCCAAATGATGGAAAACCGAGAGGTGAGAACAGATCTTGGGTACCTCTGTTTACTGTAAATAGCTTGCTCTGTTTAAAAGAGGTAAAACTGCATGAGGAGGGTAGATTCCTTTGGAGTGTGTTAGGAAGGAAGGAAGTCTGGGCATGGGCAGGTTTGGAATGTTATGACTATGAGTGGCCTATGAGTAACTAGTTTGAGGTATGAGTTGGAGACTACAGCTGACTTTAGATAGAGGCTCATGGAATTGAGCTATGAGAGGGAACTTTTAAGCATATATACAAGATATATGGCAGAATGAGCCAGAAGCCAAATGTTCTAACCTAATCTCTATGTCACCTAGTTATCACATGGGAAGTTTTCTTTGTCGAGCAAATCTGGTCATCAAGATGTCTTTGCTGGAGGCCCCCTATGCAAGGGTGGTGAAAAGTAACTGGAAACATGATCGGAATAAATAGAGTTTGAGTTGTGTCTAGTGATGCATTCAGCACTTTTCTACAGAGCACAAAAAGATACCCTGTCTCTTGGTGTGTGATGGAACAGTCTTGAGAAGTGAGTATGGCTTACACTCATCCTAACTTCCACCTCCAGGGCTTCTCAGGGCAGGCCAAAGGGCATAAAATGAAACCTTTCACTGAGCAGGGCACTCTATTTTATGGGGATATATGGCAGAAGAAAATGAATAAATCTTAAGGATCAGGAAATGCTTGGGTTTCCAAGTTGATCCTTGTGACTGACATCAGTGGAAATGTACCCCAGTTCAGGTTGGCCCATTTGGAGACCCCCAAATTATTCTCATTCATTACAGTCAAAGAAAAGAGTATCACAGGACTTCTCTCATACACACCCCTTGCTTTTGTCTGATAAATTAATGGGAAGTATTATATGCAGGTTGAAGCTTGGGAGATATTAAGACACAGCTCTGGATGTTTGAGTTGAGATGGACCTTAAAAACTATCCAGCTCTTTTAATTCTCCAGCATGCAAACAAAATGTAGTGGGACATCTTGGCCTCCATAATCAAGTGAGTCAATTCCCATAATAAATCTTCTCTGATATATCTACATGCATCCTGTTGGTTCTGTTTCTTTAGAGAACACTGACTAATAAAGTGTACATCTGTCAAAATTTACAATATTAAAAAATAAAACTAATAATTCTAAACAGTATATTTATTAGAAATAAGAATAAACTAATTAAATGTTAACATAAATTATATTTTTTGTGATAGCATAAGATATTTTATGGAAAATAACTATTTTCCAAAAAAAACCTAAGTGACAGGAATGGCATTGTTCCATATTTTAAAAATGTTTAACTTCATAGGAGATAGCTGTATTCTCACATCTGCTTCTACATTAATTTTGTTGTAATTTGCTATTATGAATGAAGTGTATAAAGAAAATCCAGCCTCACATAAATATTCAGATGGAAAAAGAGTATTTAATAGCTATCTGATATAATTATTTGATACTACACTAAAAGTCAAGAGGTAGCATTATGAAGGTTAGTTGCAATATGAAATATAAAAAAATACATTTTCATGTACTGTTATGTTAAAGTCTATTGATTTGTCTTTACTGTGAATATATATTTTATTCATGTGTGCTTTCATAATATCATGCTGTGGTCATTTGAAAAATATTAATCCACTGACTTCTGCAGATCTTCCAAATGTTTATACAATTTGTTATAAGATGTCAAGAAATCTCTTTTGCTAATATCACCACCAATCTGAAAAAAGAAGTCTTTAATTATTGGGTAACTTTCAAGCTTTTGGTACTGCATACAAGTTTTCTAACTTTTGCTTGTGTGCTCAATTTTATCATTGTCAACAAATTTCTCAGTTTTTTTCAGTGAAATGCTGGGCTCAATGTGCTCTAGTATGAAACTGAAGGGTATATACGTATTTCTCAATTTGTCATAAAGAATATTAAAAATACAAATACTAAGGATTTAAGATGTAATGAAATTAATCATTTTTCAGCTCATTAAGAACCTTCCTAAGTGAATTTGACTTTTTAATATTGTGAGTGGGTAACAGTAAAAAATATATATATATATATGACTATCAGCACAATTTGTTGTGGCTTTCTAAAACACCAGAGGTTTACCCAGATTTATTTTGCACCATCAAAACTAGAGTTTGGAAAATAACTCTATTTTCTTTAGCCTCCCCTCCTTATTACCCTTCTCAGCCTCTGGTAACTTCTATTTATATTCAATGTACCCATTAATTCAATTTTGGTTTTTCTAATTCATGAACACTGAATATCTTTCTATTTTTGGTGTCCTCTCCAATTTCTCTCATCAGTGGTTTATGCTTTTGTTATAGAGATCTCTCTCAACTCTTTGGTTAAGTTTATTCTCATGTATTTTAATTTTTGTAACTATTATAAATGGTATTGATTTCCTAATTTCTTTTTCAGGTTATTTACTTTTGGTATATAAAGTGCTATGGATTTTTGTGTTTATTTTGTATACTACAAGTTTATGGAATTTGTTTCTCAGTTCCGTTTTTTTGACAGAGTCTTTAGGGTTTTCTAAATATCAGAGTATATCATTTGCAAACAAGAACAGTTTAACTTCTTTTCCAATTTTCATGTCCTTTATTTCTTCTTTTTTTTGCTTTTTTTAAAAAAAAATCAACTTATTTAGTGGTACATGTGTAGGCTTGTTATATTTGTATATTGCATGACGGTGAGGTTTGGGATACAATTAATCTCATCGCCTAGGTACTGAGGGTACTGAGCATAATACCCAACAGTTGCCAATAGTTTGTTTTTCAACCTTTGCCCCCCTCTCTTCCTCTCCTCTCTAGCAGTCTGCAATATCTATTGTTGCTATTTTTTATGTTCACAAGTATTCAATGCTTAGCTACCACATATAAGCGAGAACATGAGGTATTTTGTTTTTAGTTCCTGTGTTACTTTGCTTAGGATAATGGCCTCCAGCTGCATCCATGATGTTGCAAAGGACACGATTTTATTCTTTTTTATGGCTGCCTAGTATTCTGTGATGTATATGTACCACATTTCCTTTATCTAATCCACCATTGATGGGTACTTAGGTTGATTTCATGTATTTTCCATTGTGAATAGTATCACAATGAACATATAAGTTCATGTGCTTTTTTCATAGAATGATTCATTTCCCTGTGGGCATATATCAGTAGTTCTGTTTCAAGTTATTTGAGAAATCTCCAAACTGTTTTCTACGGTGGCTGAAGTAATTTACATTCCCACAAATAGGGTATACATGCTCCCTTTTCTATGCAGTCTTGCCACCATCAGTTGTTTTTTGACTTTTTAATAATAGTCATTCTGACTGTTGTGGAATGGTGTCTCATTGTGGTTTTGATTTGCATTTCTCTGATGATTAATGATGTCGAGCGTTTATTCATATGTTTATTGGCCACTTATATATCTTCTTTTGAGAAGTGTCTGTTCATGTATTTTGCCCATTTTTTAATTGGGTTGCTTTTTGCTTGGTGAATTTATTAAGTTCCTTATAGATTCTGGGTATTAGACCCTTGTGAGATGCATAGTTTATGAATATTTTCTCCCATATGTAGGTTGTCTGTTTACTCTGTTGATAGTTTCTTTTGCTGTGTTTATTTCTTAGTTGTCAATTTTTTTTCTGTTGCAATCTTTTTTGAGTACTTAGTTATAAATTATTCTCCAAGGTCAATGTCCAGAATGGTGTTTCCTACATTGTCTGTTAGGATTATTATAGTTTTAGGTTTGACATTTAAGTCTTTGATTCATCTTGAGTTAATTTTTGTATACGGTGAAAGTAGGGGTCCAGTTTCATTCTTCTGCATATAGCTAGCTAGCTATCCTAGCACCATTTTTTGAATGGGGAGTCCTTGCTCCATTGCTTTTGTGGTCAATTTTGTGAAAGATCAGAGGGTGTGTGGCTTTATTTCTCGGTTCTCTATTTTGTTCCATTGGTCTATGTTTACGTGTTTGTATCAATACCATAATGTTTTGGTTACTGTAGCCTTATATTATAAAGTCAAGTAACTTGATGTCTCTGGCTTTATTCTTTTTGCTTAAGATTGTTTTAGCTATTTGTGCTCTTTTTTGATTCCATATACATTTTAGAATGATTTTTTCTAGTTATGTGAAAAATGATATTGGCAGGCTGATAGGAAGCATTAAATATGTAGAGTACTTAGAATAGTATGGCCATTTTAATGATATTTATTCTTTCAATCTATGAGCATGGAATGTTTTCCATTTGTTTGTATAATCTGTAATTTCTTCCAGCAGTGTTTAATAGCTATTCTTGCAGAGATCATTCACCTCTTTAGTTACATGTGTTCCTAGGTTTTATTTTGTGGCTATTGTAAATGGGATTGCGTTGTTTATTTGGCTTTAGGCTTGAATGTTATTGGTATATAAAAATACTATTGATTTTTCACATTGATTTTGTATCACATGGCTTTACTGAAGGGGCTTATCTGTTCAAGGAGCCTTTTGGAAGAGACTTTTTAGGATTTCCTAGGTACAGGAATTTTATCATCAGTGAAAAGAGATAGTTTGACATCTTTTCCTATTCAGATGCCTTTTATTTCTTTCTCTTGCCTGATTGCTCTGGTCAGCACTCATAGTACTATGTTGTATAGAAGGTGAAAGTAAGCATTCTTATCTTTCTGTTTCTCAAAAGAATTGTTTCGAGTTTTTGCCCATTCACTATGACATTTGCTGTGGGTTTTTCATAGATGGCTCTTATTATTTTGATGTATGTTCCTTTGATGCCTAGTTTGTTGAGTGTTTTTATTATGTATGAATGAAGTATTTTATCAAAAGCTTTTTCTGCAAATATTGAGATGATCATACAGCTTTGGTTTTAATTCTGTGTATGTGATGAGCCACATTTATTGATTTGTGTATGCTGAAACAAACTTGCATCCCAGGAATAAAGCCTACTTGGTGATGGTGAATTAACTTTTTGATGTGCTGCTAGATTTGGTGTGCTAATATTTTGTTGAGGACTTTTGTGTCTATGTTCATTAGAGATATTAGCTCATAATGTTATTCTTTCAATGTGTCTTTGCTTGGTTTTGCCATTAGGGTGATGCTGGCTTCACACAATGGGTTAGACAGGATTTCTTTTTCCTGTTATTTTGAAATAGTTTCAGTAGAATTGGTACCAGCTCTTCTTTGTACATCTGATACAATTCTCTTGTGAATCCATCTGGTCTAAAAATTTTTTTGGTTTGTAAGTTTTGTTTTTAATTACTGATTCAATTTTGGGTCTTGATATTGGTTTATTCAAGGTTTTAATTTCTCCCTGACTCAATCTTGGGCAATTGTCCGTTTCCAGAAATACATCAATTTCCTCTAGATTTTCTAGTTTGTATGCATAGAGGTGTTCATAATAGTCTCCAAGTGATCTTTTATATTTCTGTTGGATTGATTCTAATATCCCCTTTGTCATTTCTGATTGTGTTTATTTGGATCGCTCTCTTTTTTTCCCTTGTTAATCTGGTTAGTAGTCTATCAATCTTGTTTATCCTTTCAAACAACCAATTTTTTTGTTTTACTGATTCTCTGTACAGATTTTTGGGTCTCAATTTTGTTAAGTTCTGCTCCAGTTTTGGTTATTTATTTTATTTTGCTAACTCTGGCATTAGTTTTGTGTGTGTTTTTCTAGTTCCTCTAGATGTTGTAGTGGGTTGTTAACTTCAGATCTTTCAAACTTTTTGAGGTAAGCATTTAGCACTATAAGCTTTCTTCTTAAGAGTTATTTTGCTGTATCCCAGATATTTAGGTATGTTGTGTCTCTGTTTTCATTTATTTCAAAGAACTTATTTCTGCCTTAGTTTTGTTGTTTACCCAAAAGTAATTCAGGAGAAGGTTGTTTAGTTTCCATGTAATCGTATGTTTTCTGGAGATATTCTTGGTATTGCTTTATATTTTTATTCCACTGTGGTTCAAGACTATGGTTGATATAATTTTGACTTTTCTTGAATTTATTGATACTTGCTTTATGGCTGAGCATGAGGTCAATCTTGGAGTATATTTTTTGTGTAAATCAGAAGAATGTGTTTTCCATGGTTGATGGGTGGTGATATGGTTTGGGTGCTCGTCCCCTTCAAATGTCATGTTTAAATGTTATTCCCAATGTTGGAATTTGGGCGTGGTACAAGATGATTGGATCCTGAGAACAAATTCTGGTGAAAGGAAAATAAATCTTGGGGCCCCCAAATTACTAAGCTAAGAAGAAAAGTCAAGCTGGGAACTGATTAGAGCCAACCTGCCTCCCATTCTATTCAAGGTCACCACTCTGCTCACTGAGATAAATGCATATCTGATTGCCTCCTTTGGAGAGGCTAATAAGAGAGTCAAAAAAATGCAACCATTTACCTCTGATCTACCTATGACCTGGAAGCCCCCTCACCACTTCGAGTCTTCCCACATTTGCTTTGAGTTTTCCCGCCTTTCTAGACAGAATCAATGTTCATCTTGCATGTGTTGATTGATGTCTCATATCTCCCTAGAATGCATAAACCAAATTGTTCTCTGACCACCTTGGGTACATGTTGTCAGGACCTCCTGAGGCTATGTCATGGATGTGCATCCTCAACCTTGGCAAAATAAACTTCCTAATAAACTGTGACCTGTTTCTGATTTTGGGGATTCACAGTTTCTAAATCAAGCCATTTCTGCTTTAATACTTGGTGCTTCTGAAATAGCAGCAATTTGTCCTAGCTGAAATATAGTAATGAGATTTAAAACATTTTTTTAAAAGGAGCTCAGTTGTTAAAAGTCAGCTTAATTAAAGGCTAACATCCAAGATGAGTGTGTGTGCGCGTGTGTTTGTATTTAAAAGGTCTTCATGTTTTGTTTATATTTTCTCTTTTTGGACCTTGTCTTTTTTGGAGCAAAAGTTCTTTTTCTTTTCAGTTGACTTAATTCTGTTTTCTTCATTAATAACTATTGCAACAGAGGCTACTCTGGGGATTTTTAAGAAAGAGGGTACTTCAGACACTTAGAAATGTCTTTGTTTAAAAAAAATTTTTTTAAGTGCATTGTAAAAACATCACACGGTCTAATCTCAAAATAATTCTCCCATTTTGGAGATCCAGGATTCAGTGTGGGCTCTACCCAGAGCTCAGAGATCCAGTTAAAAGATAGGTAGTCTCCATCTAAATAAAATTGGTCTCCTTATGCAATTATATGATAGATTTCTATAATTTTATGTTTGACTTGGCATCCATCTTTAATCTTTCTCCAGCACCACCAGACTTTTTCTCTGTGTACCTTATGATGTAAATTTTGCTATTTAATTTTCACTTGAGTTGTTTCCTTTAATATGCAAATTTAAGGCTATTTAGCTGACAACTGCCTAGGCTTCTGAAGCAGGTTATCAAGAATCTGAAAGCTTAAGATAGGAAGAAAAGTCTTTAGGAATCTATAAGGTGTACTTTCTATCAGCATACATCTATGTATTTATGTGTTGTGTACACAAAGATTCACTACTGAAAATATATAAAAGAACTCTAATTAAATGGCTTAAAGAAAAATAAAAGTGATTATATCAAATACTTTATCAAAAAATGAAAGACTATTCAAATGTACTTTCAAGTTTACATGACTTAAGTAAAATTTTTAATAAATCAGCTAGCTTTAAAATTATTGGTAAAGTAATATTATAAATGTATTAAGAATTGCTAGCATACATTTTTGTTTGCAATTATTAAGGAATTTCATACTTATCCCTGCCAAATACTATAAGGTGTCAAAATTTGGCATAGTGGTTACAAAACTATGAACCTAGCCCAAGACAATAATCTTTGCTTGTATAATCTTTAATAAATAAAACATTCATATTAGTTTAATAAAAATAGAACTATAAACTAAATTCCCCCAAAGTCCAGGAATGAACAAGGACAGGTTGGAGGTTAGAAGCAAGATGGAGTCACTTAGGTCATATTTTTTCCATTGTCTCAGTTAGAATTTTGCAGTGGTGAGCTTCAAACTTTAAATGATGACTATCACAGTTTTTATAAATAATCTAGATAAATGAATAAAATAAAATAATTAGATAAATATAATGGAATACAGACAAATGTGTCAGAATTTAGAATCTGAAGTTATATTAAGTTAAATAATAAATATCTTATTATTTGGGTATTTTCCAATAAAAATATATTGTAGGAAAACATTCTTTTTTTAAAAATTTCCTTTCTAAAAAGGTGAACAATTTTTATCTAATTTAAAGCTTATTTAAAGGTTATGTATAAAACAAGGTAAAAGGAACCAGGAAATATGAGAGATGTAAAGAAAGTTATAGAAACAAAGAGGTATCTTTTGGTAAGAACACTTAAAGAGAAATAATTTTATATGAGAAAGAATCTTGTATGGTGAATTTAGACCTAGAATAAAATGACTAGTTGTTTTTCACAATAAAAGGGTTCATAAAAAATAAAACAAAACAAAAACTTTTGGGGATTCAGCCCAGGTACTCGTGTGAGCTGCTGCTCCTGTGGTTCATGAGATTACCTGGGTCTAGAGTGTGGAGCTCCTCCGTGACAGCGAGGACATCACCATGCCTAAAGCATCAAAGGGAAAAAGTGCAGGACCAGAAAAAAAAAGTAACCCATCCATTTAGTAGAAAAGCAGCTCAAATTACGAGAGAGGCCCACAAACAAGAAAAACAGAAAATTGAAGAATGAAAAAGCCTTGTGTGAGGCTTTTTTCAACCTTATTTGTGAAAACCTGCAGTGGTTTCAAAATCATCTTGATCCCCCAAAAAAGGGATATTTAAAGAAAGATGCTTGTGAACTAATTGAAAGATATTAAAATCGATTCAACAGTGAGCTGGAGCAGAGTGAGTTACGTAACAGTATCAGGGACAGGCAGGGGAGGTGGCACTGTTCCCGGGAGACTGTCATCAAGCAGACGATGGAGCGGGAGTGAGAGCAGTATGAAGGATATGGTCTTGAGATTCCAGACATTCTAAATGCAAGTAACCTGTAAACGTTTAGGGAATGTGACTTTAATCTGAAGAAATTGCCAAACACTAACATAAGAAAAACTTGTGCTAATGATGCAATTCCCAAGAAGTGCAAGAGGAAAACTATTATAACTGTAGACCAAGATTTAGGGGAATTGGAACTAAACAATGAATCAAGTGACTCCGATGAGGAAATGACTGCAGTGGCATAATTGTCTTTGCTTGAATTAAAAATAAATAATTTAAGAGCTGCAAATTATATTCATTCATTACGGTACATAATTGTCAAGATAAAATAATTTCATATTGACATTCATTTATATGATGAGAGTTTAATTTGTAGTTTCAAAAATGGTGTTATGATATTTATTTTAAAATGAAGGTTGCTTTTCATTAAGTTGCTAAAATAGATAGACATGATCTACAAAAGCTGTTTAATCTTTTTCGTCTGAATTTTGGGCCGGAAGGGAGCAATATAACTAAGGACAAAAAAAGTTTTGTTTTTCTTGTGTATTTATGATCACCTAATTTCACATTTTGGGAAATGGACAGTAACCTGTTTCCTAAAAGATTCCTGTGGGTACTTTTTGAACTTTGATAATAGCAAAATTGTCTTTCAGTAATGTCACACTAATCCTTCTTTTAAGCATGAAATCCATTTTCCTTTTTTACAAAATAAGGGGAAATGTGATAAGAAATTTGTATACACTGGTGCATTATAGATTATTATTTATCATCTGAACGAGAGTTAAATGGTAAAAAAAAAATCAGTGGTGATTGTTATGTTGATCTTTCACAATTAATTTACCTTTTAACAAAGGGGATAAAGAGTTTCAGTTTACCTCCTTTTAATTGTATAATTTTTTTTGCTTTTTTATTGTGAAAAGTGATAGGTTTTATTTGTGGAGAGAGAACTAAAGATCAGAGAACCAGTGATTTTAATTATGTTACTTTTTCTTCTAAGAGATAAATTAAATTGACATATAATTCAATATTTTCAATATCATGAAAAGCATGAATGTTGTATAATTTTCTTCCTCAAAAAACTCGTTAAATGCAAGTATCCTTAACATGTTTTTAAAGGAGCACAATGCAGGTGTATTTGAGTATTTTCAAGAAAAGAATAAAACATCAATACTGGATTAGGTTAACTAAGTCTTATTAACAGTTTACTTAAAGTATTATAACTTTTCTTTACTTCTGAAAATTACAAATAAAATTTATTTCTGCAAACAAAACCTTTTATATGATCCAGTTGTCTATAATTCAAGGGAAATAATAATGGTCTTTCTAGAGATTGGGTTTGATGTAAAGAAAAACTACTTATACACTAAAGAATTAATTAGAAAAATAAATTTCCTTAAGTTATTTATTTACTCTTAATAAATTTTAAGATATTTTAATTTTTTTACCGCAAAGTTCAACTTTTATTGCGTTTCACCAATTTTCATTTTCTTCTCCCTTCTTTTAAAAGGCACAAAATAATAACGCTCTCCTTCAACTTATTTTCAGCTCATGTAAGATTTTTTCCCCTCAAGTTCTGTTTGTTGTGGCCTGAAGTTAACCATATTTTCTTAAAGATCTCAAGGAAATGTTTTCTTCCAACATAATATTCTGTACACGGCAGAAGGTCTTTTGTTTTGCCTTTTGGTAACTGGTCTAACAGATTTTACATTTTATCAAAATAATTCCTATGCCACTATTATTAAGTTTTGGTTTGCTTAGAAAAAAAGTGAGATTAAAAATTTTTTTAGCTTAGAGTTATTTTATTTTTGTGTGTTTCCTGTATGTGCTTTTTTTTTTTTTTTTTTTGAGAAGGAGTCTCCCTCTGTCACCCAGGCTGGAATGCAATGGCACAATCTCAGCTCACTGCAACCTCTGCCTCCCAGTTTCAAGTGATTCTCCTGCCTCAACCTCCCAAGTAGCTGGGACTACAGGCACGGGCCACCACACCCAGCTAATTTTTGTATTTTTAGTACAGATGTAGTTTCACCATATTGGCCAGGCTGGTCTCAAACTCCTGACCTCATGGTCCACTCACCTCGGCTTCCCAAAGTGCAGGGATTACAGGCATGAGCCAACATGGCCAGCCTTCTATATGTGCTTTTAAAGTACTTGTGACATTAAGTTACAGGGCTTTGAATCCTGGGTCTAAAATTGGCACCAAGTACTGCTAACTCTTCAACACTGACAGCAATTAAAGACTCATCTTCAGGCCCCATAAAAGATGCCAATCAAAATAAACTGCATTTCTGAGACACAGGTTCAGAAATTAAAACTATTCAACTCCTCAAGTCCCAGGGACCATCATGGAAGAGGGGGGAATGTGAGATTGTAAGGGCTAATTTTGAGAGATAAAATAAGTTCAGTTTCTCCATAAATTAATCATTAATGTGAAAGAGACATGGATTCAAGATCAGCATATGGGTCCCTGTGTCACATAAATAGGGTTTTCTTGAAGCAGTAAGTGACTCATAAATAAAGGTTGTAAAGGTTATAAAGGGCTCATAGAAGTTATGTCTTATGGGCAAGATTAAAATTTTATAGATTGTTTCTATAATTTTGAAAAACAAATTTAATTGGCTTTATGATGTTTTTATTAGAGCTTATTATTTGGAAAATTAAGTCTCCTCTCTAAAAGAATAAAGGTTTTCACCTTTTTAATGAAACCCTTGAGTTATCACTTTGGTCAAATGAATGACTTATTTTACAATGATCTATGATATCAAGTGTTTTAAACCTTTGATATTTGATGAACTTTCTAAAATCAGATTATAAATTGTTTTCTTCTGATTTAATTAATCCTTTGAGATATTAGGTTTCCTAAAGTCCAAAAATGAAATAATTTGGCTAATTTGCCATAAAAATTATACAGGAAACATTGTCAATTATGAAATAGTGTTTGAGTTTTTAATGGTATATTTGTATAAATATGTTATTGAAATGTGTTCCAAAATCACGGGAGACACATATAATTCTGCTATGACTTAGTATACATTATCAGCAATAATTATAATTATGTTAAATTGTTGTGTGCCACAAAGATAACAGATTTCCTTGTCAATTGTGTTTGACTATGGCTGCCCTAAAACCTTTTGTCATCCATGGACGATTTTTGTCTTGCTTTGATCTTCTTTAGAAGGTGATTTTATAATCAACTACAGAAATACAACAGGTGTTCTTAAATGCAGGTTTCTGATAACTTTGAAGATTATAACATTAGAATAAAGGAAAAAACTTTCAGGACTCTCATGGAGAGCTGAAATATTCATGAATATCAAGGAGAACAGGAGTTAACTGTGTGAACTTAACTAATAGAAGACTAAAGCAACCTTTTTAACTTTGTTTTTCAGAGTCAAGAAAACTTTTAAGCTATTTGCAGCTTTTATCAATTGAGTAAAGTACACCCCTATGAATAAAATTTGGAGCATATTTGTTTCTCTCTACCTGATTTCTCTAGAATTTGGAAACTATTTGTGAGAATTCTTAACTTATGACAATACAGTTATTTGCATAAGTGCAATAACAATTTGTTTTCTTTTGTAACAGGACACAATTAGAGAAACTGGTTATTTTCCCAAGGCTTTGACTGGAATGGTGTACTTTCCTTTAAGGAATCAAACTTGACTTATGGAGCCAATTGGCTCCATAAAAAAGCCCCTTGGAAAAACTGACCTCATATCTTTTTCTATACAGCACCTGTACAGGGTTCCTGACCTGTGATGAGTAAAGAATATCATTTTCTGACAGACCCAGGAGCCCCAAGTATATCTAAGAACCTCATCTGGGGAGGATCACCCAACTCATAGGTATTTGGTGGCACAAATCCATGGCTGGGCTCAGCTTTAAAAAAGACTTATCTGAAGTTTCTTCTATGAAACAAAGTTCCATCAAAGCCAATTTAAAAGCCTATGTAAAAAATACTTATTCTTGCTGTACTGTATACAAATAATTCGGCCAAGTACAATAAAGCAAACCAGTCTTATCGTGATTTGTCTTCAGTAAATATGAGAAAGTGGAGAGAGAAAAATTATGTTTCAAAAACTATAGTACACCTGCTGTTAGATTCTGGTCTTGCCCAATATTTTTCCATTTTTATTATTTTCTACAGTTTGGACTGAATTCTAATTTTTGTTGGCTACAAGTTTTCAAAATAATGTTTTCAATTTTTTTCCCTTACTTTTTTCCCTATTTTTTCTAATTTGGAGTCACTGAAAACTAAGCTGTGATTTTGTAAAGCCCTGCAAACTGAAGCTAGACAACTTAATATTCAGAAGAAAATAATAGCAACTTATTTACATAAATAAGCCACTTTCATATCTGCCTCCTGATGTATGGACTTCAGAGTACTGTGGCCTATATAGATTTTCTAGGATTATTCTTTTTTTTATTGTTTTTCTTTTTTCTTCCCCTATTTTCTCTTCACAGGACATGAGACTTCACAACCTTCTAAAAATGACCTTTTCTAATGCCTCAAGACTTACCTGTCTAGGAGTAAACCATCCTAGCCATGATGGATCAGTTGAAACCTGAAACCAGAGACTCATTTTGTTCTAAAAGAATCTCCAAAAGATTTTAAAAAAAGAAAAAAAGGAAAATGTGAAAGAAAAATAAATCTTGGGGCCCCCAAGTTACTAATCTAAAGGAAAAAGTCAAGCTGGGAACTGCTTGGGGCCAACCTGCCTCTTGTTCTATTCAAAGTCACCCCTCTGCTCACTGAGATAAATACATATTTGATTATCTCTTTTGGGGAGGCTAATCAGCAACTCAGAAGAATGCAAAAATTTGTCTCTTATTTGCCTATGACGTGAAAGCACCCTCCCCACTTTGAGTCTTTCTGCCTTTGCTTTGAGTTGTCCCACCTTTCCAGACTGAACCAATGTTCATCTTGCATATGTCTCATGTCTCCCTAGAACCTATAAAACCAAACTGTGCTCTGACCACCTTGGACACATGTTGTCCGGACCTCCTGTGGCTGTGTCACAGGTGTGCCTCCTTAACCTTGGCAAAATAACCTTCTTAAATTGCCTGAGACCTGTCTCAGGTTTTTGGGATTCACATTCCTCATAAATTTTTTAGTGCCAAGTCATGTGACTTAGTTAGTTCATGTGAGATCTGCTTGTTTAAAAGAGTCTGGGACCACTCCATTCTCTCTCTTGCTTCCACTCTCACCATATGATATGTCACCTTCTCTTTTCTTTCACCATAATTGTAATCTTCCCGAGGCCTTTGCCAGAAGGAGATGCTGGGGCCATGCTTGTACTGCCTGTAGAACCATGAACTAATTAAACCTCTTCTCTTTATAAGTTATCCAGCTTCGTGTTTTTTTTTAATAGCAATATCAGAATGTATTGACAAAGAAAATTGGTACTGAGAATAGGGTGTTGCTATAAAGACATTTGAAAATGTAAAAGCAACTTTGGAGATAGGTAACAGGCAGAAATTAGAAGAGTTTGCAGGGCTCAGAAGAGATAGGAAATGGCAGAAAAGTTTGGAACATCTTAGAGCCCTGATAAAAGGTTGGGACCAAGATGCTCATAGGGATACGGACAGTGCAGTCCAAAATGATGAGATCTCAGATGAAAATAAGAAAGTTATTAGGAAGTAGAGTAAACGTTCCCCCATGTTATGCCCTAGCAAAATGCTTGGATGCATTGTGTCACATCCTAAGGACCTTTGGAAGTGAGAGGAGGTGCCAGCTGGGCTTTCTGGGTCGAGTAGGGGTTCAGAAAGCTATGAAACTCACTCATTTCCTGCATCAAGACTTACTTCAGTCCTGGATGAATAATATTGAAAATTTATGCTTAAAATATTCCTAACACCAGGATTTGTGCATGTGTTTTCTTCCCCAAGAAAGCTATAAACAGAGAAAATTTTGCTGTAAGTTTCTCTGTCGTCTCTCCCTCTCCCCCTTCCCCCTCCCTCGAAACTAAAGTAAAAGAAATGTTAACTGCCTGTTTTTCTGTGACCAGGGGACCTTATCTATATTCCCAATTCCAATTCCTTGTAAACATACTTTGTAAAGTCCTGTAAGATCCTGTCTCCTTTGCCAGGCTGCTGCAAGGTCATAAGATAAGATAAAAGGTCAACTTAGATAAAACCTAAGTTGCAATTCCAGTTTTCCTCAAAATCTAAGACATGGCACAAAATAATTTACTGCCTTTGTTTCTTGCTCTGGTAACATCTTCCCGCCACTCGTATTTCCCGCCTTAAAGAGTTTAAAAGGCAATCACCCAAAACCACCAGTGGCTACCCATTCGGGACCCCTTCCATGCGGTGGAAGCTTTGTACTCTTGCTCTGCTCAATAAAACCTACTGCTTACTCTCTCTCAGTCCGAGTCTCTATCACTCACTGTGGTCAGCCACAACCCCAATTCTTTGGCATGGCTAGGCAAGAACCTTAGGTGTTACAGAAGGTTGAAGTTAAGAGTGATGACCTATGGTATGTAGTAGAAGAAATTTTAAAGCAGCAAAACATTGAAGAATTGGTGTGGCTACTTTTAATTGCCTATGATCAGATGCAGAAGCAAAGGAATGACTTAAAATTTGAACATATATTTACATATATATATATTTTTTGAGGTGGAGTTTCACTCTTGTTGCCCAAGCTGGAGTGCAATGGTGTGATCATGGCTCACTGCAATGTCCGCCTCCTGGGTTCAAGTGATTCTCCTGCCTCAGCCTCCCAAGTAGCTGGGATTACAGGTGCCTGCCACCATGCCTGGCTAATTTTTGTATTTTTAGTAGAGACAGGGTTTCACCATGTTGGCCAGGATTGACTTCGTGATCTGCCTGCCTCGGCCTCCCAAAGTGCTGGGATTACAGGTGTGAGCCATAGTGCCCAGCCGAAACTTATATTTTAAAAGGAAGCAGAGCATTAAAGTTTGGAAAATTTGCAGCTTGGTTCTTTGGCAGAGAAAGAATCCAAGCAGTGGGCAGAACAACCACTTACTAGACAGATTAGTATTACAAAAGGGAGCCAGGTGTTAACATCCAAGACAATGGCAAAAAGGCCTTTAAGACATTTCAGAAATCTCCAAGGCAGCCCCCCTTATCACAGGCCCAGAGGACTAGGAGGAAAGAATCATTTCAATGGCCAGGCCTGGGGTGCAGCTGCCCTGTGTTGCCTTGGGACAGTTCTCTCTAAATCCTGGCTGCTCCAGCCACAGTCAAGGCTCAAAGGGTCCTAGATGCAGCTCAGGCTGCTGCTCTGGAGAGCGCAATTCATAGGCAGTGGCGGCTTCCACATGGTGTTAAGCCTGCAGGTGCACAAAATGCAAAAATGAAAGAGGCTTGATAGCTCCCATATAGTTTCCAGAGGATGTATGGGAAAGCCTGGGTACTCAGACAGAAGTCTGCCACAGGGGCAGAGCCTTCACAGAGAAACTCTTCTAGGGTAGTACCAAGGGGATATGTGGGACTGGAGACTCCACACAGAGTCCCCATCAGGGTACTGCCTAGAGTAGCTGTGGGAAGGGGGCTGCTACCCTCCAGACTCAAGGATGGTGAACTTACTATCGGCTTACAAACTCAGAAGACTTCAGGCTTGCAGCCCAGACTTTTGACTCCAGCCCATGAGAGCAGCCATGGAGGCTACACCCTTCAAAGTCACAAGGGTGGAGCTTCCCAAGACCTTGGGAGCCCATCCCTCATACTACTGTGCTCTGGATGTGGGACCTAAAATCATTGTATCTTCCTTCCATCCCCAACCCAGGGGTTATGACTGTGGAGAATGCTGGATAGGAGGATCTTTTCACTTTGCTTCTATAGCCCTATGTACTTCTGTCCACAGGTTTTGCATTGGGCTGTGCAATTTGACAGGCAAGCCAGTAGATGGCGCTTATGGATAAGAGCCAGCTGCGGGGAAATTGGCTGGGTGTACCTTATACTTGGTCCTTGTCTGCTGGGAGAAGTTCTCTATTACCTCAGGCAATAGGCTGATTCATGGAGTGCACAGGGTCTGAGCTTAGTTCCCTGCTCAGCCCTGTGTGGGGGAGGGGCCAAGGTGAGTAGGGCCTGACCATCTTGGTCTACCTACAGGTCCTCCAATTGCAGACAAGAGTACCAGCATCAAGAGAGACTTCAGTGGGCAGCCACTAAGCACCCAAAAGTTGTGCCTGGATGTGGAGCTAGGAAACACTTTCAACCCCAGTTCTCCACACAAGGAGGGTAGGGAAATTCCAGCTGCTAGTCCATGCAAGTGGGTGCTCCAAATGCCTGAAGATCTGCCTGGGCAAGGAGTGGAGAGCGCCTCCATGCACCAGGCTCTCTGCACAGGAGGAGTAGGCTGACTCAGACTTCTGTTATGGGTGAGCAGGTGCTCCAAATGTCTGGAGATCTCCCTGAGCACGGCATAGAGAGGGCCCTCCTGCACCCAGATCTCTTCACAGAAAGGTGATGACTCAGGCTCCATGTCAGTGGGTGATCCAAATGCCTAAAGATCTGTTTACATGTACAGGAAAGAGGGACCCACTGTACCATGATCTATGCACAGAAAGAGTTGGCTGACTCAGGCTGCTGATTCAGGCAAGGAGGTGTTTTGAATTCCTGGAGATCTGCCTGAGTGTGGAGCAGAAATAACCCCATTGACCCACGATCTATATTCATGAAGAGTGTGGTGGCTCAGGCTGTGGGTCCATGCAATCAGGTTGTATTTGGGTTCTCTATATAGATAGAACTAATTGGAGATATATATATCCAATTATATATATAGTATTTTATATATAATAAACTCTATACTATATATATTGACTATATAATTAATAACCTGTTCTTTATATTTATAATGAGTAGTTTATTAAGTATTAATTACATGATCACAAGGTCCCACAATACGCCATCTGCAAGCTGAGGAGCAAGAAAAAGCCAGTTGGAGTCCCAAAACTGAAGAACTTGGAGTCCATTGTTTGAGGACAGGAAGGGTCCAGCACAGGAGAAAGATGTAGGCTGGGAGGCTAGGCCAGGCTAACCTCTTCACTTTTCTCTGGCTGCTTTATCCTGGCCATGCTGGCAGCTGGTTAGAAGGTGCCCACCCACATTAAGGGTGGGTCTGCCTTTCTTACATTTCCAGCCCACTGACTCAAATGTTAATCTCCTTTGGCAACACCCTCACAGACACACCCAGGATCAATACTTTCTATCCTCTGATCCAATCAAATTGACACTCAGTATTGACCACAACACAGGGGCTCTGAATGCCTAGATTTCTGCCTGGGGATGGAGTGGCGAGGGCCTCACTGCACCATGATCTCAGGGCAGTAGACTGGGACACCAAGGAATGACAAATGCTGACCAGCACCAGGTCACCAAGCTGGCCCTGGCTGCAAATCTCATCACCCAAGAAAAACTGCAGATGAGACAGCTCTCCTGCGAAACCAGGCCTGCAATGGGGAAGAACACAACTCCAGGGCCTACTGCTAAGGCACTTTTCACAGTTCTGGCTGTAGAGGCCTCTAACCCACTCCAGAGCAGGCTCTTAAATCTCTGGACAGAAATGAAAATGCCTGTGTGGCTATACTGCTGAGTCATCAAAGAATGGCTGACTTTATAAGCGCCCATGTTAAAAATGGCATCCTGCTCTTTGTCCTGGGTCTGAGAAAAATCCTGTAGCTTTTCTTGGTGTCTCTTTCACTCTGTGTCTAAGCTTCTCCCCAAGTTATCTCCAGGGCTTGGGAGAAATAAAGTGCTCTCCCTCAGCCTGGGTTGCTTGGTCCCAGTAGAGTAGTGAGTCACAGAGGGAAGCTCTCTACCTCTCTTATGTCCTAAAACTTTACTCACTTTTATCAGCTGGACACCACAACAAGGGCTGTTCACCCACATTCTTCTCTCCAGGATCTGGGGTGTTCTTCATAATTCTGGTGGAGTCCCACATTCCTTCTTGAATTAAAGCTCACAGAGTTTATCTTTATTCACTATCTGGTTATTACCAAGTGGCTGAGGCATGCTAGAAACTTCTAATTCACCATCTTGGGGGAAAAAACAACAACAACAACAAACCACCTCTTTTATTTCTTTTTCTTGCCTAATTGCTCTGGCTGGGACTTCCTATACTATGCTAAATAAAAAGTGGTAAAAGTAGCATTCTTGTCTGGTTCCTGATATTAGAGAAAAGGTTTTCAATCTTTTTCTATTCAGGATTATGCTAGCTCTGCACTTGTCATACGTTGCCTCCACTGTTCCTTCTACTGGAGGGCTTCAAAAAAGTTCACAGAAAATGCATGTTATATATACAAAAAAAGAAAAAAAAAAACTATGACAGGGCCAGGTATGGTGGCCCACTTTGGGAAGCTGAGGCTGGAGGATTGGTTGAGCCCAGGAGTTCAAGACCAGCCTAGGTAACATGGCCAAACCCCATTTGAACTAAAAATATGAAAATTAGCTGAGCATGGTTGTGCGCACCGGTAGCCCCAGTTGCTTGGGAGGCTGAAGTGGGAGGATTGCTTAAGCCCAGGAGGTTGAGGCTGCAGTAAACTGTGATCACGGCACTGCCCTCCAGCCTGGGTGACAGAGAGAGACCTTGTCTCAAAAACAAAACATAACATACCAAAAAGTAAGCATGGAACTTACATTTTCTTGGCACTAAAATCAACTTACACTAACTTGTTATAACATGTATGAAAAGGATCTACTTTGACGCACTAAGTAGGATGAAACATCAGTTTGGAAACAGCCCCTATCAGAGCAACATGCACTTTGGTAAATTTGAAGCAAAAACAAAAACCAAATTTAAAATGATGCTTGAGTGGGAGAATGATGAAATCATTCATGCTTTATGAAAAGTTTATAGAATAATGACGTCCCAAAATTAGCAGTTTATAAATGGGTAACTTGTTTTAAGAAGGTATTAGATGATGTAAAAGATGAAGCCCACACTGGCAGACCATCCACATAAATTTGTGAGGAAAAAGTAATCTTGTTCATGCCTGAACTAAAAAGGACCAACAATTCACAGCAGAAACAGTAGCCAACACCATAGACATCTCAATTGATTCAACTTTCATGATTCTGACTGAAAAATTAGGGTTGAGTACATTTTTCTCTTCAAGGATGCCAAAATTATTGCTCCCAGTTCAGCTGCAGACAACAGCAGAGCTTCCAATGGAAATTTTAAACAAGTGGGATCAGCATCCTTCAAAGAACTGTAATAGAAGATGAAACATGGCTTTACAAGTACAATCCCAAAGACAAAGTACAATCAAGCAATGGCTACCAGCAGGGGGAAGTAGTCCAGTCAAAGCAAAAGTAGATTGGTCAAGGGTAAATATTATGGCAATTGTTTGGGGGATGCTCAAGGGATTTTGCTTGTTCTGTTTCTGGAGGGCCAAAGAATCATAACATCTGCCTGTTATGAGAGTGTTTTAAGAAAGTTAGCCAAACCTTTAGCATAAAACAAATGCCCAGGAAAGAGAGCCCTTCTACAACACAACAATATTGCTACTCATGCTTCTTATTAACAAAGACGATTTTCTGAGAGTTTTGATGAAATATTATTAGGCATCCACCTTACAATCCTGATTTGGCTTCTTCTGACTTCTTTTTGTTTCCTAATCTTAAATCTTCAGAGCGAGACTCCGTCTCAAAAAAAAAAAAAAAAAAAAATCTTTAAAGGACACCCATTTTTCTTCAGTCAATGATGTAAAAAAGGACTGCATTGACATGGTTAAATTCTCAGTCTTTTATGGTGAACAAAATGGCTGGCATCATCACTTATAAAAGTGTCTTGAACTTGATAGAACCTTTGAGAAATGATATTTATACTTTTATTTTTATCTTTTAATTTCATTATTTCTAGAACTGTTTTGAAGTCCCTTTTTATACCTATTGTGTTGAGTTTTTATCATGAAGAAATGTTGAACTTGATTTATTTTTTGGCATCTATTGAAATGATCATGTGGCTTATGTTCTTGATTCTATTAATGTAATGTATCACTTTTAGTGATTTCTGTATGTCAAATCATCCTTGCACCCCTGGGATAAATCCTTCTTGATCATGGTGAATAATCTTGTCGATGTATCAGTGAATTCAGTTAGCTAGTATTTTGTTGAAGATTTTTGAATATATATTAATGAGGATATTGGCCTGTAGTTTTCTTTTTTGTGTGTTTCTTCATGTGGTTTTTGTATCAGGTTAATGCTGGCCTCATAGAATGAGTTTAGAAGTATTTCTTTCCCATCAATTTTTTAGAATAGTTTGAGTAGTATTACTAATTTTAAAAATTAGTATTTTAAAATTTTTTTGGTAGAACTTAGTAGTGAATCCATAAGGTCCTGGTCTTTTCTTTGATGAGAAACTTTTTATTACTGCTTCTATCTTGTTATTTGTTGCCTGTATGTTCCAGGTATCCTATATCTTAATGGTTTAATCTTGGTAGCTTGTATACCTCCAGAAATTCATCTATTTACTCCAGGTTTTCCAACTTACTGGCATATAGTAGTCTTTAAAATCCTTTGTAACTCTGTGGTGCCAGTTGTTACGCTTCCTTTTAAATTTATGATTGTATTTATTTGGTTTTTTTCTCTGTTTTTCAAATTAATCCAGCTAAAAGTTTTAAAATTTTGTTTATCCTTTCAAAAAACACAAATTTTTGTTTTGGTGATTCTTTCTATTGTTTTTAAACTGATTTAAAAAAAAATTCTGCACATTATTGGGTTTGCTTTGTTCTTGCTTTTCTAATTCTTTAAGGTGCATTATCATGTTCTTTATTTGAAATCTTTCTGCTTTTTGTATCTAACTGTTTGTTGCTGTAAATTTTCCTCTTAGCACTACTTCTGCTGTATTCCTAGGTTTTGGTATGTTATGATTCCATTTTCATTCGTTTCAACAAATGTTTTTGTTTTTATCTTAATTTCTTCATTGACCCAAATGACATTCAGGAGCACGTTGTTTAATTTTCATGTCTTTGTATACTTTTCAAAGTCCCTATTTTTATGAATTTCTAGTTTTATTCCATTTTGTTCCTCTGTTTCTATTTTTAAAAGTTTGTTGATGCTTGTTTTGCAGGCTAACATATAGTCTATCCTGGAGGATGTTCCATGTGCTAATGAGCAGAATGTATATTCTGCAGTGTTAAATAAAATAATCTACAAATAACCATTAGGTCCACTTGGTCTATATTGCAGGTTAAATCAAATGTGTCTGTTGATTTTCTGTCTGGATGATCAATTCAATTCTGAAGTTTGGGTAACTAAAGTCCACAAACACTTTTTTTGTATTGAGGTCCATCTCTTTCTTTGACTCTAGCAACATTTGCCTTATATGTCTGGGTACTTCACGTGAAAAGTGTCATTGGTAGTTTGATAGAAATAGCATTGAATCTGCAAATTGCTTTGGGCAGTATGGCCATGGCAACAATGTTAATTCTTTCTATCCATGATCATGGAATGTTTTTGCAGTTCTTTTTGTCATCTCTGATTTCTTTCAGCAGTGTTCTGTAATTGTCATTGTAGAGATATTTCACCTCTCTAGTTATCTGTATTACTAGGTATTTTGTTCTCTTGCGGCTATTGTGAATGGAATTGCATTCTCGATTTGGCTGTCAGCTTGGACATTTTTGGTGTTTTCAAAAATGGTACTTATTTTTTTACATTGATTTTTTTATCCTAAAACTTTGCTGAAGTTGTTTATCAGTTCTAGGAAGTTTTGTGCAGGGACTATGGGGTTTTCTAGGTATAAAATCATATCATATTTAAAGAGACATATTTTGACTTCCTCTTTTCCTATTGGGACCCCTTTTATTTCTTTTAATTTTTAATTTTTTTTGAGATGGAGTCTCACTCTGTTCTCCAGGCTGGAGTGCGGTGGCATATTCTCAGCTCACTGCAACCTCCACCTCCTGGGTTCAAGTAATTCTTATGCCTCGGCCTCCTGAGTAGCTAGGACTACAGATGTACACTATGTCCAGCTAATTTTTTTATTTTTTCAGGAGAGATGGGCTTTCACCATGTTGACCAGGCTGGTCTCAAACTCCTGACCTCAAGTGATCCTCCCACTTCAGCCTCCCAAAGTGCTGGGATTGCAAGTATAAGCCACTGCACCCAGCCTCCTTTTATTTCTTTCTATATGGCCTGATTTCTCTGGCTAGGAATTCCAGTACAATGTTGAATAGGATTAGTGAGAGTGGGCATCCTTGTCTTGTTCTGGTTCTCAAGGGGAATGTGTCTAGCGTTTGCCCATTTAGTATGATCTCAGCTGTCAGTTGGTCATAAATAGCTCCTATTATTTAGAAGTATGCTCCTTCAATGCCTTGTTTGTTGAGGGTCTTTAACATGAAGGATGTTAAATTTTATTGACAGTCTTTTGTGTCTATTGTGTCTATTGAGATAGTCATGTGGTTTTTGTTTTTAGGTCTGTTTATGTGATAAATTATGTCTTTTGATCTGCATATGTTGAACCAACTTTGAGTCACAGGGATAAAGCATACTTGATTGTGATGGATTATATTTTGATGTGCTGCTGGATTCAGTTTGCTAGTATTTTGTTGAGAATTTTTGCATCTATGTTCATCAGGGATATTAGCCTTTAGTTTTCTTTTTTGTCATGTCTCTGCCAGATTTTGTTACAGAATGATGCTGGCCTCATAGAATGACTTAGGGAGCAGTCCCTCCTACTAAATTTTCAGTAATAATTTCAATTAAGTTGTTATAGCTCTTCTTCATATGTCTGGTAAAATTTGGCTATTAATCCATCTGAATCAGGGCTTTTTCTGAATGGTAGTTGATATGGTTTTGCTGTGTCCCTACCAAAATTTTATCTTGAATTGTAGCTCCCATAATTTCCATGTGTCATGGGAGGGACCAAGTAGGAGGTAATTGAATCATGGGGATGGGTTTTTCCTGTGCTGTTCTCATGAGAGTGAATAAGTGTCATGACACCTGATTGATTTCTAAAAGGCAGTTTTCCTGCACATGCTCTCTTGCCTGCCACCATGTAAGATGTGCCTTTGCTCCTTCACCTTCTGCTATAATTGTGAGGCCTCCTCAGCCATGTAAAATTGTAAGTCAATGAAACCTCTTTTTCTTTATAAGTTTCCAAGTCTTGGGTATGTCCTTATAAGCAGCATGAAAACAGAATAATACAATAAATTGGTAGCAGTAGAGTGTAGTGCTGCTGTAAAGATACCTGAAAATGTGGAAGTGACTTTGGAACTGGGTAAGAGGCAGAGGATGAAACAATTTAGAGGATGTGGAAGAATATAAAAGAAGTGATAAAGTTTGGAACTTCCTAGAGGCTTGTTGAATGGCTTTGACAAAAATGCTGAAGTGATATGGATAATAAAGTTCAGGCTGAGGTGGTATCAGATGGAGATGAGAAACTTGTTGGGAACTGGAGTAAATGTCACTCTTGCTATGCAAAGAAACTGGTAGCATTTTCCCCTGCCCTAGAGATAAGTGAAACTTTAAACTTGAGAGAGTTAATTTAGGGTATCTGGCAGAAGAAATTTCTAAGTGGCAAAGTGTTCAAAATGAAGCAGATCATACAAGTTTGAAAAATGTGCAATCTGATGATGCAGTAGAAAAGAAGAACCCATTTTCTGGGAAGAATTCAAGTCCACAGCAGAAATTTGCATAAGTAATGAGGAGCCAAATGTTAATCACCAAGACAATGGGGAAAATGTCTCCAGCGCATGTCAGAGAACTTCATGGCAGCCCCTCCCATAACAGGCCCGGAGGCCTAGGAGGGAAAATGGTTTCTGGGCCAAGTCCATGGCTCCCCTGCTGTGTGCAGCCTTGGGACTTGGTGCCCTGCATCCCAGCCACTCCAGCTGTGACTAAAAGGGGCCAATGTACAACTCAGGCCATGACTTCAGAGGGTGGAAGTCCCAAGCCTTAACAGCTTTCATGTGTTGTTGGTCCTGTGGGTGCACAGAAGACAAGGATGGAGGTTTAGAAACCTCTGCCTAGATTTCATGGAAATGCCTGCATGTCCAAGCAGAGGTGTGCTGCAGGGGTACAGCCTCACAGAGAACCTTAGCTAGGGCAGAGGAGATGTGAGATTGGAGCCCCCACACAGAGTTCCCACTGGGGCACTGCCTAGTGGAGCTGTGAGAAGACGGCCACTGTCCTCCAGACTCCAAAATGGTAGGTCCACTGACAGCTTGCAGCCACACCTGGAAAAGCTGCAGACACTCAACTCCAGCCTGTAAAAGGAGGCAGATAGGGAGCTGTACCCTGCAAAGCCACAGGGTCAGAGCTGCCCAAGGCCATGGGAGCCTACCTCTTGCATCAGCATGACCTGGATGTGAGACATGGTGTCAAAGGAGATCATTTTGGAACTTGAAGGTTTAATGAGTACCCTATTGGATTTTGAACTTGCATGAGGCCTGAGGCCCTTTGTTTTGGCCAATTTCTGCCATTTTGAATGGGTGTGTTTAACCAATGCCTGTAGTCCCCATTGTATGTAGAAAGAAAATAACTTGCTTGCAATTTTATAGGCTCATAGGCAGAAAGTTCTTGCCTTGTCTCAGATGAGACTTTGGACGGCAGACTTTGAGTTAATGCTGAAATGAGTTAAGACTTTGGGGGACTGTTGGGAAGGCATGATTGGTTTTGAAATGTGAGGACATGAGATTTGGGAGGGGCCAGGGGCAGAATAATATGGTTTGGCTGTGTACCCACCCAAATCTCATCTTGATTTGTAGCTTCCATAATCCTGATTTGTCCTGGGAGGGACCTGGTAGGAGGTAATTGAATCATGGCAGTGGGTTTCTTATGTATGTTCTCATGGTAGTCAATAAGTCTCATGATATGGGATGGTTTTATACAGGACAGTTCTTCTGCACATGCACTCATGTCTGCCACCATGTAAGACGTGTTTTTTTCTCCGCCTTCACTTTCTGCCATGATTGTGAGGCCTCTCAGCCATGTGAAACTGTGAGTCCATTAGACCTCAATTTCTTTATAAATTACCCAGTTTTGGGTATGTCTTTATTAGCAGCATGAGAACAGACTAATGCAGTAGATTTTTTATTACTGATTCAGTTTTGGAACTTGTTAATGTTTGGTTCAGGGTTTCAACTTCTTTCTAATTCAATCTTGGGAGGTTGTATGTTTCCAGGAATTTATCTTTTTTTTCTTTATGTTTTCTAGTCTGTATGCATAGAAGTGTTCATAATAGTCTATGAGGGTTTTTGTGTTTCTATTGGAGCAGTGCTAATGTCCTCCTTCATCATTTCTGCTTGCATTTATTTGGATCTTATCTCTTTTTTTATTATCCTAGATAGTGGTGTATCAATCTTATTATTTTTTCAATGAACCAACTTTTGGTTTTACTGATCTTTTTGTATGTTTTGTTCACATCTCAATTTTGTTCAGTTCAGCTTGGATTTTGTTCATTTCTTTTCTTCTGCTAGCTTTTGGTTTGGTTTGCCCTTGTTTTTCTAGTTCCTCTGGGTGTGATGTTAGGCTGTTATTTTGAGACATTTCTGACTTTTTGATGTGGATAATTAGTGCTATGAACATTTCGCTTACCACTGCTTTCTCTATATCTCAGAGATTCTGGTATGTTGTATCTTTGTTTTCATTAGTTTCAAAAAAATTGCTTTATGCCTAAATTTTATTGTTTACCCAAAAGTCATTCAGGAGCAGGTTATTTAATTTGCATTTAAATACATGGTTTTGAGATATCTCACTGGTATTGACTTCTATTTTTATTGTGCTGTGATCTAATACTGTGGTTGGTATGATTTTGTTATTTTTGAATTTGTTGAGAATTGCTTTATGGCTGAGAATGTGGTTGATTTTAGAGTATGTGCCATGTGCAGAGTAGGAGAATGTATATTCTCTTGTTTGGAGTGGTAAGTGGTATGTTCTGTAGATGTCTGTGAAGTCTATTTTGTCAACCATTGAATTTAGATTCTGAATATTCTTGTTAGCTTTCTGCCTCAATTATTTGTCTAACACTGTCAGTGGGGTGTTGAAATCTCCCACTATTATTTTGTGGTTATCTAAGTTTCTTCACAGGTCTCTAAGAACTTGTTTCATAAATCTGGGTGCTCCAGTGTTAAGATATATATATATGTATATAGAATAGATATACATCTATATATAATATTTAGTATATAATATTAAATATATTTAAATAATAAATAATATGTAATATGTATACTATTTAAGTCTTCTTGTTGAATTGAAGCCTTTATCATGATGTAATGTCCTTCTTTATCCTTTTGATCATGGTTTGTTTAAAATGTACTTTGAGATAAGAATAGTAACCCTTTTTTTGTTTTCTGTTTGCTTGATAGATCTTCTTCCATCCCTTTACTTTGAGCCTATGATTGTCATTGTATGTGACATGGATCTCCTGAAGATAGCATATAGTTGGGTCTTCTTTATCTAATTTGCCACTCTGCACCTTTTAAGTGGAATCATTTAACTTGTTTATATTCAAGGTTAATACTGATATGTGTGGAAGTGATTCTGTTATTGTGTTGTTAACTAGTTGTTATGTAGGCTTGATTGTGTAGTTCCTTTATAGTGTCAATGGGCTGTGTACTTCAGTGCGTTTTTGCAGTGGCCAGTAATGGTCTTTTGATTCCATGTGTAGTGCTCCCTTAAGGACTCCTTTTAAGTCAGGTCTGGTAATAAATTCCCTTAACATTTGCTTGTCTGAAAAGCATTTTATTCCTCTTTTGCTCATGAAGTTTAGTATAGCTGTATAGGAACTTCTTGATTGGAATTTCTTTTCTTCAAGAATGCTGAATATAGGCCCCCAATCTCTTCTGCCTTGTAGAGTTTCTGCTGAAAAGTTTTCTGCTGGCATGATGATGTTCCCCTTGTGGGTAGGTGACATGCCCCTTCTCTTTAGCTGCCTTTAATATTTTTTCTTTTGCATTGACCTTGGATAATCTGATGACTATGTGTCTCAAGGATGATCATCTTGTATAGTATCTTGCAGGGGTTCTGTGAATTTCCTAAATTTGTTTGTCAACCCGTTTAACTAGGTTGAGGAGATTTTGATGGACAATGTTTTGCAACTTGCTTACTCTCTTTTTTAGGGATGCCAATGAGTCATAGGTTTGGTCTCTTTATATAATCCCATATATCTCAAGGTTTTGTTCATTCTTTTTTATTTTTGTCTGACGAAGTTAAATCAAAGAACCAATCTTTGTTGTGAGACAATCAAAGACCAAAGAGATCAATAAATGTTCAGGAGAGTCTATTAAGGTGATCACCAGCCCAGACGGACATGTGTCCAGAAAGCCTGAGCCCCGAAGAAAGAGCTTTCACTACTTTTAAATATCTTAAGGCGAGAACTACGTGAAGCAGGAAGCAAGTTACAGAAGCAAGAAACAACAGCGGCATTGCAACATTTCTTACATTTTGAGAAAGACATGACTTGCAACCTAAACTTATCGGTCTTGTGACCCTGCAGTCGTGCAGGAACTCGCTGGGCCTGTAATAAACTTTGAAGAATGTGGAGTTGGGGAGCATAGATAAGGTCCACTGTCCACAGAGAGAAGACAGGCTGTTAATATTCCCTTGTAACTTGAGTGTAAGGGGAGGTCACACTTTGCAGCAACTTTAAGAGGATTTAAAAACTTCTATTACTACTACTATTAGGTTATAGTTGATTTCATTAATTCCTTCTTCATTCCCCCCTTTTGGTGCATGACACAAATGTAGATTAGTAAAGAGAACCACAGTTAGCTATTTTTTCTTGAGTAGGTACATACTCATCTTGGGATACTGGTTGGTACTTTTGTAGAGCCACTATTCATGTGGTGGTATGTCTGGCTACTATTGCTTCTATGGTGGATTGGATGCTTCTGATGAGAAGTGGCAGGAGACAAGAAAGCAGGAGGCATACACCTATTATGGCCACAAAGCCTATTATTAAAGTTTTAAAGCCTCCAAACCATGAAAACCATCCTCCAAAGAGTTAACTCGGGTTCCAACCAGACCACATCTGGGCCAGAACATGAGCTAACTTTAGCATCCTGGCAGTGATTTTCATGACAGCTTTTCCATTGTCATCAATTTGTAAAAAGAAATTCGTTAAATTAAGTTTTCCACAAACTCCTCCTTCTGAAGCTAAAAGATAATCCAGGGCTAACCTGTTCTGATAAATCGCATCTCTCATCTGGGTCGCCTGTATGGCTAGCAAGTCTAAGGCTCAGGCTGTTTCAATGACTATAATTTCCAGAACTGCTTGCAACCTTGTGATGCAATTTAACATATAAATAGGAGTATGGTATCTCCATGACTCATTTTGTGCCCAGGTGGCTGGTACATAGTATTTGCTAATTCTTTCAAGGGGCCATTCATTGTCTTTCCAGCTCCCTATTTCAATGTCCTTTTTAATGGTAGTATTTATTTTTTCCAAGTACTTATTTTTGTAAACACATTTCTTCAGACTCTTTTTCTGCCTTCATCGTAGACCAGATACCTTAGATTTTTTCCCTTGCTGCAGTGGGAGTAGGAAAAAGGATAGCCTTATTGTTCCTAATAGACTCACCCCTGTCCATTTATCAGATAGCAATCGATAAGCTTTTGTTCCACAGATCCAATATAATCCTGCAGGTGTTCCTCAAATTCAGGCAAGGTAAAACTGTCCTGTGGCATCAGTTCTCTGGCTTCCAGGGCCATTGATCTTCTATATTAGTACCTCCACATACATCAGCTTGGCAGGCATCAAAATATATGGAGACAGGCCCTTTATGCAAGTAAGGGAATACTTCTGTTTTGTTTACAAGTTTATTGACCCCGGTTTCTGTGGGGTTTGTATATGATGTCATTAGGGATTTGCCAATTTGGACTTCAAATGAGAAATCATAGGGCAAGAACTCTGGGTCATAACATACTTAGGGTTGCCTGTTTCCAGGATCACAGACTGAGTAACAAGTCTGGTTATAGACACAAGTTCCTGTATGAGTCCCTGTACACTCATAGTAGGTCTGATATAACAGAGTTTTAGTCACACCTTTTCCGGACCAGGCTTCTATCATACAGTGATGACAGTCATTTTGGTCCCCATTTATAACCATAGGTGAAAGTGTCAGTGGCTTTAGTATTACTAATATGATTAAACTTATACTATGCATGGGCACCCCTCTGGGCAACAAGCTTGGCAGCATTTGCAAAGATAACATGACAGCAAAATAGTCAGTACAAGTAAGAGTATAACTATGTTTGTAAATTCAACCCACATTTACTTATCTATCATTGACTTTCTCAGGCTTCAGCCATGCATAGACTAGTCAGCTTCCAGTTGTGTGACTAGAACAGGGCTCGATGTTTCCTTAAGCTTCAGCCATGCATGGACTGACCCAGCCTCTGGTGTGATTGGAGCAGGGCAGTTGTTCAGTTGTTCTTGTCAGCAGTGGCTTGATTTCACTGTAGGATCAGCCGTGTTGGGTGGTCTGGGTATTGTTGACTGGTCCACTGGTCCTGGGCAGTGACTGCTGTTGGTTTCAGCTGGCTATGAAGAACCCAAGGTATGATACCTGCAACTTTAACAGCAGCGGGGGTAGGCAAGATCACAATATGGGGACCATCCCATAAAGGCCCAAAACTGGTTGGGTTCCATCGTTTGATCCAGACAGAGTCTCCAGGTTGGAAGGGATGGACTGCATCTGTGAGGCTAACAGGTATTCTTTCTCTAACCCAACCTTGTATTTCCTGCATTGCCTCACCTATGGCTTGCATTTGCCTTCTTAAGGTTAATTCCCCAATTTTGTAAAATCCCCTTTTATCAGAGTTATGATTGGGGTCAGCTGAACACTATTTCATAGGGTGAATACCCAGTTAATTTAATAGGGGTGCCCCTGACTCAGAGAAGGACCATAGGCAGCACCTGATCCCACTTTAGATGAGTTTCTTTGCAAAACTTCTTTAACAGCTGTTTCAGTGTCCAGTTCATTCTTTCAACTTTTCCATAACTCTGTTGGCAATAAGCTGTATGCAGTTTCCATTTGATTTTTAACATCTGCGTTAGCTGTTGTACTATTTCTGCCACAAATGCTGAGCCATTGTCTGATAAGAAAGTGCAGACAAATACTAGCATGTACCGGTAGCCTCTGGCTTGAGACAGCTTGGTAAAATCCACAAGCAGGTTTTCACAGGGTGTAGCTCCAGTTTCTTGAATCCTTGGGGGCCGTGTTGGCCCCTGCCATGGATTGTTTTGGGCACCAGCCAAGAATTGCTCAGAAACAGCTCCAGTGATGGCAGTTAGGTGTGGCACGTAGAAATGCCATCCTACAAGAGTTTCTAATGCAATTTTTCCCATATGTGTTCCTTGATAAAACTGCTTTATGAACCAGAGGGCTATTGCTTCTGGGATGGCAAGCCTCCCATCTGAGAACTTCCACCAACCTCCTTTCTGGTAACTTCCACTCTCCTCTCAAACTAAGCCTTTTCATTAGAGGAGTAGTTAGGGGGTTCTGTAAGTGGAAGCTCCAGTAAGGGCATGGTAAGTGTTTTCTCTTCCTTCTTAGTTACCTTTGCCATTGCAGTTCTTTTGGCTTCTCTATCTGCCTTTCCATTTCCTCTAATCTCGTCACCTCCTACTGTTTTATGCATTTTGCAATGGATGACTGCTACTTCTTTTGGAGCCCATATAGCTTCTAAGAGCTGCTCTATTTTCTTTTTATTTTTGATTTCCTTTCCTTCAGTAGTTAATAATGCTCTTTCCTTATATATGGCTCCATGAACAGGCAAAGTGGCAAAACCATACCTTGAGACAGTATAGATGTTTACTGACTTTCCTTTGGCCAAGAGCAGTGCTCTAGTGAGAGCTATTAGCTCAGCTCTTTGGGCCAAAGTTCTGACTGGCAGAGGGAGGCCTGCAGCTACTGAATTCAGTGTTACCACTGCATATCCAGCCCATCTGATACCTTCAGATATGAAACTGCTTTCATCAGTAAAGTATTCAACATCTGAGTCTCTTAAGGGTCGGTCCTTTAAGTCTTTTCGGCTTGAGAAAACCTCATCCACTGTTTCCACACAACAGTGATACCCTGGGCCTCACAATGGGGGCTTTCCATGCTCCACCCATTCTACTGGCAGCAGTATGGCTGGATTTAGAGTGTTCACAGTCTCCAGGGTTCTGTAGGGGTTTTCACACAATAGCCCTTGATATTTTTACATCCTAGGGTTAGAAAACCAGCGATGCCCCCTCTGCTCCATCAGGGTGATGACCGTGTGAGGCACCCAAATTATTAACCTTTGTCCAAATGTGAGCTTGTTAGCATCTTCTGCTAACATGTGGCAGTGGCTGCCAATGCCTTGAAACAGGTGGCCATCCCATAGCCACCAAGTCTAGTCGCTTGGACAAATATGCCACGGGCAGATACCATGATCCTAGTGTTTGTACCAAAAGTCACCTGTAGCTATTCCTTTTCTTGCATGGACATACAGTAAAAAGGCTTTGTGTGTCTGGCAGTCCTAATGCCGGGGCCTGGATCAAGGCCTTCTTGATTTATTTGAAGGCCATGACCTGCTCTTTTCCCCACAGGAGGGGTTCCTTTCCCCCCACTTTGTGGCTTCATATAATGGCTTAGCCATGAGCAAGAAACTTAGGGTCCAAATGTGGCAGAACCCTGCTGTCTCTAGGAACTTTCTTATCTGGTGCTGGGTGGTTGGAGTAGGAAGTGCACAAACAGCCTGCTTTCATTCTCCACCAAGCCATCTTTTCCCTTGGTTTACATAGAAGCCTAAATACTGGAAACTTTTAAAGCAGATTTGAGGCTTTTTCCTGACACTTTGTAGCTTGCCTTCCACAGCAGGTGCAGAAGGTTTTCGGTTTTTCCCAGGTGCAGTAGCCCTTGGCCAGTGGCTTTCTTATACGATGATTCTGACCATTTTCCTTAGTCTCTTGACATTCATCCTCTCAGTGTCCTTTCCTTTTGCACCATACACATTAATCTTTTTCTAGCCTCAGCCAGCTCTTAAATCCCTGTCCATACTGGCCTCTTTCACCACCCCACCCATGCCTCTTTGAAAAGTCAGCTTCCCTTCCCATTAGGGCTGCTGCTAGCAAATCTGCCTTTCCTTAAGCTTCTGATTAGCTTCCTTCTTGGTCTCCTGATCTTGGTTAACGTACACCTTGGTAGCCACTTCAATAAGCTGAGTAGCACTCACACCTGCAGAGCTTCTAACTTCTGCAATTTATGTCTGATATTTCCCTGGGCCTGACCTACAAATGCCCTATTTACCAGGCACTGTTTTTCAGCAGCCTGAGGGTCAAATGGCACATAAAGCTGGTAAGCCTTGCAGAGCCTCTCACAAAATTCACTGGGACTTTCATCTGACTTCTGGCAGACCTCTTGAGACATTTCTGATATTGGTGGCCTTTTTCCCTCCAGCCTTTATTCCATGTAGGAGTACCTCTCAATACTGCTGCAAACTTTGTAGCCCTTGAGCTTGGTTAAGGTCCCAGCCTGGGTTAGCCTCTATTGGGAGTGCTTGTTGTGCATAGTGCCTGATATCTCCTGTGCCTGCAGGCTCATTGTCCTCCAGCCACTGGAGAGCAGCTTGTATAACTCTATGGTGCTCTTCTGTATTAAACAATGACAGAAGAAGTTCTTTGCAATCAGCCCAGGTAGGATTGTGAGTTAGGAAAATGGACTGCATTAGATCTATAAGAGCCTGAGGCTTCTCTGCATAGGAGGGAGTATGTTGCCTCCAATTTAAGAGATCAGTAGTAGAGAAGGGCTGATAAAAGAAGAGCCATTCTCCCCCTTCGACTTCATTCTGTGCATTCAAATAAATTTGTCCCCATGTTTCTTGGAGGGGCGTCTGCATTGCTCAGGCATGGCCTGAGCTAAGGTGGCTGACCTCATCCCCCTGGAATTCCTCCCTTGGCTTTTTGGCTCTGGGTCCTCTCTGCATGGTATTGCCTGAGGAGTGCTTTCTTCTGAGTCTGAGCCTCCGGAGGCAGCCAGAGCAGCCTCCTGTCTAAGCCTTGCCAGGGATGAATAAATTGGTGCATAAGGGGGTGGACTTTCTAACTCTTCAGGTGGGGCCACCCTACATTAAAAGATGGCCAGTCTATCTTACAAAGCGTTCTCAGTTTTTGTGGAGTTAGCTTAACCCCATAATCACCATTAAAACCTTTTTAAAAGTTTTTCAGCATGCACTCCAGTGGAGTAGGCTTTGATGCTTTTCCTCCCGTTTCCTCCCTCATGGCACGCTTTCACTCTCACTTTCACTCTTGCATCCACCAGACTGGGTCCTGTTGCGAGAGGTTCAGACACTGCTTAGCCAGGAGTGTGCCTTAATTCCTGTCACAGTTAGCTGCATCCCTGGAGTTGGTCTTATGGGCTTTATGCAGTATCCTAGGTCTGGTTTTTCCCACAATTGCTTTGGAGCACACAGTCCGCACTAAGAGATCTGTCCCTCCCCACATCATGCCCTGCATTGGTCTCTCCCAAGACGATCTCTTTCACACACTTTCACATACCTCCCCCGTCCCAAACCAGTTTTCCTTTTTGACTGACTCACGAGCCCCACCCACGTCTGGTGTCAGTTAGGGTGTGAGATTCGTCTGAGTCAACAGGCCTCTCCTGTTTTTCCCAACCCTCGTGGGTCAGACTAGTCATCACGCCCTGGGAGGTGATCAGGCTCCCCTTTCATCCTTTTGGGATAGGTCTTGCCTTAGGGCCCAAACCTTACCATGGTTCAGATGTCTGTGCACTGCTCCTGTGACTGTCCTGCAACCCTTTCCACTGGTTCCTTTGGTGCTGTCAGGGGAAGGCTCTGGAATGCGGGAGGGCCATTCTCCTTCCAGGCTGAAACTCTCCCAGCGGTGCCAAGGACCCCAGATCTCCCACATCCTGGGGCTCTAGCCCACAGGCAAAGAAGACAGAAAATCTGCCATCTCCAATCCCGGATAAGCCCCCAGAAATGTTACAGGACAATCAAAGACTGGAGAGACCAAAAAAGGTTCAGGAGAGTCTATTAAGGTCATCACTGGCCCAGCTGGACATATGTCCAGAAAGTCTGAGCCCCAAACAAAGGGCTTTTCCTACTTTTAAACATTTTAAGGCAGGAATTATATGAGGTAAGAAGCGAGTTACAGAAGCAAGAAACAAAAGTGGCGTTGCACTGTTTCTTACATTTTGAGGAAGACATGACTTGCAACCTAAACTTATCAGTCTTGTGACCCTGCAATCATGCAGGAACTCACTGGGCCTGTAATAAACTTTGAGGAATGTGGAGTTGGGGAGCATAGATATGGTCCACTATCCACAGAGAGAAGACAGGCTTTTAATAATCCCTTTTAACTTGAGTGTAAGGTGGGGGGTCACACTTTGCAGCAACTTTCAGAGGATTTTAAAATTTCTATTACTACTACTATTAGGTTATAATTGATTTCATTAGTTCTTTCTTCACTTTGAGCTGTGAGATTCTTTCCTCAGCTTGGTCAATTCTGCTATTAATACTTCCAATTATATTATAAAATTCTTATTTTATTTTATTTTTTATTATACTTTAAGTTTTAGGGTACATGTGCATTCTTGTAGTGTTTTTCAGCTCTATCGGATCAATTGTTTTTCTCTTAAAATGCCTATTTTATTTTTTATTTCTTGAATTCTTTTACTGGATTCCTTAGATTCCTTGGATCAGGTTTCAACTTTCTCCTGAATCTCAATGATCTTCATTGCCATGTAGATTGTAAATTCTATGTGTGTGATTTTAGCCATTTCTTTCTTTCATTTTTTTTGAGACAGTGTATTAGTCCATTTTCATACTGCTATAAAGAACTGCCTGAGAATTGGTAATTTATAAAAGAAAGAGGTTTAATTGACTCACAGTTCAGCATCACTGGGGAGGTGTCAGGAAACTTGCAATCATGGTGGGAGGTGAAGGGGAAGCAAGGCACCTTCTTCACAAGGTAGCAGGAAGGAAAAATGCTGAGTGAAGGGGCAAGGGTCCTTTATAAAACCATCAGAACTAATGAGAACTCACTATCATGAGAACAGTGTGGGGGAAACCACCCCCATGAATCAATTACCTCCACCTTGTCCCTCCCTTGACACGTGGGGATTACTGGGATTATGGAGATTACAATTCAAGATAAGATTTGGGTGGGGACAGAAAGCCTAACCATTTCAGAGTCTTGCTCTGTCAGGTGCAATGGTGCAATCTCAACTCACTGCAACCTTTGCCTCCTGGGTTCAAGCAATTCTTGTGCCTCAGCCTCCCAAAAAGCTGGGATTACAGGCATATGACAACATACCTGGCTAATTTTTGTATTTTTTGTAGAGAGGAGTTTTGTCATATTGGCCAGGCTGGTCTTGAACTCCTAGTCTTAAGCAATCTATCCACTTCAGCCTCCCAAAATGCTGGGATTACAGGCATGAGCCACCGTGCCTGGAGTCAGCCATTTATTTTATTCTGCTTAAGAATCATTGATGGGGATCTAGTGTCATCATTTAAAAGTAAAAAGGAACTCTGGCTTTTAGAGTTGCCAGAGTTCTTGCACTGATTTTTTTCTCATTTTTGTGGGCTAAAGTTCCTTTACCTGTGGCATAATTTGAGTGTAATCAGTTGGTTTCAATTTTGAATGTTTTCAGCAGGCTAAGGCTTTGTGCAGGGTCTTATTTGAGGCTGAATTCTTGACCTTGGTTTCACAGAGGGGTATATTAGCAAAGTATATTTGGTATTCTAGTTTGGGCTGTAATCTAGCAGATGGTGCTTAAGTGTAATGGCTGGTAGATAGGCTGTTAGCCTGATGTCTCCTCTGTACTTCCTCATGCTTGCAGCCATGCTCCCACTCAGTGCTCTGAAGGTATGGACTCCTCTTCCACTTGAATGCTGTCCATAGATCCTGGCTTGGAACTCCTAGGCTGCACACCCTCTTTTTGTTTATTTCTGCTTGGAGTTCATTGAGTTTATTCTAAAGGTTGAGAATCCTCAATTTTTTAGTCTCTCTAAGTAGATACTTAACCAATGTTTAAGAAAAGAGTTGCAGTTCTAAACATCAAATCTTAACAATAGCTGATTTTTGCTTCTGCTGCAGGTGCCTATAAAAGCAGAGGGAAGAAAATTGATATTGCCTTAGAGACCCATCCACATCCCAGCTCTTGACCTGTTGGTTTCACAGCTCAGAGTTTCTGATTAAAGTTAGGACCTTTGGAAGTAGAAAGCAGTTCAGCCTTCCAGACAAAGAGCCTCAAAACGCACCTTGCCAAGCTGTTGATGTTGCAGAGCCATCTCCCAGAATGTGGGACACAGAGGGAGGTGCTTAATCTCACATTCGGCTGCCGGAAGTTTTCTGAGCTTGGTGTATGTGTTCTCTTAAAAACATGAGCTCAGTAGTCTCTGCAGAAAACAAATCGAAGCAAATCCTTGAAGACCACTATACTCAGAGTGTACATTTCATCTTCTGGAATAGTCTGCTGCCCCTTTTCTTTCCTTTGACCTCTGCAGAGGGTGCATGAGAAGAGAGCTTGATAGGTGAGAAAAAAGGAGACTTATTGCTCTGGGACTCCTCATCTCCTTTTGCTCTCCCACTGAAGTAGAATAAATCAAAGTACTCCTGTTGGATGTAAATAAAAATTCCTTTTAAAAAACTTTTATTTTACGTTTGGGTGTACATGTGCAGGTTTGCTATATAGGTAAACTTGTGTCATGGGTGTTTGTTGTACAGATTATTTCATACACAGGTAATTACCCTGGTACTCAGTAGCCATTTTTTTCTGTTTCTCTCCCTCTTCCCACCCTCCATCCTCAAGTAGGCCCCAGCATCTGTTGTTCCCTTCTTTGCATTCATGAATTCTCATCAGTAAATAAGAATTTATTAAAGAATTCCCATTTAAGCTGAGAATTATACTGGGAGAAAAGGAAGCTTTTGAAAAACCTGTATCAGACACCTACTGTATACAGGGAAGTATGCTAGACCTGTGAAAAATTTTTGACTGAATACAGCCCGGTTTTGCTTTGAATTGATAAATAAATGTGAAGAGACTTGGGAGCTTGCCATTGGTAGGTGGGTGACTGCCCTTGGAAAAGAGTATACTGGTTTAGGCGACATTTGCTCAATTCAAGATGTACACATACTATGGAACTTTTACATTGTCCTCTGCTAAATTTTTAAGGTAGTTAGATTTTTCCTTGGAAAACTGATATTTAGGGAAATTAAGTATCCTGCATAAAGTCACAAAGGGAGTACACAGATTGTAGTACAGGGACTAGAATACAAAGAAAATTAATGATAAATTTAAAACCATAAGAATATAATTTTAAGAATCTAATCTATATTACAGATTTTAGAGTATTGTAACAGACCAGAAAATTATTTAGTATTTCCTTCTAAAGTTTTGCTTTATATATATAATATATATAAAGGGACATACAAACGACTACATATCTAATTAAAATTTATGTCTTATCTTTTCTGACCTTCTTTATATTCATTTTAATACTCTCTCATATGTCAATATAATATCATAGTTTTCACATTAATGAGTTTAATGTAGTAAAATAATTATAGATCATTATTTAGGTAAATTATCTTTGTAGAGAGACATTGCAATTGTGTTCAGTATTTACCCATAGTTAATACTGCTTTGCAAAATTTTTTATAAAGCATGTTTTTTCAGCAAATTTTTTTTTTGCATAAACTCCAAATACTGGAATGGCTGTGTTGAAGGTTTCAAAATGCCCTCTATAGGACTTTGCCCATTGCCAATGTTTGCAATCCCCCAAAGTGTGCCAGCTTTTTTCAACCTCCTCATTTCATAATCAATTGCATTTGTTGAACATCATATTTGTGTTTTCAGTCTGTGTGTGTACATATGCAGAAGGTTGTACCAAATGTACTTGGCAATATACTACTATTATATTCCCAGTAATTGGGCATTAAACTATTTTTTTGTTTCATTTCCTATATTTTTTATTTTTTTTAATTTCAGTAGGTTTTGGAGTACATGTGGTTTTTGGTTACACGAATGAGATTTTTAGTAGTGAACTCTGAGATTTTCATGCACCCATCACCTGAACAGTGTACACTACACCCAGTGTGCACCACCAGTATTTCTCACTGCCTTCCCAACCTCTCCCACAAGTGCCCATAGTCCAATATATTGCTCTGTATGTTTTTGCTTCCTCATAGATTAACTACCACTTATAAGTGAGAACATACGGTATTTGGTTTTCCATTCTTAAGTTACTTCACTTGAAATAATGGCCTCCAGTTCTATCCAAGTTGCTGCAAAAGGCATTATTTCATTCTTTTTTATGGCTGAGTAATATTTCATGGTGTATATATACCACATTTTCTGTATCCACTTGTTGGTTGATGGGCACTTAGGATGGTTCCATATCCTTTCACTTGTGAATTGTGCTGCTATAAATATGCATGTGCAATGTCCTTTTCATATAATGACTTCTTTTGCTTTGGGTAGATAACCAGTAGTAGGTTTGCTGGATTGAATGGTAGGTCTACTTTTAGTTCTTTAAGGAATCTCCATACTGTTTTCCATAGTGGTTGTACTAATTTACATTCCCACCAGCAGTGTAAACGTGTTCCCTTTTCACCACATCTATAATTAAAAAGTCAAAAAAAACCAAAAACAATAGATGTTGGTGTGACATTAAACTCTTACTTTTCTTATTGTCATTAATCTTCTGAGATGTGTCTAGCTGAGGTGCCAAATATGCCTTCAGAAATGTTATATGTATGCTATTGTGAGGCTGTCTGAGACTTGACATGGGTGTCTGTATTTTTGTCTGAGCCTTTTTTCAAAGGAACATCTGGTACAAATTTCCATGCTCAACATATAATTGGCCTTCAATAGGTACTTTGTCTTAGTCCATTTGGGCTGCTACAACAAAATACCATAAACTAGGTCTTTCTGTGTCTTCCCATGATAGAACAGGCAGCCTCACGACCTAATCCCCAAATGCTTCACCTTGTAATACCAAACCCTTGGGGGTTAAAATTTCAACATATAAATTTTGGAGGAACACAAACATTGGGACCATCACTTCCTTAATGAATGAATTAATGAATCCTTGCAATCAATAAGTGGAATGACTAAATAAATGGTTATGTTAATAAAAATACTTCATGTACTCAATTATTAAACAGATATTTATGGAGTTCTTAATGTGTATCAGACTGTGGTAAACCTTAAGAATGAAAGAATAAATAGTTTAATGCTTTGTCTAGAGGAATTCACAGCCTAGAAGGCAAACTGTAATCCATTGTAACAGGTTTTGTGATTGCAATATGTACACAATTCTAGGGCAGAGCAGAAAAGAGAATGATTTATTCTGCTTGGATCGAGAAATCACAAAGGGAGTCAGTTGCAGAAATACTGACATTTGAGACAGACTTTGGCAAAGGAGTAAAAACTGGATTTTGAAAGTAGTGTAGAAGTAGGGCATAAGTATGATGAACAAAAGCCAAAAATGCCAAGGCAAATACTGAGTTAAAGAAATGTTCTGTGATCTTGTGTGGAAGAGAGAGATGACAAATGAGGCTGATAGACCCAACTTTTATCGTTAAAAAAAATCATTTGTAGAAACTAAGTAAATCCTACCAATCTAGGCTTCTTCCCCCCTCCAGCAACTACAATCAAAATACAACGAGTGCCTCAGTGGTTCCAGGAAAGACTCTCGTCCCCTAAAATCACGAAGATAACTCAAGGTTAAGTGAAAGGTCTGTTGTTGCCCTTAAATGGCAGATAAAAAACCTGGACAAAGGGGAATATGCATGAAAAAAATTACAGCATTCATTAATCCAAGCCTTCCCCATCATGTTAAAATAGCAGGATCAAAAACGTAGTGGTATCTTTGGTATCTGGGGGCAATAGAAACAAACTAATACTAGTACTATTTCTGCAATTACAGATTCTATTTAATTATCCTGAAGGACCAGTTTTCCTAAAGGGTCATAATATAGGAAAAAAGGCCCTGAACACAGTGACTTTGCAGTTGGGAAGCAAAAGTCAGCAGAGAAGTCAGCCAAGTTAGTTGATAAGCTAAGTCGATGGACACTTAAGATAAATGGGGCATGTTTTAAACAAATGATCAGAAAAGCAGAAAGTAGCAAAGAGATAAATGAATTGGGACAACAGTGACTTTTTTTCTGATAGGCAGGATTTTGCAAATCCCAAATTTGAATTGAATCACCATCTGAATCTAACAAGAACACCTCTTCCCATAGTTCCTAATACAAAGACTTAACCAGTTGTATTACTCTATTCTCATGCTGCTGATAAAGACTTACACAGGACTGGGTAATTTATTTTTAAAAAGAGGTTTAGTGGACTCACAATTCCATTTGGTTGGGGAGGCCTCACAATCATGGCAGAAGGTGAAAGCCATGTCTTTTGTTTTTGTTTTTGTTTTTTGAGATGGAGTCTCACTCTGTCGTCCAGGCTGGAGTGCAGTGGCACGATCTTGGCTCACTTGCAAGCTCCGCCTCCCGGGTTCACGCTATTCTCCTGCCTCAGCCTCCTTAGTAGCTGGGACTACAGGTGCTTGCCACCACGCCTGGCTAGTTTTTTAAAATTTTTTTTTAGTAGAGACGGGGTTTCACCGTGTTAGCCAGGATGGTCTCGATCTCCTGACCTTGTGG